>NC_079506.1:5209995-5573284 GCF_030052815.1 Hevea brasiliensis | reverse complement strand
TTTATGACTATTGTCTGATTTAGAGGGCCCAAGAGGGCCATGTGATGTTGATGAGATGTGATTGTGGAAATTGAGAATTTAGAAGTGTTATTTGAATCTTTGTGCAGATTGGGTAGGTCCTAGGTATAGGGAAAACTCTGCCAGATTTTCGGCATGAATTAGGTTGTTTGTTGTCTCTTTAGAGTTTTATATTGACTTAGTACTAATAAATTTATAATATAATTATTAGGTGATCGAGGACAGCTATTTTCCTGCATCCAGCAGCCACAATAGTCATCGGTGTACTGTGAATAAAATATTAATTTTAATTGTAATTTCGATATTATTATATGTTCCAGCATGCCCATGCATCACTTATAAATATGTATTTATGTAGTTAAATACTAGGCACGTTTTATGTTGCATTCATAATTATTAAAGTGCCATAGATATTATTGTAGTAATTTGGAGCAGTGTGCGTGAGTTGGCGTGCGTGTGGTATGGTGTTGGCTATGGACAGGACGGGTAGACACAATTTGAGATCTTCGCTCGGACCCTGTCCTTCGAGGTAGACACGGCTTGAGTTTTTCGCTGGGACCCTGATTTAGTTTATTAAGCGAAAGTCCGGCCTGAGTTCTTCGCTAGTACAGGTTGGATTAAGAGAGCTGTATAGGAGATCAACTCTCATATATGTATTGTTTGACATTATCAGGTGTGTGAGTGCTCCAAATTGCCTTTTTGATGTGATTTGTATGAAATTTATGATGATGTTGCATTTCACTCTACATGGTGCATTAGCTTTAGATAGCTATAGAGATTATGGTTAAAATTGATATTTTACTCTTTGAGTCGAACGCTCACTCCTGTTCACCATATTCTTCCAGGCTACAGGAGAAGGCCTTTTTTAGAATAACCTATTCCTTTCCTCGCAGGTTATGAAAATAAAAATTTCTTAACTGTATTATAATTATCTAAATTTGTAATTTAGAACTCCGCATGTACTAGTAGTAGTATTAATCCTGTCAGAGACTGCATGCATTTAAGTTTTTGTATTAACAAATGAAAATTTTTTATGAGTTTTAAATAGTTTGTAAATGATGTAACAGGGTTGAGCTGGGCTCCCCTAATTTTAGTTTCTGATAATTACTGGATTAAGTTGGCCCGAAATAAAATTATAACAGTTTAATTTAAATTATTTTATATGCATATTGGGCCTAAATTGTGGGCCTAGTCATAGGTTGAAAAATAGTTAGGCTTACTACGGGCCTCGGGGGCTTTAGGCTGGCCCAGGTCCTAGTGCCGGTCAGGCCCATAAGTTGGGTCGTGACAAAAATACCCCTAACAATTTAATATTATTGCAATGAATGATCAAATTTAATTGTTTATTATAATTTTTTATTAATATTTTTCAACAATTCTAATTCTAATACAATTATAATTCGAAATTATAATAAATATATATATAATTATAATTAAAAAATTGTGAGTATTCAAATTCTATTTACAACAGGCATATAACTAAACATATAAAATATTAAACTCTAATTTACCATATGTCATTTTCTTTTTACTAACAAATGATTGTTTTATAAATTAGCATTTTAACAAACTCTAATTAAAAATTGTTAATTATTATAAAAGTTATTTGATTATTCATAATGATTATTATTTTATTTATATGTTATTTAATATTAATTATTCATAATAATTATTATTATATTTGTTTGCTCAAATTGATTTGCAATTAAAAATTATATTAAAAAATTATAATTTGATAACTATAATTATAGTTATAATTATAATATAATTATAATTTTAAATTTTAAATATTTAGAATTTAATCACACATTGGTGATAAAAAAAATTAAATAAGTTATGCACACATTAAAAAATTAAATTAGCATAGAATTATTGTAATGATAGCATTTTTATTTCAGTTTCAAAATTCCTCTAAACTGAGATTACATTGTCATTATTAATATATTTATTTATTTATTACATATTAATAATTAAATTTAATTATAACAGATAACTTTTCATAAAAATATAATCTAATTAAAAAATAATAAATTTTAATTTAATAGATATTTTATAATTTTTAATTTAATTAAAATTTTTATTTATAAAATTAATTAAATTAACATTATTATTATTATTATTATTATTATTATTATTATTATTATTTTAAATAATGAAATTTAACATTTATTATTTATATGTAAATTATAAAGAGGAATAATTGAAAATTTGTAGAGATAAAATGATCATTGTTATTATTATTATAAGATGGAGTTTGTAGATAAAAAATTATTTTCTATTTGTATTATAAAATTTTATAAAATTTAATATTTTAAAATACTATAATTTTAAAAAATTTTATATTTAATGGGCTATTTTTTTTAATTAAGTGATATTAATTGAATACAATATATTAAAATTATTAAAAATCATATATAAATAAAATTAAATTACAAATACTAATAACATGGATAGCACGTTAAATAAAAAAATAATTAATAGAAAAGACCAAATTAAATATAGCATGTGATTTTAAGCAATGAACTTCAACAACGCATGCCATTACTTGATGAACATCTGTCATACATTTAACATTTGACGATCTCCTACAATTGATTGCTTGTGTCTCATCTAAATACTCTTTCCTCTAATTTCCATCAACCACATTAAAAAGAATGTCCATTCCCTCTAGTTCTTAACAGAGTCGCGTGCTAGTAATCCCGAGAAAACTTTGCCATCTCAGCCCACAACTCAAAGTTTTAGTAACTTCAGAATCAAGTTTGATCAAAGCATTTATGCACTCAGCAGCAAAGATCTGAATGGTCGCAAATGCATTTTCATTCTTCTGTTTTCTCAATATGTCTAAAGATTAAACAACCATAATCTCTTTGCATTCAAACCTGTTAGCATAATTATAACAATTAGCATAATTATAGCAATTAGCATGATTATAGGAGATTTGTGTAACATAATTATAACAATTATTATTCTTGTCCAAATTAGCTCATATTCTTATGTATAAATAGATGTAATATTTTTGTAAATAAAACACAGATAAATATACAGACAAATACACAATCCTTTTCTTCATTACTTGTATTCTTTCTTCTAACATGGTATCAGAGCCGTAAAGTTTTTATTTCTAGTTTCTGGGGTCTCTCTTCTCTCTCTATAACCTGTTCTGGTTCATTCTTTCATTCCTGTTATTATACCAAAGAGCTGTTTCCAAATCCTGATCCAGGTGATTGTGATGTGCTCAAAATTAGTCCAACTACACCTGCCTCTGTTGAATCTGCACCAATTGTTGATCCAGTATCTGTGCCTGCATCTGCTCCTAGCACTACTCTTCGTCGTTCCGCCCGCTTTACCGCCTCTGTTGAATCTGCACGATTGTTGATCCGATACTGCGCTGCATCTGCTCCTAGCACTACTCTTCGTTGTTCTTCCCGTCCAGTTTACCTGCCTCTGTTGAATCTGCACCAGTTGTTGATCCAGTACCTGCGCCTGCATCTGCTCCTAGCACTACTCTTCGTTGTTCTACCCATCCAGTTTACCTGCCTCTGTTGAATTTGCACCAGTTGTTGATCCAGTACCTGTACCTGCGCCTGCATCTGCTCCTAGCACTACTCTTCGTCGTTCTACCCGTCCAGTTTGATTCCTGTCTCCTCTATCAGCCAAACCGCTGATATATTCACCAAAACGCATCCTCCCGCTCGCTTTCAGGATCTCTTAAGCAAACTCAAGTTGGCACATGCGCTACCACCTTGAGTTTGAGGGAGGGGTGTTAGCATAATTATAGCAATTAGCATAATTATAGCAATTAGCATAATTACAGCAATTAGCATGATTATAGGAGATTTGTGTAACATAATTATAGCAATTATTATTCTTGTCCAAATTAGCTCATATTCTTATGTATAAATAGATGTAATATTTCTGTAAATAAAACACAGATAAATATATAGACAAATACACAGACAAATAGACAGACAAATACACAATCATTTTCTTCATTACTTGTATTCTTTCTTCTAAATGCTAATTGCTATAATTATGCTAACAAAACCAATTTGTCAACAGTATAAAACAAGTAGATTTGAGGTCCTCTGAACCTAAGATAGCCAAACTAATTGCAAGAATTCTTGATATTTCTTAGAAAATGAATCTTCTGTTACACTTGGTGTTATTTGCACAGCTATATCTTCCTCCTTCTTCACTGTTCCGGCCATATTCACTCCCTAACAAATTCTAGGTATTCATCTACAACTGCTCTGCAGAATTACAACTACTTAACAACATCAGTTTACCCCTAGCAGCCCCTGCTCCCATATGTAACAAATATATTTTTTTTTATTTTTTTTTTCTTTTCATGAAGAATATCCATAGATTAGCTTACATATTAATTTGTTTAAATATTTACCAATGAAATCAAAATCTTTTTTCTTTACAAAAATGGATCAGTTTCCAATGCTATCAATTGGATTAATCCAGTAGAGGGCTTCCAACGGAAATAACTCGTTCACATGGAAAGAATCTGAGAAAGAGAATTTCTTCATGCAATAATTCTAGGATATGAGTGCTCCAAAGTCATTACGTCTTGTCAAGTGTCTGTCATACCATTTAATTTTTTTTCTTTCTCCTCCAATAATTCAGTATGTGTTGAATTTTTTTTTTACGTGCAGTGCCTTATAAATTGAAAATTCATTATTGTATTAAAAATATCAGTACCTCACAAAGCAAAATCAATTTATCATTAAATTAAAATTAGTTCATTTTTATTATTTTATATATTCACATTTGGATGTAGAAAGGAGACCAAGACTTTTCAATTCATGTCACGCAACGTTATCAATTTATTACTAAGGAGACCAATGCTCAAAAATGGCCCGCCTAAAATTAAATAAATTAAATAAAACAAATAAAATAACTTGATAGTTGGCGGGGGAAGATTGTTATAAATATTGAGCATTGCTTGCCATCATCTTCACAACAACATTCCATCCTCTTACACTCAAAAACACCAAACCAGAATACCAAAAATGGCCGAAGGAGTTCTCTTTGATATTGCTGGGGAGATCATTCAGAAGCTGGGTTCTCGAGCCTTCCGCGACATTGGATTGTGGTGGGGTCTCAAAGATGAGCTTAAGAAACTTAAGGCCACAGTCT
Organism: Hevea brasiliensis; assembly: GCF_030052815.1. Lineage (NCBI taxonomy): Eukaryota > Viridiplantae > Streptophyta > Magnoliopsida > Malpighiales > Euphorbiaceae > Hevea > Hevea brasiliensis. The sequence goes on along the minus strand of NC_079506.1, from coordinate 5,568,121 downwards.
CCAGTATTCAGGCTGTACTTGTTGATGCTGAGAAGAAGCAAGCGCTAGATGAGCAAGTCAAAGATTGGCTTGGAAAGCTTCAAGAAGTTGTTTATGATGCTGATGACTTGCTAGATGACTTCGCCACTGAAGCTCTGCGGCGCCAATTGATGACTGGAAATAGGATGGCAAAGGAGGTAAGCCTTTTCTTTTCGTCTTCGAATCGGCTTGTTTATGGTTTTAAGATGGGTCATAAAATTAAGGCGATTAGGGAGAGACTAGATGCCATTGACGAAGATAGGAAAAAGTATGGACTTCACCATGTGGAGCGTCCAGAGGAGTCATTATATAGTAAGGGAAGGAACCAAACTATCTCATATGTAGATGAGGAACAAGTCATTGGGAGGGAAAATGATAGAAAGGCAATCATAGATCTTTTGTTAGACTCTAATATTGCAGATAATGTTTCAGTCATTCCCATTGTTGGGATTGGTGGGTTAGGAAAGACCACATTAGCTCAATATGTTTTTAGCGATGAAAACGTCAAAACTCATTTTGAGCTGAAGCTGTGGGTTTGTGTCTCTGAAGTCTTTGATCTAAAAGTAGTAGTAGAAAAGACATTGAAATCAATTGGAAGGGAACCCGGAAACTTTGAATTGGATCAATTGCAAACAAGTCTTCGAGATGAAATCAGGGGAAAGAAATATTTGTTAGTGTTGGATGATGTTTGGAATGAAGATCTTCAAAAATGGACTGATTTAAAGGCATTATTGACGTGTGGTGCAAGAGGAAGTAGGATCTTAGTGACCACTCGTTCCGAAATGGTTGCAGCAATAACTAGTGGCAAAAAGACACATTATTCTCTAAAGGGCTTAGATCTAGATAAGTCTTGGTCTTTGTTTAAGAAAGTAGTGTTCGAGGGGAGAGAGCCGGAGAGTCCAAAAGTGAAAGAAATCGGAGAGCAGATTATAAAGAAATGTGTTGGAGTTCCCCTTGCAATAAAGACAATTGCAGGTCTTTTATACTTTAGAGATCCAGAAAGAGAATGGTTGCCTTTTTTAGAAAATAATCTTTCAAAAATAGCTCAAAATGAAAATGTCATTTTAAACACACTTAAATTGAGTTATGATCATCTCTCATCACATTTGAAGCATTGTTTTGTATATTGTGCATTATTTCCCAAAGATTATGTGATTGATGTGAAAAAATTAATTCATCTTTGGGTTGCCCAAGGGTTCATTGAGCCATCAAATTCAAGTCTATGTGTTGAAGACATAGGGCTACAGTACTTTACAGAGTTGTGGTGGAGGTCTTTTTTTCAGGAAGTAGAGAGGGATGAATTAGGCAATGCAGCATTTTGCAAAATGCATGATTTGATGCATGACCTTGCAACTTTTGTTGCTGGGAATGGGATTAGCATAATAAATTCTAAAGAAAAAATTGTTGATGAAAATGTCCGTCATGTTTCATTTGCCCTCTGGTTATATTCATCCCAACAATTTCCTGTTGGATTAAGCAACGCGAAAAAATTGAGGACATTTCTTTTGCCACGGCAAGGCTTTTCTAGAGATGTAATTGCACATGTGTTGTCAATTCCTGCAGTTATTGTTCCAAACTTCAAAGAGTTGCTGGTGTATGATATCGGTCAGACAACAATTGAAAAGGTGCCTAGTTCCGTGAATAGGCTTAAGCATCTAAGATATCTTGATGTTTCTAGCAATAATGAAATTCGGACACTTCCAAATTCTATTACGGACCTGCAGAATTTGCAAGTGCTAAATGTCTCCTCTTGTCATTGTCTAAAGGAACTGCCTAAAGATATTAAAAAACTGATTAATCTTAGGCATCTGTATTGTCGTGGTTGTTGGTCTTTGACCCATATGCCACGTGGGCTTGGGCAATTGGCTTCACTTCGAACGTTGACACTGTTTGTAGTGGCAGAAGATAATTCAGTGGCAAAGAATGTTGGAGGATTAAATGAATTGAATAGCCTCAACAATTTGAGAGGAGGTCTTGCAATTAGATACTTGGGATATGTGAAAAATGGGATAATAAATCCTAATTTGAAAGGGAAGTCGCTTCTTCAATCATTGACTTTATATTCGGATCTACAGTATGGTAATGCAAATGTTGATAATGAAGAAATGGCATTCCAAAGTCTCCAGCCGCATCCTAATCTTAAAGAGTTTGTAGTGTGTAAGTACAGAGGCACGAGGTTTCCAAGTTGGGTTTCTTCCCTCGCAAATCTTGTCAATATTAAGTTACAGTGTTGCAGATGTCAGCATCTCCCACCACTGCATCAAATCCCTTCTCTTCAAAACTTAGAGATTTGGAGATTAAATGATTTAGAATACATAGAAACTGAGGGACAAGGAACTACATTCTTTCCATCCCTAAAGTATCTCAAGCTCTATTCATGTCGTAAGCTGATAGGATGGCGGAAGAAGACAGATGATGATGACAGTGACGATTCAACAACCATATCAATATCAGAGCTACTCCAATTTCCTCGTCTTTCTCAATTCATTTGTTATGGTTGCCCTAATTTGAGTTGGATCCCTCAGTTTCCATCTATTGATGAATTTTTACGATTGGAGAAAGCAAGCATGCAACTTGTGCAGCAAATATTCACAACATCAACTTCTTCTTCTTCTTCTTCCTCAATCGTTCCTCCTCTCTCTAAATTGAAGAAGCTCATTATTTGGGACATTGAGGATCTCGAATTTCTACCTCCAGATGGACTGCACAATCTCACTTCTCTTCAACAATTAGAGATTAAGAGGTGCCCAAGATTAACATCTCTGCCTCAAGAGATGCGTTCCCTCACCTCTTTACGAGAATTGACAATTAGTGGTTGTCCCCTGTTGAGCAAAAGATGTGCAGATAAAAAGGGTGAGGATTGGCCTTTTATTTCTCACATCCCAAATGTTCAAGTTGATGACAAGAGAATTCAATGGGAGGGTTGCTATCTACTAGAGGACGAAGAAAAATCTTCCACCACATCTGTAAGTTGTGCTTCTATCTTCAATTGGCAACTTCTTTTTAATTTTTTATCTGAAATTTGACACTCTGATTCTTTACGCACAGGAAAATTGAAATGATAAGTTGTGAAGATTAATTGCTGCCAGATGATTCATGCAAAGGTATTTCTCCTTCTTGAAAACGTGTATGAAGTTCTAGAGAGGAACTTCTAACTCATTGATTCTGTCTGCAGTGGACAGCAGTAAAAACACAAGCAATAATATTAATTTGTAGGCACCAATTTCACTTGTCGACATTTCTGAAAATTCTAATTGATAAATTGATATCTGGCACTAATGCTAAGGGCACTTGGAAGGTAGTTTCTTGATTCGCTTATCTGATTATTTTTTATTTTTTATTTTTATTTATTCTCTCCATTTTCTTCCTGTAAAAGGAATGCTGGTTATAGAACAAGACAAGATATGAGAAACTCCAGAGCTGCAATTACAACCTCGCTTCTATTCCAAATATGTTAGAAGTAGAAAATATTTAGTGGTATGGCATATTTCATCGTGTTCTGTTTCTTGTCCTTTCCAACATTTTCCAGTACATGAATAAGTTGAACAATATGCTGATTTTCATACCATTTCATTATTATTTGAATTTTAGAATCTCTGTAGGAGTGTTTTGATGCATGACCTTGCAACTTTGGCTTCTGGGATACGCATTGGCAGTAGGTTCCATGGTTAACTTTCTTCCCTCACAAATCTTCAACAGTTAACCATTTTGGGAATAGAGTCTCTGCCTTGACAGATGTGTTCTCTCACCTCTCTACGAGAATTTGAAATTAATGATTGTCCCCTGTTGAAGGAAAGACGTGGAATAAAAAGTGTGAGGATTGGCCTTTCATTTCTCACATCTCAATTACTAAAGTTGATAGGAAAATAATTCAATGAGAGAGCCCCTATCCACTATAGGGCGAGGAAAAATCTTCCGCTGCTTCTGAGAGTTGGTGCTTTTCTCTTCAATAGGAAAATCTTATTTAATTTTTTTTTTGTCTGAAATTTAACAGTCTTATTCTTTACGCACAGGAAATTATATTACAAGTTATGAAGATTAAATGCCTAATAATTTAGCCACCATATTCTGTCGGAAATCAGCAAAACTAAAATTTACTCTGTAAGTTTTTTTTTTTTTTTGGTTCATTATTTGATTTCAATCAACTGATCAACTATGCAGAGTACTCATTTTCCTTTTATTTTTAATAATTGAGACTTTATTTGCTTTATGATAAAATTTTCAGGAAATTTTTGTGTTCTTGTGTTCTTGATAAGTGACATGATAATGGACAAGAAACCAACATAAGATGTCCTGGAAGCAATTTTTTTGATTGGCTTGACATAATATGCATTTGAAGATCATATTCCACGGAAGAATTTCCGCACATCCGATTACAACTTTGGGTTTTGCTGCCAGATGATCCAGGCCAAGATATTTTTGCTTCTTCAAAAACAAGTATAAGTTCTAGAGAAGAACTTTTAAGTCATTGATTCTGTGTGCAGTGGACAGCAGTAAAAACATAGTGTATGGACGCTATTTCAATTCCGTCTTCAAAACAAGTAATACAGTAAGTTGTAAATGCCCATCTCACTTGTTGACAATTATTGGTATCTGGCACTAGTGCTAAGGACACTTGGAAGGTAGTTTCTTGATTTGATCATCTCTTTTTTTCTTATTAATATTTATTCTCTCCATTTTCTTTCATGTAGAAGGACGTTGGTTATACAACAAAACAGGATATGAGGAACCCCGGAGCTGCAACTGCAACCTCTCTGCTAGTTCAAATATGTTAGAAGTAGAAATATTTAGTGTTATGCCATATTTCTTGGTGCTCTGTTTTTTGTCCTTTTCAACATTTTCTTATACATGAATCAGTTGAACAATAGACTGATCTTCATACCGTTTCATTATTATTTGAATTTTAGGATTTGAGGGTATAGAATCTCTGCTGAGGGCAGGATATGAACTCTATCTAGGAGTGTTATACTGTTTTTATTATGAATAAGGTGGTGATTCTTCTCTTAAATTTTGCAAATTATTAATTTTTATCTCTACTTATATGAGAAAATTTTAAAAATTTTCAGCATCTAATTCTATGTGAGCAGGACATTGGATGATGAGATATAAAGTATTAGCTGCTTAACAATTTTTCCACTCTATTTCTTCTGAAATGGGTAGTACATTACATTAAGTATCTTTTTGTCATATTCTTTTCAATCAATCAATCAACTATGCAGGGTAACCATTTTCATTTTTTTTTTCTTTTTCAATAATTGAAAATTTATTTGCTCAAGGAAAAATTTTGTTGGAAATTTCTGTGTGCCTTATGTTCTTGACAAATGACATGATAATGGATATGAATTCTGAATGATTTTGACTGGTCTTTCACTTTCTTCATTTATACAATGGCTCATCAAGAATGAAGAATCACAGGGTTACAGTGTTTACATCCCTGCAATTCTGATAAATTGGAAAGTGGTGAACAAATGCAAAGGGTGTCAAATCCATTGGCAGGTCATTCTTTTGTCTATCTCTCTCTCTCTCTCTCTTTCTTTTTCCTTTTTTTATTTTGGTTATGTAATTTCTACGTTCGTTTTCTTTTCATGGATATTAATTTTGATTCCATCTGCAGAAGTTATTAGGGACTATCAGAAACCAAACAAGATGTCATGGCAGCAATTACTTGCAACCCGACTTCTTTTGATATGCAAAAAGCTGTAACAAATTGGTGGTATGTCATGTTCTTAAATTTATGTTTCTCTGGTTTTCCTTCTTGTATGATCTTTTCATACACATAAGCAACTTAAATTTCTCATACAAAACCAATTTATTTGATTCAGGAAATCAAGAAGTACGCATGGGTCCCAAAGAAGTGACCATTTAGAGTACTCCTGGATTTTATGTCTATGTTTGGCTGGTAATATCTATCTAGACTCTAGAGACAATGCAACATCTTACCTCCCTTGAAAATTGAGAAGGTAGTGGTTTTGTGTGGAGTTTTGCTGTTGAATGATGAAGAAGGCTAGACTGTGGAGATATGCAACCATATGTTACTTTCCAACATGATTGAATGCTTTTTGCCCATTGCGAGACAAATGAACTTCACTCATCACAAAAAAGTTAGGCATCTTATGATCCTACCTTCAAATTCAACAGAGTTTAGATGGTAGATTTTTGAAGTTATGTATAATCTGTATGTTTATAATTGTAAAGGTTTTTTGTTTTGAAGTTTGTAATTGAGAGAAGCTACTACGGTGGCCCATTCTCTTGCTAGAGCAGCCATTGGGATAGCGCCCCCAGGCTCCTTGTGTACCGTTCTTCTTTTGAATGTTCTCTTCCATGTTTTTTTTTAACTTGACATTTTACATTCTGGGTTGGGTATAAATGGTAAGTCTATTGGCCTGAGTTTAACCAGATCTCATTTGTTAAGCTTTCCTGATTATATTAATAAAATTAAAATAAAAATAAAAGTTCGTCTTGTTAGATTTTTTGCACCGATATAGCATGTGATTTTAAGCAAGAAATGATCAACATGCCATTGCATGATTAGTATCTGTCATACATTTAACATTTGACGATCTGCTACAATTGATTACTTAATTACAACCAAGATTATCGAAGTCTCATCAAAATACTCCTTCCTCTAATTTCCATCAAGCACAATAAATTGAATGTCCATTCACTCTAGTTCTTAACAGAGTCGCATGCTAGTAATCCCAAGGAAACTTTGCCATCTCAGCCTGCAACCCAAAGTTTTAGGAAGATCAGAATCAAGTTTGATCAAAGCATTTATGTAATCAACAACAAAGATATGAATGAGAGCAAGTGCATATTAATTCTTACTTGTTCTCAAAATGTCTAAAGATTAAACAACCATAACCTCTATGTATTCAAACCAATTTCTCAACAGTATAAAACAAGTAGATTTGAGGTCCTCTGAACATAAGATAGCCAAAGTAATTGCAAGAATTCTTGATATTTCTTAGAATGAATCTTCTGTTACACTTGGTATTATTTATACAGATTTATCTTCCTTCTTCACTGTTCCCGCCATATTCACTCCCTAACAACTTCTAGTTATTCAGCTACAATGGCTACAACTGTTCAACAGAATTACAACTACTCAACAACATCAGTTAACCCTAACAGCCCCTGCTCCTATAAGTGACACACATGTTTGTGGTCCAGTGCTTATAACCAACTTAGTGTCTCAATATAACTCAGATGCCCTAATGAATCCATAAAGTTCAAGATTATAATCGCACTAGGTGGCCAATTTAATCAGTGAATGATTTCCAATTATAAAATATGCTAATAGACTTTAAAAACATAACATCCAAAACAGCTAATGTTTGCAATGCCAATTAAATGAATGTTCAAGAAAAGAGGAGTTCATGCCTCAAATGCATTCTTCAAATGGTCAAGTTCCTTGTCTAGATCATTGATAGCCTGGTTATATGCCTGCATTGGCGAAGACTGGCTAGTTGAATGAATCTACAAGACCATATCAAATAGATTAAAACCCCAAATTCGTTAGAAGGAAACTTCCATATATTTGCCAAATTCCTAGTTTGCCAAGTTTTAAACCAAAGTTGATAAGAACTTGCCATACATTATACAAGCTACTTACCTCCATGAAGTTGCAATGTTGGACAACATTTAGACCAACTATCTAATGGTTGCTCATTTATATGTCAAATGCAATAGATTTTCTTCGACAACAATAATAAAAAGCATTGAAGAGGAGGCACAAGGATAACCCTTGTGCAAAAGTTGACGCAAAAAATAGATGAAATTCAACAGTTACCAACTTCTAAATAAAATTTCAATTAACTTAACCAAAGAGATCCCATTTACAAAATCGAATCTGTTGCAAGGTACAAATTCATTTTCCATTAGAATGTAATCACAAAATTACATCAAAAACTCATGTTGATGAAGCTAAACCCTAAATAAAACTTCCAAATACCCCACAGATAAATTCACACATGCAAATATACATTAAAAAAAAAATACTAGCCCTAATAATGATTTTATACTGGAGAGGGTGAGGGAGCATGTATCCAGCAAAGAGAACATTTTCGTCCCTGTGAAACTGCCTAATTACACCAAAAAAAATTATTAAAAAAGAGCACAAATTAGAGTTTGATTAAGCTACAATCAATAAAACCACAAAAAAAGAAAAAAGAAAGTAACAAATACATGCGAAGAATGTTGCCAATTGTATGGTCCTCTCTCTCTACAGTGAACAAGGCTGCATTTATGATCTTCGTGTCTCTCTCGTACGAAACCCTAGCAAAGAAAATTTTCTAGTGGAGAGAAGGAAAAGCCGCGATGGTGAGTTTTAGAGAAGAGAGGGCTCTGTAGAGAGAGCAGAGCGGAGGAGAATGTGAAATTACTTTTTAGTACCCTCTGGAACAACTAATCGCTCGTAGCTGTCGGGGGCATCCATGGCTTCTTCCTTTCTATTTGAATCAGGGCGTGTTCTGCGCACAGAGAAACTGAAACAGACTCTGCTCCACTGCTTCTGTTGATATATAGTTAGGAAGATGCTAAACAGTGTCGTTCAATGTGGCTTAAACTCGCGCCAAAGGACCTGCCGTACCTAGGGGAGAGCAGTTTTCGATTTAAATCGAAAAATCGAATCGAATTAATTTAATTTTATTTAATCGATTCGATTTGATTTATAATTTTAATAATTTTGATTAATCAATTCGATTCGATTATTTTCATAAAAAATTAAAAAAACAGAACTGAACCGAAATTATTAATATGTATAGGAAATCAAAGAAAATCAAACCGAATTGAATCGAATCGAATCGAAACGAAATCAAAGAAAATCGAACCGAACCTTAAGATTTTTGAGTTTTGATTTCTAATTTTTTTTGTTTTTATGTTTTTATTATTTAGATTTAATGTTAAAAATATAAAATTTTATAAATTTCGGTTTGATCGATTTAAAATCGAACCGAACCAATATTTATCGATTTGATTCGGTTTGATTTTTTTTATTAATTGATTCAGTTCGATTTTTAAAATTTTTTATTTTTAATTTTTAATTTTATTGATTCAGTTCAATTCGAAACCGGACCAACCATTTGCACACCCTAGCCGTACCTATGCAAGCAAAAGGTGTGATCAATTTAGCCATTATCAATTTTTGTCCAAATTAATTTAAAATTTTTAATTTAAATATAATTTCATTTAAAATTTAAAATTAAGAAATTATATTTTTTATTTAAATTAAAATAAAAAAATTAATTTCTAAATTTTAAACTAAATTTTTTTATTTATACTAAAAAATTAACAAAATCAATTTCTTAATTTTATTTATTTTTTATTAAATTAAGTTTGAATTAAAATTTTTAATTAATTTAAATAAAAAATTAAAAATATATTAAATTAAAATTTTCCAATAACTGTGAAACTAAGTTTTAAACCATATCTATGCATAGTCAAAGTCTGATTCGGGCCAGGCAGCGGCCCTTGAACCATCCTATATGGGCTGGTTTAAAACGGTTTCATTTTTAATTTTAAATTTTAGTTCAATGAAATTGGGATAATTTAACAATTAAAATCTTTTAAAACTTAAAAATTAGAGTCTGGTCTAAAGAAATGGGTTTTATCCAGTCTTTTTTAATTTCTAGTGCTTTATTTACTGATTTTTTAATGAAAGTTTATTTGCTTAAAAAAATTGCAATTTCAGTCCAATTTGATTCAAGATTATAAGGAGATGATCAAGCCATAATCTCAGAGGTGCAGGTTCGAAACCATGAATCAATCAGTAATTCTAAGTCCAAGCTTGATCAATTTGATTTCGGTCCAGCCTCATTCCAAATCAACCCATGGCCGTGCTTTGTCCCGTAGACTTAACTCCTATGGTGCTTTGGGCTTTTTTTTTTTATTCAAATGAAGTTCACTTCAACAGGATAACTATAACTAGCGATGAATTTACATGGAAAAGGGATTGATTATAATTTTCCTGTTATTTGTTTAGAATATTTACATCAAAATCTACAGTTCAATCATAAAACGAAATTAAGCTTGCTCCAATTTGAGGATGATTTAACTATTAACTAACATAATGATACATGAAGACAAGCCATAACAGGTTAAGATCGATAAATTTTACCTCTTCACTGGAAACCAAGCAAATCCTCAATAAACTCAACAAGCAAAACAGAGGTATGGGCGTCTGGTCTCAGCAGGCAATGGTTAATTCTAAGATTCTAGTCACAATTAACAAAGGCACATGCCACCTACTATGCACTAATTAACAACGCTTAACAAAAGCATGCTTACCTAGATGCCTAGATACAGCATCCAGAACATTGGGAAAAACAAATCTACATTTCTAAATCAATTAAGCATTCAAATACATGCAGAGAATGAAAATAGAAGTAACATAGAGCACTCCTTCGAAATAATCCCTGGCAGTCAAGGATTACTTCATTTGACTGAGTGAACTGCCCCATTGAACAATGCTTTGATGAAAAATCAGCAGCAAGACAAGAAACCAGAGAATGTAACTTGAATCTGTAACGCCTACAGGAATGGAGACTGCTGCTTCAACTCTAATATGGAAGGGTCTCCAAATGCGATATAATGACTGCAAACAAATTCTACATTCATGTTTTTGACCTCTTTTGCTTTTGAGGAACAAAGCGAACTGCTTGCTTCCCCAGTTCCAATGTTTTTACTCTGCCGTCATCCAGTGTAACAGATAATGTTGATGTGCATTCAATCATGTCGGAGACAGCTCCTTTATGCCTGGATTAGTAAGTCATCATCAACAGCCAAAAGGAAAGATAAGCCTAAATCCAACCAAAATTTCCAAGTCATATCATGAAATGGAGGGTTCTAAAACTCATTCCCATCTCAATAAGACAGCAAATACATTTTCCTTCAAGTAGAAGAAAGTAAGACAATGGGACATGCATGCACACAAGCAGACTCATTAGGCAAAAGGCACGCAAGTCAAGAAGATGCAGATAATTGTTAGATCACTGAGCATATTATCCTCTCACAATGACCTCATCATTTCTGTTTCATTTACAGAATAAAGGAAATACCCATTAAGAGGTTGTTTCCTCATTCAAAACAGTCGTAGATTAGTTATAATTAGAAACAGATCAATTCTAGGATTTGACTGACATGCTCCCTGGTTTACACTCTACACCTTCACATGTAATATCTTTCCCATAACTCCAAAGCTTACTCACCAATCTACTTCCTATGTTCATCCCCGTATCTTCAAAGCACCCTCACCCAAAAGAAAAGGTGTGAAAAGGAAAACTTACCATGAATTGTCAGATGGCTGATGAACTTCAACTCTCTTTCCAATTGCATCTTTACCCAACTTTTTCAATATCCAACTAGCTTCCATCATCTCACTGTCTCGATGCGACTGTGTAGCATCTTCACCTTCGTTAAAAAGTGTTTTCTCCATCAAGCTTGATGGTCTCCTTCTTTTTGACCTTTGGCCCCTTATGGAACTCTTTTCTTCCTCAGGTGGAGGCTTTCGAGAATACTGGTTTAGAAGATTAGGTTTTTTAATCTTTAACTTCAATGAAAATTTGGAATCTTTTGGCAGTGATTGCAAAATAGGAGTATCACTAGAATCATCATTGCTTTCGGCATATGTCTCAGGTCTGACTTCTGGTTGCTTCCCTAAAGATACCTTGTTGCTTCTTAAAGCAGAGACTTCACCTACAGGCCCAATTGCAGTCCCACTTGAATCAATGCCTCTTTTACCAGACAAAGCACTTGTATGTTCTAAACGAATGGTTTCATACCCATCTGCACTCACTCTGTCAAATTTGGGATTTAAGTTGGAAGTTTCAGATTTCACTTTTCCAAACTTAATAAAATTTCCTTCTCTTCGTGGAAACTTCAAACTTCTTACTTGGCTAGAGTGATCAACTGTATCACCTGCAAAACGCAAGAATCAATCATGTTAATGATGATAATTGATAACTAGAATAATATCCTCCATTCATCAGTGCCAGCCAACGGCAGCATATATTTATCAGCAAATGAATAGGCAAACAAGTACATTACCATCACCAAATACAGCAGTGCCTTCATGTCTATCCCCCTCAAACCTATCACTCATTCCTTGTTGGCCTGCATCTTCACTACCTGCTCGATAAAATTGAACTTTAAGCCAAAAAGGAAGAGGTAGAGAGAGTTGAAATTAAAGTATACCTTAAGACTCAGAGTCGATGATTTAATCAGCAGACCACAATAAAACATCACAGGATAAATATCTTATTATTCATTAAATTGCATTCCTCATTCAATTATATAGTATACTATGGTCTGCAAAACAGATTTCAAGTGCCTAAAATCTACTAGAATAAATAAATGAAAAGATTGTTTAACTTGATAGAGATAGTTGATGTATTAGAACAAATAAGACAGCAACAGAGCAAGGTATTTAAAAAATATGGAATGTATTTGGAAATAAAGTAAGCACGGTAATGAACAAGTAACATTAAAATGACTGTTGCCTGCACATTATTGCATGAACCGTTAACTCTTCTTTTGGTTTCTTAGCAGCATGATTATTTGTCTTAAACTAAAGCTAAACTACCATAGCCCTTAGCAGCTAAAAATTTGTGCAACTTTACACCATAAAATTGAGCTTAAAATGAACCATGTTAAGTTCAACACATTGGCCATAACATTTATAGAGCCATATAAAAGGAAACTCTGTGGGTGGGTGGCACATTAAATTACTTAACCATGCAATATTATTCAATTCATTCATTAATTATAACGCCCACAAATTTCTTCAATCATACCATTAACTGAGATATTATAAAACTGCTCAATGAATGAAACAGAACAGCAAGACAAAAATGATTCACACATACTCTAGTCTATGGCTTCTTACAAATATTCCATTCCTAAAAAAACTAACACTTGCAATAAATATAGCATTGACAATGAATCAATGATTATACTGATGATTGCAGTAGCAACAATGACAAGAACCAACGTTAACGCTCAGCTTGTTTAAATATGAAAATTTCATCATAATAACACATTTCTAGTTACACCAAAACATGTTGATTGTTAAATGGAAAACATACCATTGGAAGTTGTCAAATCTTGATCCCTTTGGCAGCTTGAAGCATCAGATCTTGGTGAATTAGTTACATTTATTTTTCGCGCACCTAGATTTATAACCAACTTCTTTGCCTTCACAGCTTTCATCTTGTTAGCCTGCTCTTCAGTATCATCCCCACTATTCATATCACGAGACTTGTTACTCTTAATCTTGACAATTCTAGATGTCTTCTCTCCATCACTTATCATCACTTCATCTACAAACTTGTGTTTCAAAACAACTGTCTGATTAACGGAACAAATTCCTTCAGCATGGTTCACAATTCCTGCCACAGGGGAAGAATATACACCTCCCTTTTTATGAGAATCACTGTCATCATTATTGTTTTCATCCAAGCTGTGTCCAAAAGATCGAACATCATGCTGATGTAGTTCTGTCTTGCTAATTGAAGACATCTGAGAACTCTTTTTCTCGGTAGTTTTCTTACTTGAAGATTTCTTTCCATGTTCCTTGCTCTTTTTTGGTGACTTATCAACTAACCCTTTGAGAGAGAGCTTCAGAGAACGTCTAAATTCATTCTTTAGCGTCAATGGACCATTTTCCTCATCATCTGAATAAGGTGAAATAGAAAATATATCTTCTTCAGTTGGCAACCCTGCAGCAGCCCTCAAGCTTGCAATTAAACCTTGATCAGCTTTATCACGTCTCCTCCATAGCTCTTGAACAGCATCTTCAAGGTCCTTTACCTGGAAATATACATTTTATCCTATTAATTAAAATTTTTAAAGAAGAAGAATATAGAACTTCAGCTGATTACTTCTGCACACACCATATAACGAACAAGAGACCAGATAGATAAAGAAATTCCATTTTTAACAAACCTGGTAACACTCTCCTCGACATGTGGCACATTTGTACTGGAGATTTCCATCCACTTGAAATTGCAGATATTTTTCATCACTGCAAAACATTGCAAGAATATCACCCATAGGCAAGGACATAACTCATACAGATTACATTTCTCATGCACAGAAAACATGTCCCAAACAAGCCACTAGCTCCACAGTTAAGCACACATTCACAACACACACACACACACACACACACACACACACACACACAGAGGAGTATGCGCAGAAGTCATTTCCCTCAGCAACCACATCAAACACCTTCTGGATAAAATTCAACTTTTCCCTTGCCTTTAACTATTTCATTCTGGACGCTCTCAAAATGATTTCCTCAACCTTTAAATGAAAAGAGAGTATTAATTTTGGTTGGTCAAGAGAACTAGCAGACAATCATCAGCAAAACTGCATCTACCTTAACATTTTTTAATTGATTTATGTTTGAATGGGTATGTCTATTGTTTTCATGTGCTTCTCTAATTTCTTGTTGCTCACAGGCACGGCTACCTGGCTAGGCAACACAAAGCAGAACCAGCCCATTTAGAAGGCTGAACTAGTGACCTTGTTAATTGAAACTTTGTGCAAACAGAGACCAATTGCTCAGCCACTTCAGAACAAGAGTAACATTTAAAATATAAAAGCGCAAGTGACCCAGAGACATAACATATGAACAAGTTAAAACAAACAAAAACACATCAAAATGTGGGCACCAACAATCTTCAGAAACCTGCCGTTGAAAACAATATCCTTAGTAGTTTTGTTTATGAAGAACGGCAACAACAAACCTAATCCCATCACAACTGCAGTGCACCCACCGCTGGCAAATATCACAGCAAACCATTGGAGTTGACTCTGAATCTCTATAAACCTACAAGGTTAAACCAATTCCATTGAGGTAAAAAATGTATGAATGATGATATAGGGAACCTCATACTCCCACAAAGTCCATGTCCAAAAAAATATCAACATGAAAAATGCATTATGTGCTAAAGTAATAAGAAATAATCCACTGAAAAGCTGAATTTTCTTTTCCACCTCATGATAGAGCCTATAACCATAATCATCAATATAGCAGCATATAAGCACCCATTAATCTATAGATGACTTATGTTTTAGGTTCACAATACCTTTAAACAAACAGGACAATAATTTCCCTTCACAAACAATCTTCCACAAGCATCACAGCAAGTGTATCCCAGAAACCACCTGAAAGTTTTAAAAGCAAATGACAAATCAGCAAAATTAAAGAAGACAACAGCCTTGTCCAACTACAGTCACAGGAATTACAAATATAAATGTAGCTCATTTCATCAAGCAACTTCTCTTATAGTCCTACCAGATCAATAGAGTGATCTAAATGAAAATGCATACAAAACTAGGGCAAACCAAACAATTCATCCATCATAAACTAGGGCAAACCAAACAATTCATCCATCATCATCATTACTACATCCATAAACTGCCCAGGATGTATCACGAACTAATAATGAAGACCTAAAGAGTTGAAGAAATTTTTAATTCGCCCATCATTGGCATAAATAGATATGGTAATAACAGGCCAGCTTATGACTTACAAAAGCAACATATTACAACAGGAAACAATTAGATATCAAGAAATTCCTTTAATTACTTGGATATTTGTATCTGAAATATAAAACCACATGTAATTTTTCCAGTTTTGATGAATAGTCGAAGAGCATAACAATAACATCAAAATATAAAAACATACAGAACAGGCTGAGTCTTTGTGCAAAGGCTATCATGGTGATCAATACCTCACACTTAGACCATTTCCAGGAACAGAAGATCCACAGCTGTGACACCTTGTATGTTTAGGGCATAAATATGGTCCAGAACTCACATTCTGCATCATCCAGAAATGAATGTTAAAAAGGCTATTTAGGTTAGCTATTTTCAATTTAAGTATTAAACCCGAAACACACAATCAACATCCTACCTTGTGTGGAGGGTGTTGGCAGTAACAATGGTATGCACCATCACACCTTTTGCAAAACATAAACTTATTTGGATCCCCAGTTCTTCGGCATATCTAACAAAAAAGAAATGCATCAAAGTTTAAGAGCAATTCCAACTAAATAAGAGCATAGTAAAGCTCATTGGAGTGAGGAAAGCTGCTAGTTAAGTAACAACACTGCACAAATAAATAAATATGCTATCTGTTTTTAGAGGGATCTTAGAGAATAGCACAACAATAATATTGAAAATGGGTCTAATGAATACTAAGGTTGATGTGTTGAAGCATTTCAATGGATATGGAATGCAAATGAACAGGAAGCCACATATCGATGTGTACAGCCTCTAATAAATTCTTTGTTCTGAATGAAACTGAAATCACACACATCAGTAGTTCAGTACCTCACAGATTCTGCAAGATGGACAGGTCCATGAACTCCAGTGAAATAAATCTGCAAGCATCCCCCATATAAGAAAAAAAAAATTGCAAATATGAAAACTTTTAACCTGCTAACTTTTACCTCTATGTTGAGCCCATGCTTTCAAACAGCTTCTATGGTACTTCTTGCCACAACTTTTGCAGGAAAGCATCCTCCTTGCCCTCTCACTTCCTTCAGTTTCACCCAAAAAGCACATTCGGCACATTATATTCGCGTTAGACAGACCTTGCTCATCTCCAGCAGTATCTTTTGAGGCAACCTGAAAATGAATGAATTTTTTCTTTTAAAAAATAAAAATAAATAAATAAATAAAAACACTAAACTTTGCTTAAGCAAGGTTAGACCTTATCAATCAAGAATCTAAAGTTCTCTTTCTTATCCAATCTCTGTAACCTAAAATCTCAATTCATCCCTTTAGAGAATTTATGCATAAATAGAGATGCAAGTGCATCAACAAAAGAATGAAACCAACACCTCAAACACCCCCTCACCCAAAAAAAAAAAATCAACAACACTCGAGTACTATAAAATTACCACCCCATCTCAGACCTATAAATCAAGCATCACTATTAATAAACGCAAATCAAACATATCAACAAAATATTAACCTCAACAATTACCTCAAAATCACCAGCAGAAACATACTCCAACAGTGAACCAAACCTAACTAAATAAGCTAGCTACCAAATCACTCTAAACTCCGAAGTCAACACAATTACGCAATTAACCATGAGCAAACTACCAAATCATTCTACACACTTGCAATTAAAATCATAAGCATCCATACACCGAATTACCTAACTCAAATTAAACAAAAACTAGCCAATTTATCAACATCCAGTAATTAAAACTTGCACACAGACAAAAATCTCACCGCCATATCACCAGACTCAAACCGGCGGGCATAATCCTCAGCAGCAACCATAGCAGCAGCAGCCTTTTTCTGAAGAGCAACACGCTTACTCTGAACCGATGCCTCCTCTCCCAAATCATCACCTCCGCCACCTCCACCTCCACCTCCTCCATCTCCAGCCGCAACAACACCAAAAGGCAGCGCAGGGACAGCCGGAACCGGTTCAACCTTAGGAACAAGGACCTGAACAGTAGACACCTCCTTAGAATCCCTAATTCCCAAAGGATCCTTCAAAAACTCCTCGATTGTCGAGACCTGAAGCAGGAACTCAGCCTTGGATTTCTCGCTGTGAAGATCCCGCGGAAACCCTAGCGAGCAGAAGCAAATCCGGCGACTACAAAAAACCAAAAAAAATGGGAAAAAATGAGAGAGAAACCAGACGAGGTGTAGAGAGAAGGAAAAGAAGCGAAATAGAGAAGGATAGAGAAGTATTTAGTAGTAATAGTAAGACACTAACCATGTAATTGGGCAAGCTACGTGAAAGGCCATAGTGAGGGATTTTGAATTTTTGAGTTTTAGAGAGAGGGATTTAGAGATCGCTCCTTAAAAAAATTAATAATAATTAAAATTAAAATTAAACTTCGGGCTTTATATTATTATTTTGAAAAATGGAATTTTATTTTATTTTTTGCTTTAAAAAAAGGGAAAATAGGCAGCGATTTGCTGATCTATCCTCTGTTTTTTTATGTACGGTGGATTGGTTAGAGGGAGTGTTTGGTTTGTTTTTGTCTCCGGTTTGGTGTTAACGTGTGGGGGTCTGGATTAGGTACGGTCATGCTTATAGTTGTGACCGGTGGGAATCTGAGGTGCTGGCATTTTTGAAACTGCTTATTTTGCCACGTAATTAATTGTTTAATTTAGAAATTTTTAATTTTTTTATTTAAAATTTTTAATTTAAGTTTAATTTAATTTAAAAATTAATAAAATAAAAAAAATTAATTTTCTTAATTTTTTAGCTAAATCAATAAATTTAACTTAAAAATTAAAAAGATAAAATCTTTTATTTTTAGTTTAAATCAGAAAATTTAACTTATAAATTTTAATTTTGAAGAAGTGTTGTACTTATTACTAGCAATCCGGCTACGGGTTGATTAAGTTTGAAATTGAACCAAAAAAATTAGGTTAATGAAATTTAAGATTAAAATTGATTAACAGTTTAAAGATCTAAATTAAATTAAAATATGAAATTTTAAGAACTGATATCGATTCATGCCCCAATATTATAAACTGTATTGAATTGGAGTAACGGTTCAATTTAAAATTATCATTTTTTTTTAAATCAACCATTTTATTATTTTAATTTGAATCAAATTCAAAATCGAACCGATCTTCTATAATTGCATTCAAATTCATCTCATCTATAAATCAAACAATCAATTCCAACTCAAAATTAGATCAAAATCATCTCGTAATAATTTTCACGTATTTTACAAAATTATTTAAAGAAATTGAAATATTTTCTCTATCGATAAGAATTGCAATTCAAACAATAACAATATTAATAACACAAAATGAAATCATCAAATAAATGCAACAATTAATAAAACATTCATAAATCGAAGTTATCGTGATTCATGACTTTCCTTGTTTTTTCAGATATAATTATTTAATTTTAGATATTTATCAAATATCGCTATAGCTCTCTTATGAATGATTTTAGAATAAATAAATAAAAAAACTCGAATTTGATTATTAATTATTAACAATCAATTATTGATGATTAGTTATTTATAATCAATGACTATATTTAATTGTAAAGTATTTGATAATTCAGCAATTAATGTGCCGATCATGTTATAAATTTATTAATAAAGAAACTTTTATTATATATTATATGATAAATTGTATTATTATATGTAAATGAACTTCTCTTTTAAATAACTTTTAACAGTATAAATATTTAGATGCATAAAATTATTTTTAATATTTTTATATTTTAATTAATTACTGTTATAATTTTATTATTATGTGTTCAACTATTTCAATATACATGCATATTAAAAATATGAATGAAATAATATTTTAAAATTAAATGGTTTATTATTATAAAAATTGTCTTTTGAGCTCAAAACTAGAATTATAATTTAGAAATTTTTTTATTTAAACTTAATTTATTATGAATATAAGATGAGTTGTACGATGAGACCCGTGTAAATCCCAACAGCTAGCTTCAAAACACGCCCTTAATCACATTGCACGCACTTCAGATAACTATAATTGCGCGCAGGGCCATGGATTCAATGCTCAAACTCTCTTTTTCCAGCAAAAAGTGGTAATAAAGAAAACTGCAGGGGAGAAGTGAAGAAACACTATATTGTTGATTTCCAGTTTTGATTAAATCATACAGGAGGAGGTGGCAAGTCTAGTAAAAGCCAAAACCCAACACAGTCCTCTGAATCTAGGTCCTCTTGAATGGCAAGAAAATGCAAGCCTCCACATGCTTTCTTTGCTGCTTCCCAAGCCTCAGCTTCAGCTGTTGTTACAGGACTCTTCTTATAGGTAGCATAAATATAGCGGGTTGAAATTCCAACAGATAGAATCAAGCAAGCACGAGCTGTGTCTGCTTCGATCGAACACACTTCCAGTCCATTCATCCAGGCTGTAACAGCACAACAAATGGTTCAATCACAGCATAATGGAATCGAAATGATGCTTCCTTGAGTTATTGAATAAGGCTATATCCAGATAAAGGTCAACAACTGGGTGAAGAATGCATTGGTATTGACTACGGTGGTGAAATGAGCAGAATGAACATGAAATGACATCATTATAATTACATTGCAGGAGAAGATATTAGATGGAGTACTGAGTACATACCTGCCAATGGTTTAGCACGAGAAGATGCAACAGCGAGTCCTGGAATCAATGTCTTATCACCGACTTCAATTCCTAGAAGATCCAAATCTAGGCTTGCACCAAACATAAATCTTGTTTCCAGTGATGAGACTTCCTCATGAACAGCTGAGTATGCGAAACTATAATCAGAATAGTTGATAGTTCCGTGCTATTTTTCAGTAAGACATGAAATTTCTAAGTTGAGAATATTGGTTAATTCTGAAATTTGTGGCCCTCTTGTGGCCTATGCTCCACTTGAAAACTGAATTTTTAGCAAAAGGAGTAGATTCTCTATGCTATTTTAAAGAAACTACTTGTGCAAATGAAATCTTCAATATATGAATTTAGTATTATCAATATCACCTAAAGCAACGGTTACTGTGCATCAGTGCATGTACCTGAGTAAGGTAATTGAACAAATGCCCATTTCTCCCCAAACAGATTCTCAGGAAGTTCCATTGGGAAAGGATTATCCAAAGCTAGAAGTGGTTTAGATCCCTTTTGAAAGCCAGGATGACGGGTATATACAGTCTCATATCGCTCTTCCAACCATAAAAGCAGTGATAAACACTGAAAGCAAATGTAGAATTTGTCAGGATATGGAATGAGGCAGTTCTAACAAGAAACTCAAGGCATACCGCAAAGTGTGGAGGAGGCTAAATAAATACAAGGACATTAAATTTGCTTATGCTTGCCACTCATGCATCAGGAGAACTTGAACGTGTGGATGCTAGTGAGATGTCAACTTCTTTTTTTTTTTGCTTTTGGCCTAAAAGGAGAAAAGTTCACAGAAGGAACAGAATATTCCAGATTTGAAGAAACAGAAATATGACTCATTCATCTCAACAAGCCCCTAAATTCTGAGAAATCATTGATTGCATCTAGTGCATATGAAAATAGTGCACCTTGCACTCCCAAATATGCGGGAGCAACAAGCTATTTTCATGGGTGGAGCTCACTTATATGTGAATAAAAATGCACTATTTTCATGTATATCCTATGCACTGATCAAGAAATCATTTCTAAATTCTTCCTGCCACCAATTAGGAAAGGAAAATCGTGACATTTCTATTTGCCTAGCCTTGAATGAACAATGGCAATTAAACTTTCTAACAATTCAACCAAACTAAGTAATAGCAGAAGGAACCCATTTGGTTCTGTGACACCATCTAACTAAATCTTTACATTGAAAAGCATAGCCATTTACACATTTGATAGGCACCAATTCATATGCTTGAGTTCATTAGCAAAGGAAAAATGCCATAACAAAAACTAAACACACCCGTTTACTTGGAATAGGCTTTATATCCAGCTCTTTGCATGCTTTTGTTATAATTGTCTGCAATTGTGACCTATAAAACAACAATAAGCAAATCAGTCTATTAAGAGCACATGGTTACTTGTACCTATAAAATGCAAAGTACCATGAGAATCACCTGAAGAAGCGAACTTTTTCTGGCAGAGGGACACCAAGATCTTCACTAATGGACACAATAGCATTCTTCAAAGTGATACTATTAATGACATTATTAGGAAAGTACTTTGTGTATTGAAGTGATAGTGAATCATCACACACAACAAGCTCCCACACTTTCTTGCCTCGAATATCAAGTATAGGCCTAGAGCAAAAATCCAATTCCCACTCTATAATGCTATCTGGATCAGTTTCTGGGTCAAGATAGCTCATTTCTGCAGTTGGGTCATCTTCTTCATAGTCCTCAACCTCCACTTCCTCTTGTGTTGAAACTGAGAGTTTGAGTGTGGTGTTTGATTGGAAATGGTGTGGTTTATGGTTGTTATTTGCGGGTTTTATAGAGGAAAGGAAGGATATTTTTGTGGGTTTTGAGATAGATGTGATATTGGAGATGGGTTTGTTAGGAATTCTCGTAGGATTGAAGCTAAGAGTAGCCATGGAAGCTCTGTGAAAAAGAGAATTGGGCATTGCTGGGAGTTGGTTATCCATCCACCACACATATCCATTGGTTGTTATGGGCTGGGCATTAGATTAGATAGGATTGTCTGGTCCATGAAGGGCTTTGTAGGACCATGCCCTATAATTGGAGGCGAAACTAAACAAACAAGTTGTGGCTCGTGGGTTGGCTGACTTCATTTGCAATATTGGGCAAACTTAATTAGTAACATTGGGATAAAAAATTCTTTAAAAAAAATGGGAAAATTGTACTAAAATAATTTATTTTTAAATTTAATTTGTAAACATTTTTAATAATTAAATAATTTTAAATTAATTTTTAAAATAATATATTTTTAAAAAAAAATTAATTACGGTCCCAACAGACTCAAAAGTTCCAACCCAGAAGGATTCATTTAGCGTGGCTATTAATTAAATCCACCCTCCGTTATTCTCCTCTTTCTCAGGTGCCTCATCCCTGAAGAAGCCGCGAAGCTCCTTCTACATTTTCCGCGGCCGCCATCCTCCTCCATGTAAACCCTATACTCTTTTTCCTCTTATACAAATCTAATCTCTTTACTTCCATATACAGTTCATTTACAGATACATGTAAATATATGCTTTACTTATGTTAGAGAGTATGAAGGAGTTTTGCTTTGTTCCTGTTTGATAAATTGTCTATTAGCATGTCTCCTTTCTTCCTGTTATTTCTACTGGCTAAAACGGTATCATAATTGTTGTTTATTTCTGGGTTTGTTTCGTTATGGTTAAGCTCTTGAACTACGTGGCTGAGACTGTGAGATTGCTGCCTGTAGTTGATTCATGAACGGGTTGCTCTTTGTTTAAAAATTTAGGCGTGCGTGGAGTAAATTATCATTGAATATGATGTTTGTTTACTCTCTCCATAGGGAAAGTGCAGTGCTAGTTGCAAACACCTTGTTTGTAAATATTGAATGTGTGATTTAGTTTTATTTAATGGATAGGTACCTAAAGGAGCGGGCTTTGTCTGATTAGAGGGATGGTGAAGTTTACCGGATATTCTTTGATTACTTCATTTACTCCATTTCCTTCTATTATTCTTAAAAACCATCACAGATTACAATTAAATTTATGTTACAAGAATTCAACTAAGTCAAGAAGCCTGTCTATTTGTACTCAAAAGCGTCAACTGCATGCAAAAGCTGGGATGGGTGCAGGGCAATATCTTCCTCCGTTGTTTAGGTGAGCGATGCACCCTACACACCCCACCCCACCACAACCACCAACCCCACAACGCGCGGTCCCCCCCCGCCCCCCCATCTTCTTTTTTTCAGTTTTGTCAGCTCTGTTGTATCGAGCAAGTACATCAAATCTAATTGCTTTGGTTTCTTTAATTTCCAGTGTTGCTCCAATGATGGACTGGACGGATAATCATTATAGGACCCTTGCCCGGCTCATATCAAAACATTCTTGGCTTTATACAGAGATGCTTGCAGCTGAAACAATTGTCTATCAACAGGGAAATTTGGTATGTATGTGACAGATGGATCTTCAGCGGAGCTCATGGATGAGAATTTTTACTTCCTTTTTTTATTGGCAATGATAAAATTTTAGCATAAAGATGGGGTTTGAAGGCAATATTGCAACCAAAGAATTTAAGAGCTTGAGACTGGGAATTTTTTTATGGCTGTTGAGGTTGATTATGAAAAAGAGGAAACAGTTTATATGATTTTATATTTTTGGATACTATAGGAATGGTGATTGGATTAGACTTGGATAGTTGGTTTCAGTGATATTCATATAAAATTGTACGGGTGACATTTTTAACAAAATGACCCTGTGGTAGATATGTGGTGCAAATGGGCAATATGATGTGATAGGGGCATTATTTTTTTTCCCTCTTATATTATTATGTTATTGATGAGTTTGTATCTAAAGTTTACTAATTATATGTTTCTTGTTTGTATTACTCAGGACAGGTTTTTGGCATATTCTCCTCAACAACATCCCATTGTCCTGCAAATTGGTGGAAGTAATTTGGACAACCTGGCAAAAGCAACTGAACTTGCTACTGCTTATGGCTATGATGAGATTAACTTCAAGTTAGAAGAATTCTTTTTGTCACGCTTTATATATTATTTTGCTTCTTTTCTTTTTTCTTTCAGCTGAATTCAGGTAGTTTTTCCTTTTCTTATAAATTATCAGTTGCGGTTGTCCTAGTCCAAGAGTAGCTGGTCATGGATGCTTTGGTGTTCGTCTTATGCTTGATCCAAAGGTTTGATAACATCTACTGATTGTCAAATGCTTTTATATTTTCTGTCTTATTCAAATGTGGCTCATATATCATTTGGTGTTTACAAGGAAAGTTTGTTGGTGAAGCTATGTCAGTGATTGCAGCCAACACAAATGTTCCTGTTAGTGTTAAATGCCGAATTGGAGTAGATGATCATGATTCATACAATGAGCTATGTAAGGTCCCTTTATCCACATTCTGTCTTTTTGTGGGTTAAAAATTTAAGATACTATATCATTTGATTATTCATTGCCTTTTTAAGATTGGACATGGAACAGATGGATATTCAGGATTGTATCTTGACTCTGTTGTTTATTCTACTTTCAGGTGATTTTATCTATAAGGTTTCTTCTCTATCCCCAACTGAGCATTTTATAATACATTCACGGAAAGCTCTGCTCAATGGCATCAGTCCAGCTGAAAACCGGAGAATTCCTCCCATAAAGTATGAGCTTGATGCTTAATCAACCTGAATGTAACATAAATATCATGTCTTTACTGGTTTTGCTCAACCCAATGTTAAAGTTATAACGAATTCTCCTATTTTGTTTTGTTAAATTTGGGGAGAGTGCAGGGCAAATTACATATTATATCTAATGTATCTTGTTAACATGTTTATTGTATTTTGATTAAAGAAAAATATTTTTATATCTATCATGCGTAATTGACAATTATGTCATCTTATTGCAGATATGAGTACTACTTTGCCCTCTTGCGTGACTTTCCAAATTTGAAATTTACAATAAATGGAGGCATAAATTGTATTGATGAGGTACATAATAGATTATTAAATGTGCAGTGTGTTTTCTTTTTTAAAAAAAATGAAATGATGAATTCTTATGGTGATGTATAGAATTGTTTTTTTTGATACCTTTTCACCTATTTCTTATGGAATTTCAAAATTATAGGTAAATTCGGCACTGAAGGAAGGAGCACATGGTGTAATGGTTGGGCGTGCTGCCTACAATAAGTATGTATAATGCATATTTTTTATTCCAAGCTATGCTCAATGAGTCAATGGTAATATAGCAAATTTACATAAGATGGGAGACATGACTTTTTTTTTTTTAGTTGTTAAATCAGTAATTTACTCAAATTGATTGTGTCTTATTATTTGGATAACTGGGCTTTTTGTAGAAACATTATAGGCCTGTTTGTGTAATGCAATGGTAAAACCTTATACCTGTGATCAAAATGTTTCAAGTTCAAGACCTGAGAGCAGTTATTCCAAAAAAAAAAATGCTTTATGTGAGGCCTATCACTGGAGTGCTTTGTTTGGACCATGGTTGAATGCAACCGAAAAGCAGCCTTAGGCCCCTAAGGGAAACACAACACTGACCCAAATTAATGGCATTAAATGATATGTAATGAGTCAGTGTTCAATGTTTATTTATTGTTGGAGGATTGCAATCCATATAAGAGGATCTCCTTCTACCTTTCCTTCCTTGGAGGCCTTTTACTTACATTTTACCAAGCCCTGTCCATTCTGTTGCTGATAATTAATTAATTGTACTATTTTATACTTCTTACAGTCCTTGGAGTGTTCTGGGACATGTTGATTCTGAAATTTATGGCGCTCCAAGGAGCGGTCTTACACGTCGTCAGGTTTGATAACTGATTCGCTTTCCAGTTTCCATGTGTGTACCCAATTTTTTTTTCTTCTGTTGATATTATTTATGCTTTGATTGATGTGTAGGTCCTTGAACAGTATCAAATATATGGGGATGGCATTCTGGGAACATATGGAAATAATAGACCCAATGTCAGGGATGTAATAAAGGTACAATAGATTGCTTAACTTCACTGAACTTCTTTCCCTAATCATTCTTTACTCGGTAATTTACATATTTTTTAAAACATTATTATGCTATGGTTTGTAATTACTATTTTTTTTTATGGCCTTATTGGACTGTACAACAGAAGCCTAGCTCTATGGTTATTGTTCTATGTTGAGGAAAGGGAGAAAGTAGACAGAATTATCTGAATTAGATTTTTTTTTCCAATGACCAATTACAACTCACCAAGTCCTATTAATGCTGAAATTCTGGAACAAACTCAACTAACTGCTAAACAAGCCAGATGACATCAACTTGACTCTTGTTTTATTTACTAAACTCATTCCTGAATTATGAGAATTTTGGATTAATGCTTTGTTGAGTGAGGTCCCTAATTATGGACAAACAGAAAGGTTACATGTGTTGGACTCATTTTTATTGTATCGCATATCATATCATGAATGTTTGCATGTCTTTGGAATTGGATTTAGTGCATGTGCTGGAACTCTTTACATTTTGAGCTTGGATGTGAGTGCTCATTAATCTAGGTCTTATATCTATAAGACTTATTTCTCTTTTCTTCTTCATCATATCATATTATCACTATGTATTCTACCATGCTGCAGCCTTTGCTTGGTTTTTTCTATTCTGAGCCTGGAAATGGTTTGTGGAAGCGCAAAGCTGATGCTGCTTTCCAGCATTGCACAGTATGTCAATCATGATAAATCTTCTTCTTACAAAATTATGTTCCCTCTGTGTACAACCTCTTTTTATTGTTCAGTTATTACCTGTTCTCATAATTTTGAACTTTGCAGACAATCAAATCCTTTTTTAAGGAAACTTTGGTAGCGATTCCCGACACCGTTTTGGATTCACCAATTACAGAGGCACCGGCTGGTCGTCAAGATCTTTTTGCCAATACTAAGGGGTTGCTCCCACCACCATATGAAAGAAGAGAACAGGAAGTAGCATATGCTTAGTCCCTACTTGGATCTGCCTTTAACTGTATGAATGTATTCCATTTTATGACCACACATATTCATTGCAATTCTTTGAACAACCTGATCAATTAGTTTTAACATTTTATGTCAAGTATACTAGGGGATATTCAGAGCATTTACACCCTTAGATGGTGGGAAAAATAACTAGAAATGTATCTCCAAATGCAATTAGGATAGGATACTCAAATTGCAAAATGGTGAAGTTATAAATGTATGACATGTATCTAATCCTTGTCTTGCTGAATTTTTAAGCTGAATTTGTAAACGTGTAACATACTGAATTATTTATTAGTTACACTGTTAACTTGCACATCTTCTTAATTCTGTCTGTGTTTTTTTTTTTTTTTTTTTATTTTTATTTTGGTGCAAGAGTTTACCCAATCACTTGAAATCTAATGGAATCAAAATAGCTAAAGTCATCATGATGGTAACTGTTGAAATTTAGTTTACCATTTACATATCTTGTAATACTGATACAGTGATACTTAGCTGGTTCAAGCCTCTACTTTTCTTTCTCCTTTATGTATCTATATCAAAGAAAGCTATGACTAGTTCTGTTCAACTCTAGTTTAGTGATATAAGATCTCTCTCTCTCTCTCTCTCTCTCTCTCTCTCTCTCTCTCTATATATATATATATATATATATAATATAAATAAATTGGACTTATTTCTAGAGCTGATACATCTTAAAGCCAAATGAAGACAAGTAGAGGACACAAGGCCACCACTTCATCCTGTGATGGGTGGCTCTGAGCTATTGGGACAAATATCATATGGGGATAAGGTGTTGATGACGCACTCAATCTTTCTTCCACATATTTTCCTAGTTCAACTTACCTCGATTCTATAGAGAAAAGACGAAAGTAATACAGTTCAAATAGTTAGAACTTCAGTTTACCCACATTGCAGATACGGCCTCAATCAACATGACAGCCTTATTTCTCAGCAGCACCACCACCCTCGCTACAAGGTCTTCGGTGACCATCGGATGCTGAACACTTGTGGTGGCAAATGCTGCTAGTGGAAAAGAGGTGGAGAAAATTAAGGTAGATTATAAAGAGAGCAGCAATGGAAGGAGAGATTTGATGTTTGCTGCAGAAGCAGTTGCTGTCTGCTCTGTTGCTGGAATTGCAGTAGCTGACCAGCCAAAACCAGGGTCCCCAGAGGCCAAGAAATTGTTTGCACCAATTTGTGTGACTATGCCAACAGCTAAAATCTGCAGCAAGTGAAGCGTCTTCTGGTTTCCTGTGTAAATTTTTCAAGTAACATTTTGGTTTATTGCTTGGCTTCCTTGGCCATTGCTGTAGTTCTTGATTGCTTCAAGCCTAATGGTTAGAAAACAATATTATTCCCGTCGATCATCACTGCATATGCATTAGAATTTAGCACTTAAAATATACTTTTGATCTTACAAGTCAAATTAAAAATAAATAATTAATTATTTAATAAAATTACTTAAAAATAACTTTTAAATAGATTAAGTGTTTAAGATAAAAGTTATTTAAAATCAATTTAATTGATTAAAATTATTAAAAAAGAAATGTAATTAAGTGTTGTAGACTTGTAGTTATTAAATTGAGAATAATATTAATATTTTTAGAAATTATTTGGATAATATAATTTTTCATTAGATTAAATAGTAATTTATTTTAAAATAAGTAAGTAAAGTATTTTTACTTATGGTTTCAGTCTTGCTTTTAAGCAATTTTTTTAATGAAATCAAAATACATATATTAAATAATTATTTTTTTAAAAAAGTGACATATATTAATTATAATATAATATAAAAATGAAAACAATAATTTACCTTTAAATTAATAATAATATTTATTAAAAAAATATTGTAAATATTATCCTGGTACCATTATTTTTACAATAAACATTCAAAAACGGAATGGTTTTAAAAGCCTTTATTTTTCACTTTTTTAAAATTACATAAAATTAAAGATGAATTAATTATTTAATAATTATAATGTCCTTTCATGGGGAGAAAATATTTATATAACTAAATAATTTTATTCTTTATACTGCACAGTCTATTATTCTCATAATATCCTATGGATTATTTTTTTTAGTTTTTAAAGAAAATGCTTCAAATTTTTTTCTCTGTCTGGTTGGTCTATGCATGGCAACGGTTTGGTTTCAAGCCGTAACTTAGAAGGCTCTGAATTAGATTTCATTGGATGGATTCAAGGACAGTTTTGATTTCCATAATTATGATTTGTTAAGAACTAAAAAATAATTTTATTATATCAAAAAATTTTAGCTTTTAATTTCAATTTAAATTTAGAAATTCAACTATTAATTTTTTTTAATTTCTTTAAAAATAATTTAAATAAAATTCTAAAACACTCACCATAATCCTTGATTTATTTAAATCTACTATTAGACGAGGTCTAATGCTACTCACATAAAAAGGACATAATTTTACTCACTTCAAAACAATTTATTATAAAAATAAAGCATTTTTAATAAAAATTTTCTCAATTTATAAGAAACACCCTCTCTTATTTAAGAAATACAAAATTATTTATTATAGGTAAATTTTAACAACCGTCCTTTAACTTATATAGTTGTAACACTAAATTTCTTTAATTTAAAAATATAACATAAAACCACCTCAACTTTCAAATTTTGTACAGTAAAATTCCTCCAACCTCCGATCACCGATTTTTCAATTGGAAGTTAACCTAGACAGTTCCAGCGTAATGCTTAATCATCATCTCTCTTTCCTCTCTCAAGTTATGTGTAAATTGAATCATTCTACTCTCTATAGAGAAAATAAATTTTCATGTGTAGAGAAAATAATTTTACACTTTGCATAAAAAAAAAAATGCTGATTAAGCACCACGCTAGATCTATTCACGTCAACATCTAACTAAAAAATCAGCATTTAAAAGTTAGAGATATTTTACTTTACAAACTTTAAAAGTTGAAGAAATTTTATATTATATTTTAAAATTAAAATGTAACGCCCTCACTTTAGATAGTCCATGCATCCTACTATTCCGACGACTAATTTTCTGTTCGGACAGTCTGAATGTCTGGAACTACACTCAAACTAAAGTAAGGAAACATAAATTGATTGAATATAGACTAACTAAAATTAAAGAAAAGTAAAAGAAATGAAGTACAACTGGGTTAAACGAGCCAGGGTCACAGTGATGGGTGACCATACAGAGAAGTATCGATAAAGACTGTTACCGACCCCAGACACGTGAGGAATCCCGAGAGATAATATCGGGACTTAAGTTAAGGGTTAATGAGGTATAAATGACATTAAAAATGTCAAAGAAAATCTAAGAAAATTTATCTATCGGTACAGACAAAAATAACCCGACAAGCATAGCGAATGGCATTTTGGTCATTTCAACCTTAGAGTTGAATTTTGACCTAAATGTCATTTAAGATAAGAGAGATTAAAATATATAAAATGAATTAAAAACATGAAATTGTGTAAGAAAATAAGAAAAGAAAAGAATATTATTACTTTATATTTATGATGTCATATGACATCAATAAAAAAAATTGTGGACCAATAGGAGAGTAACAACCAATTAAAGGGATAAGAAGAGAGTTTAAAAAGAGACAAAAATTCATAAAAATCATCTTCTTCCTCTTTGAGCTCCCTTTTGGCCGAACCCTTTGAGTTTTCTTCCACCATTGATTTTCTTTTTCTAAGCTTCATTTTCCTTGAATTCTTACCATAATTTCCATAGTCCCCAACATAAAACTTTGATATTTGACCTAGCTTGAGTGATTAGGAGCAAAAGAATTGAGGAATATTGAAGTTTTGTCAAAGTCAAGAAGTGATTAAAAAGGTTGGTGCACTAATACACTTCTATTTCTTTTCTAAGCATGACAAACTTGCTAAAATGAGTTAGATTGATATGAAATTAAAAGAAATTCATAGAGATAGGGACTTATTAAATTTCGAAAGCCATGATAAGAGTTGTGGTTTGATGGTTTTGATGAAATTAGTTGTGTTTATTAATGATATTGATGAGTAAATGTGATGAATAATTTGATTAGCATGTGTTTATGTGAATTGAGGAATGAGAGTTAGGGTTTGAGTAAATGTTGTTACCTTGGTGATATGGCTTGAGACTAATTTTATTGAGATTGTTTGCTAATCATTTGAAGTGTTATGAGTGATAAAATGAAGTTTGTGGAGTTGGGAGAATTGAATTTGAGAGTATTGATTCTTATGCAGGAAATTCGAACCTTTGAGTCAAGTGTATCATTTGAGATATAACTAGAGTTGTGTTGCTCCAATTGGTGTGAGGCCAATTGGAGATGAAACCTAGGACAAAATGTCCCATTTTTCATGAAGAAACCATGCCCAAATTCTGTCTATAAGTTAACCAATTTATTGTCCCAATCTGGATGTCCAGACATTGAACTCAGAAAATTGACCAAATGAACAGACGACCATAACTTCCTCTAGACAGGTCAAAATGACCTGAATTTTATACCATTGAAAAGATTAGACCTAGGACTATAACTTTCATTGAGAACACCAAGCCCAGAAATGTCTCAAACAAAATGAAATTGTTCCCTCAAGTTAGAACACCAAACTGACCTGCACCATTCTGCCCAGAATTTCCTGAACTTGAGCTCACCCAACCAGTTTTGGCAAAATAGCCATAACTTAGTCTACAAAAACCCAAATTCAATGAAACCAGTGGCAAGATTTCTATAAGACATAGATCTACAAAATTGGTCTTTTGACCCAACCCCATAAACCAATGGAAATAGGTTAATTGACTAGGTTAAGTT
The DNA here is from genome assembly GCF_030052815.1 of Hevea brasiliensis. Classification (NCBI taxonomy): domain Eukaryota; kingdom Viridiplantae; phylum Streptophyta; class Magnoliopsida; order Malpighiales; family Euphorbiaceae; genus Hevea; species Hevea brasiliensis. The sequence goes on along the minus strand of NC_079506.1, from coordinate 5,536,243 downwards.
AACATATAAATTCTGGAAATTTTCAAAAGAACCATTTGACCTCAGAACACTCATTTAACTATATCTCCTACTAGAAAACTCCAATTAGGTTGAGCCATACTGATCTGAAACTCTAAGAAACAGGGCTCCAACTTTGTTTTAGACTTAGTCCTCAAATTATGAATATAAGAACCCTAAAATGGGAGTCAAAGTTTTTGATCTGAACATGAGTTCTAGTAGAATAGGGTACATGAGTCTAGGCTAGTGATTTGGCCATAATAAATTCTACAAAACTTAAAAAATTGTAATAAAAATTTCTGAGTGACTATAAGACATAGAGAAACAAATTTTATGAAGGGAGTGTGGCCAAACAGTGGCCACATCCTGGTCAATCTGCTATGTAAAAACAGTGCACCAAATCTGGTCCTAAAGAAAAGTCCATAAAACAACTAGGCATATGAGATGAAATAAATTAGAATTGTTAAGCATAAAAATAACATGAATTAATGAAATTATAAATACTTAATAATACTATTCTGCCCAAAGTACACCTGGACTCGTTTATATAGCTTGGATCGATTAGTATATCAATTAGGGACTACATATTACAGTACTGCCCACAGGGATAATCATTGACAGACAACATATGTCTAAGATGATTATTTTACTGGCTTTATACCTGCCCGATGGCCATAGTGCCAATTTTTTTTTATTACTGGCTTATGCCTTGTAACACCCTCACTGTATCCATTCCGTACATTCTACTGTTTCGGTGACCAGTGTCGGTCCGAACAGTTAGAATATCTGGAAAAATATTTAAACTAAAGTGAGAAACCATAATTAACTCAAATGTTAATAAGAAAAATTTAGGAAAAATTTAGAAATAAAATACAACTAAGTTAAATGAGCCGGTACCCTAGCGATGGGTAACCCAATGGGAAGTTGCGGTCTTCGCAACTAGAAGCCCTGAACCCTAGGAAAAATTCATGAAATAATTTTGAGGACTCTAGAGAAGAGTAATTGAGGTTTCTATGGCATTAGAATACCAAGAAAAGGTTTAGAAAAATTTTTCGATCGGTACAGACGATTTGGGCTCAATAAACCAAACAGAGGGCATTTTGGTCATTTCGTCTTCGAAGGTGATTTTTGACCGACTTGTCCAGTTAAGTAAATAATTATTATGATCTAAAATATGAATAAATATTGCTAAAAATTTAATTGAAAATGAGTAGCAAAGAAAAGAAAAAGAAAATGAAAGAAATTAGGAATTATGACATCACATGATATCATTAAAATGCCCCCACCAATTACAATTTAATAACACACTTAAATTTCTTCTTCATTCAGCCGAGACACCTCTCCCTCTACACACACCTCCATTGTTGCTCCTCCTTCTCACTAGAATTCTCATACAAACACACCATAAAACCACTAGCTTGCTTCACAAAAACTTGTCATCACCACTAGAGCAAGCTTAGGGCAGCAATTAGAAGAAGAAAAAGTGAGGTTTTCTAAGCTTAGAAGTGACTCTATTCAAGGTTAGTGCTACTTTCTTCCATAATCTTTTAGCAAACTTAAATTTGAGCATGAAAATGGAAAGAATTATAAGAAAAAAATTGAGAAATTATTCATGTTTGATGGAAGAAGAATTTTGGTCAGCATGTGTACCTATGGGAATTGATGAATTTAAATGAAATAAAATGTGTTTATTGGAGTTGCTTAGTAGGAATTTGTGATTGGATGTGTTAGATGGCATGGATAGTATGAAATGGACACTTTGGAAATTAGGGTTTATGAAAAATTAGAGTTTTGATTATGTAATGGTATGTTAACCTTGTAATGGTTAATTAGTGACAATTTGAATGTGTGTGAGGAGGAATTGAAGTGAGTAAAGATGTTGGAGTTGAACTTAGGCATGCTGCCCTTGGTAACCTGCAAGACTGGTTGTGAGTCCAGCAGGTTTGGGCAGCCATAAATAGAGTTGTATGGGTTCAATTGGTGTAAGGCTAATTAGACATGAAACTAGATATATAATGGCACAACTTTGGTGAAGAAACCTTGCCCAGAAAACCAAACCAAGTTGACCTAAAAATTGCCCTAATCTGGGTAACTTACATTCTGCCTGGGGAAAATGACCAAATGAATAGTATTCATTCATTTGGTCATAACTCAGTGTAGAAAGGTCAAATTGACCTGAAATTTTACCAGCAGCAAGCTGAGACATAGCCCTACAACTTCTATGAAGAAAACAAACCCAAATTTTGACCATAACATGTCTAAAAACTGACCTGCAATCAATGTACAAAACCTGCAGAATTGATTCTGCCCAGAAAAATCTGGAAAATTTGTAATCTGGCCAGTTATGATGTTTAGGCCATAACTTGAGTTACAAAACTCTAAATAGAATGATTCGAAAAAAGAAATGTAACTAGACACAATAAGGAACAACTTTCATGTTGACAATTTTGCCAAATTCCTACAATAAAAATGACCAATGGAATAGTAAACACAAGGCTTGAAATCTGAAAATTTTGAACAACTAACACTAAGCTTTGAAATGGTATTGGCAACCAATACCAACAACTTTAGAATGTAAAATGTGATATGTTGGGAGTATTAAAACCAATGTACCTATTGCCTATGTAAAAGTCAACATTTTAGTTGACTAATGAAATGAATAGTAACACCTAAACTTAAATTTCAAGAATTGTACAATTTAAAAGTGTAACATGCCCTAGTACACCTAGCAATATTGGTTTGGATAGGTTGGTATGCCAATAGGGTTGATTAGCGATCGCACATGGCATTATGCCATTACGTGATTTTATGGCTTTTAGCCATTCGACATTGTGATGATACTTGGCCTTGTGCTAATGTTGTTCTGACTTATTAGCCGTTACATTGCACAGGGAGATACATATGTGACCAATGGTGTGACGGCCCGAGGTACTTGACACCCAGTGCCAATTTACCCGTTTATCCAGTCCAGTCCAGTCACCCAGTAGACCACAGACTGGGTGAGACCATCTTCAGCTCTGCATAGTGTCCGTGTCACTTCACCGTCATCAGTGCATTGGTAGGACATTAGGTTTCATTTTGGTATTATATAATCAAACTTTTATTTTCTCATGTATAATTGAGACTTATGTAATGTATTTTGATATTAATGTAAATAGTGAAAATTATGTTTATGAATGGAACATTGAGTATTTATTTATGACTTGTATATGAATATCATATGAAATGAATGATTGAGAAATGTTGTTGAAAAATATTGAGATTTTGTTGATGAAATGGAGTTTGGGATTGATTGAAAACTTTGGAAGTGTTTTTCACAGGTTCCGTAGAACTGTTTTCTCCATTTTTAGCCAGTACTCTGCCGGATTTTCTATAAAATTTGCAAAACCTCAAATAAATTTTATGTTTTCCATAAATGACTTAAATGAATTATACTTAACAAATTGTACTTCATAACTATGAAAAAAATAAATAAGGAAGGATAAAATAATTGAAATAAATTATGGTGTTTTGGTACACTATGTGGCATATCTTAATTGGCTACACTGTAGACGTGTAAGGGGTGTCACATGCCTGCCCACTGGCCTTGTGCTTGACATGACCGTTGTATACTTAATAGACATACGGATGTCTAACTTGTATACTCTCATGTATCCAGTCTTTATAGTCTGTCGTATGTTACTTGGGCACAGAAATGAATATAAATATTTAATTGAAATAAATACATGAGAAGATTGTTAAGGTGAACTTCATTGAATTAAACATAAGATACATAATAAAAAGATTCCGATTAATTTATTTTGTCTAAAGTTCTATAAACATGTAAAATACCTAGAAATTCATAAAATTTTATATTTTCTTATAAGAATATACGTAGAATAATTATTTCAGTTATTTATTTATTTTTATTTCAATATATGCACCACTAAGCATTATGCTTAGCGCATTGGTTCTTACAACGCGTAGTTACAGGAGAGCCACAACAGCAGTAGAGCTTAGACAAGACCTTGATCAGATCTGCTACAGAATGGTTGTCACCTCATCAGTTGTTTTGGTAGGGCTCATGTACATATTAGATTTTGCATTTTGGTAATGTATGTAATTAAATGATTTAAATAATTTTGGATTGTATATGAATTATAAATATCGTACTTGACTTCATATGAATGAATTAAAGTATTTTATTTTTTTGAAAATTGTTATGAGCATGAGAAATAATATGATGAATGAATAGATGTAAATGATATGAATTGTTTAAACAGATAACATAAAACTCACAATGCACTAATAGAACAGAGGAGATTCTGTATGAGTCTCCATATAAAAATAAAATGGAATAAAAAAAGATTTATGCACATAAGATAATATAATTAAATTAATATTGTAAACAATAAGACAGTATAAGGTGTTCTGACACTAAATGTAGTACGCCTTACTCTGCTACACTATAAATAAAAAAGAGGTGTTACATAAAAATTATAATATTATAACTATATAAGTTCAGAGATAATTATTAAAATTTATCTTATTTGTTACTAAGACCAACTCATTCATTGTTGGGACAAGGAAAAAAAAAAAAAAAAAAAAACCCTTAAATATGCCATTAGTAGAAACGGACGAGTAATCAACAACTAACGTGTATGTTTCCAAATTCTCCCCAAAACTCTCTCAAAATTACACTTTTGCCCAGAGACTTCTTCTTTCTCCATAAGCCATTAAGCTATCCACTGTAAAAACCACGCCAACAAAACCAAAGCAGAATATCCCCAACAAGAGAAAAAAAAAATGGAAGCATTGGATACCACCGCTGCCAACTACGATGCTTCATGGAGCTCTGCAACAAACTGGATCGTTGCCGGTGGCTGTCTCGATAATTCCGTCACCTTCGAGTCCTCTCTTTCTCTTGTAGACGACGACAAGGATGATAATCATGATCAATCCTCCACTATGAGTTCAGCCGCCAAATCCCCTCTTATCTTGTATACTCCTTCACCTGATTCCACTTCCTGCGAAATCACAAGTAAGTTTCCAAAGATTTCGTTAATTTAGTGTTCTGCGATCTTTACTGCTGTTATTATTTAGGTTTATTAATAAGCATACGAGAAAAAGAGGAAAATTTTGTTGTTTTATGAGGTTCTAACGTTTGAGGAATTGAACTTTCTGGTTACTGACAGAAAAGTGAAGGAATTTTACTTGACTAATTGATTTTTTTTAGTACAGAAATGTTTGAAAGATGAATTGTGTTTTTTGTAAACAAATGCAATGGTGAATTATGAAATGACTTAGTTGGGCTATAATTAATGATTGAATGCTATGTATAGTAAGGTGCAATATCTGGTGAAATAATTCCTTCTTTTTCCATTATAAAATGCAATAGTGAATTGTTAATTTGATTGTATTTGTTTATAGTTGGATGGTGTGGTTACTGAAAGTGGCATATTAGTGAATTAATATGCCAACTATTTGTTACATTGTCAAACAAGTGATGAGTTGACTGTCTCTCTCTCTCTCTCTCTCTCCCTTATAGACATCTAATTGACATGTTAGAGTACAGTCGTCTAGGAGGAGGAAGGAAGGGGGGTGGGGGGGGTGGTGGGGTTGCGCGGGTGGGGGTTGGTTAATGATTTATCACCTTCCCATGATTGTTGTAAATGAATAAAAGGGGGTGAGAACCATATAGATTTATATATTTTTATCCCAAAATGCTGTTGAATCATTCACCAAGATACCATTTCTGTAATATGAGAGTGTTATCTTTTGATTTTTATTTTAATTATTGTTTTCTTTAAGCTTAAGGGATAATTTCCTCTTCTTTTTGTACTTCACTGTAAATGATTGCAATGCAGTTACTTTTGCTCAAAAACATGAGGTGCGGCAGGTTTATGTTCGAAGTACTTCTCGAGTTTATGAAATATATTATGCCTCTGAGTTGCAGTGTAGCAGTGAGTATCTGTGTACTGTTCGCTGTGGTATTGCAGTTAGAGATGAAGATGTGCTGCGTGCAACTGGTATTGAAGAAGCTGTTTTGGCACATCAGAAGCGCTCTGCCAAAGAACTAGCTGAAGAAAGAATAAGAAATGGCAGTAACGTGGCCACCAATGAAGATGACTGGGTTGAAGTGAAAGTTCCTGATCCTCAGCTTGCCAACATGAACAGTTCTCTGTCATCACATTCTGATACAAGCCAAGGGAGAGGCTCGAAGCCACAGGTACTGAATTTGCTTTCTTATTAAAGCAAAGTGTAATATGTCATTTTTTCTTGATGTTTTAATACTGTGGCTTCACAGTTTTATGATGTTGTGGCCAAAAAACAATAATAGTGATGCTACAACATCGGAGCGGGAGTGGAATTATTTGTTTGACGGCAATGGATCACTACAAATGGTTGTTGAAGTTTGATAAATGTATACTGTTCATGTTGTTTGATAGACTAAACAATAGTTTTTCCTATAGACTAAACAATAATTTTTCCTCTTTTATGAAACATGTTACAGATGAAGGAAATTTTAAGGGAAAGTATGTATTTTGAAAATCAAAATCAGATTAAAACATTAAAATGTGAAAACACGATTCGATCTTCATTTTTATCATAATATATTTCTGATTGAATAAAACTTTCAGGATTTGTATGAGGCTACAGCAGATATAACCGATGCAAACCCGTGCGCATCCATTACGCTGAGGCTACTTTCACTTCAGAATAAATCTTGCGTTTGTATTGATGAAGTCTACATGTTTGCTGATCCTGTTGATGCAGCTGATTTGGATAATAAAGTGGGTCCAGTGGAAAACTCTGCTGGAAGTTCACTTATGGCTGTGCTAATGCCTACCTTTTTGCAGTTATCTAAAACAGAGTGTGTTGGCCTAGCACAAGATAAATATGATTCTGATAGGATGAATAGGTGGAAGTCAGACAAACTTGAGGGAAAACCAACTGATCCCATTGATGCTGGAAATGAAATTCAGCAGGAAGGAAAATCTGATTCAATTTACCAGCAGGGAGTCCAGGTGCAAGAAGCAGTTATGCCTGGTGCCAAGCTGGAGATTCCTCCACAAGTTTCAGATACTGAAAGCAAGCCTGAATTATCACACAATCAAATTGAAAGTGTTCTAAACCAGCTTGTTTCTCGAGTTACCAGAATAGAAGATCTCTTTTTGCGGTTTGAGGATTGTATGCTGAAGCCCTTAAGAAGCATTGATGAGAGGCTCCAAAGAGTAGAGCAGCAACTTGAAGTGCTCACGAAGAAACCCCAGAATTCTGGATTGCTTTCTTGCACAAGAATATCTGCACCTGAATTTTCATGCAGTGAATCAGAGACCAATTCCCTTTATAACAGTGGTTATGTGGATCTTAATTATGCAGCTTGTGATGCCAGTAAGAAGGATTCACTTCCAGCTGTGTCATCCATTCTCTCTGATGCCACCCCTGTTTCTGTGAATACTTCAAAGTCACATCCTAGTCTTGTAGTTATTGCTCCAGAGTTTTCAAATTTTGATGATGAGGAAGAAGATGATGCAGTGGAACCAGTGATGGAATCTCCAAAGGAGAAACAAAAGCATGTTATGTCAATTGATGATGCTCTAGTCTCTGCACTTGCTGGATTCGTATCTTCGACTTCATTCCGGTCTCCAAGATATTCAAAAACTCTTGCATTTAAAGCTCCTGAGTTTCCAAATGGAGAAGGAAATAATGACGACAATACAGTTTCACCAAAAGGTCATTGTGAAATAAGCACAGAACATCCCACTGGTTTCAGTGAACCCGAAGGGACAGAGTTACCAAAGAGACTTTCATTTTCATCTCTATCCAATATTTCTTCTTTAGAAAGCAAAGAGAATGCAATGAAGTATCCTAATGATAACTACTGTCTGAAAACAGATATAGGAGTTGATGAACAGCTGCAGGACAGTAAGGGGGATGAAGGTGATACCCAGGGTACTTGTTTTGACCACACAGTGCCAGCTGCAAATGATATTGCAAGGACTGGTTCTTATCAGATAACTGATGATATACAAAATGGAGAAGTTGGCAATGGAACAAGCAACATTTGGACTCTGGGTAAAACTGATAGTTTGGAACAATTTTCTGGAAATCAAACTGACAGTAGCTCAGATACTCTCAAGGAAGTTGCTGTTTCAAATGAAATTATCACTTGTATAGAAGTCACAGATGAAGGGCCTAACCTAGACATTCTGCAGGATGTTGTTGAATTGTCAAGGGCTGCTACTAAAGTGGATTTTGAAGCTCCAATCCTGGAAGTGAAGTTCACTTCTCAGGAAAACTTGAATATCAAGTCTCCCATTGAGGCCCTTTTGGCTGGCACACCAGATGTGAACATTGAAGCTCATTCGGCAAAGACAATCGATGAGAATGATTCACAAATTGGAGATCAATACAATTTAATTCCAGTGGATGATTGGGGAGTGATGGGTTCTGTAACTGATATCCATTTACCCAGGGATACAGACTATTACAATCTCACTCTCTTACCTTTGAATGCCGAAGATGCATCACATTTCATATGAAAAATGGGCAGCAGCTATTATTTTGTAGAAATTAAACTGTACATAATGTGGTTTAGACAAGTAGTTATTTTTTTTTTTTGTTAAATGTTTGGGTTCCCCTCTACGTGCTTTCTTTGTTGATCTCTTGTTGCATGGCTTCGCATGGAAAGCTTTCAGTGGTAAAAACTTGAAACTTCTATGGACAAAATCTTTAAGTTTGAAAGAAAATCCTGACGTTTAACAACTGCTAGCTCAGTGAGATTTTATACAATCTAAACGCTCATTTGAAGCAAAACATTAAGTGCCCAAGAAAATGATGAGATGATTAAGACTTGTATAAAAATATTTTTTATGAAATTATTTTCTAAAATATTTTTAATGAGAATATATTAAAATAATAATATTTTTTTATAAAAATATTTTCTATTAAAAAATATAAAAAAATATTTTACAGAAACAAATGGCACATTGGCAGCCTTTTCTATTATTATATAATAGAATAATTATTTTAAAATAATGAATTTTGTTTAATCTTTTATTGCCCCTTATAATTTTTTTTTAATTTACGATTATTTTAACAAAGCACTTGTGAAAAACTGAAAACTTTAAACGCGAACCCAGAAGAGTTTCAAATCGCACTGCGACCCGCTAACTGAGTCTAAGCTCTGAGACTGAGAGAGACTCTACAGAACTATTTCTATGAAGCTTTTCACTTCGCACTAGTTTCTTCCAGTTATTGCCTTGAAAACTTCAGGAGATACTCTCTAAAACCCTAGAATTCTGAATCCAGGGGTTTGCATACTGATACCTACGTTTTTGTATGTACACCATTTATCTTTAGGTTGAAAGCTAGGGTTTTTGGGGTTTTGAATTTAAGCATCAGAAATGGAGGCGGCAGTGATAGACGCTGGATCCAAGCTCCTTAAAGCGGGAACTGCAGTTCCAGATCAGGCTCCACCCATTGTAATAAGTTCAAACTTTTGCTGCTTGGTTTTCGAGAAAATAACAACCCAGAAGAATTTTTGGAATCTTTTTTGTGATTATTTTTTTGGTTTTCGATTTGGGTTTTCAACAGTGGCTATAGTTTTCTTCGGATTTTCGCTTGTTGGTTGAGTTAATAATCGAGATATGAATTTTATCTTTTTTTTTTTTTCACTGTTATTGGCTTTGGGCTTAACACTAGCTAGTGTTCTTCATCTTCTTCTCCTCTATTCACAATGCTATTTGGTTGCTGAGAAAATGAGCGAGAATAAGGGATGAACTTTGAACTTAACTACTCCTTTTTTTTTTTTTTTTAATGAAATGCTTGCATCAAAATTTTCACTTGGTGGGATTCTGAGAAGCTAAGGGAAAGAAAATATAGGGGGGGAAAAAGCAAAATCATGAAATTTGTTTTTAGACTCGTTTGACTGAAAAAAAAGGCAAGCTGAAAATTGTATTCATCTCCTGTTACAAATGGGTACTTAAGTTTAACATTGTATTTATCCAGAAATACTACAAATATGGCATGATAAGTATTGGTTCTTATCTTTGTTTGTTTTTCCCTTTTTGTTATTGTCCTCAAGCATGGCCTTGAGGGTTGAACCATTTTAACTTCTTTGGGGTGTGAGCAGATTATTCCTACCCAAATGAAACGCATGCTTGAAGATGGTTCATCAACTGATGGTTCATTATTTGAGGATGTCAATGTTGATCCAGTTGTTCGGGGTTTTATAAGAGACTGGGATGCTATGGAAGATTTGCTGCACTATGTTCTGTACACTGGCCTTGAATGGGAAGAGGGAAATGAAGGACAAATTTTGTTTACTGATCCACTTTGTACCCCCAAGGTTAGCCAACACTTTATTTTTGCAGATCTTTGAAATAAGATGCAAATTATTTAAAAAATAATGTTAACCTATATTTGCTGAAGCTGACTCTGTGGTCTAATGTTCAACTGCATAATATTTGTGGGAAGTAATTAAAATTTGTATTTGGTTTTAGAGTTTCTAACTAGAATTCAACTCTTTTAGATTGCTAAACAATTGAAGTATGTAAACATTTCTTCCCCTTTTCCCTTCCATTTCTGTGTTTGCTAGCTTTTAATCAAGTGAAGCAAATGCACAACTTTGACCAGATTGATATTCTACTGAGATCCTTTGAGTGATGTAACAATTATACTCCCTTTTTTTTCTTTATTTTCCTGTGCAAAACTTCTGTTGTGTTGCTGTGGAGTGGAAGTGCTGAGCATTAGTTGTAGTTGCCATAAGAACTTCTCAATTTAACTTACGTTGTATTGTTGTTTGTACAGTTCCATCAATTTGCTGCTGGTAAATAATCATATATACTAGGATGTGTTTAAAACTAATTATTGTTAATTCTTACATAATAATGTTTGCATTTTTACAGTCTGTCAGGGAACAATTGGTGCAATTGATGTTTGAAACATTTAATGTCACGGGGTTTTATGCATCAGAGCAGGCGGTTTTGTCCCTTTATGCTGTTGGACGTATATCTGGATGCACAGTTGATATTGGTCATGGAAAGATAGGTATGTAAAGTATCTCTTTAAACTAATGTGGTAACTTTTATTTCTGCATGTCTATTATTTATACGTAATCATTATGCAAAATGCTTTAGCTATCCGTTAAAAGGTTAACAATTTTGATATTAGATTATATACGAGCCTATATAAGAACAGAGGCCTTTCTGCCATCATTGATGGTGAGAATCCAAGAGATAATCTGAATGTTGTCATTTATGTTACTTTCTATGATGTTTTTTTTACTGGATTTAATACTATTTTTACATTTTATATTTTTCATCTCAAAAGAGTTTCTACAAAATAAATTGTTTTTTGGTTGTCATCTGAGTTGGATGTAAGACAGAAATGAATAGTTGCGTGGTTGGTGGTAACTGTAAGCAAGGATAGCTGTGTTGCTACTTATTTCTCCAAATATCTTGAATATATTAGGTTTTTCTATATCTGTATCATCGAATGAACAAAAAAAAAAAGTATTGAATTAGAGAATCAAAATCACAAAGAAAAAGAATCCGAAGACAAAGGGGGCTTTCCGTCAGTTTGAGAATACAAATACAAAGATCCTAATACAAGAATTCTACTATATATATTTTTGATAGATACTTATTTAACTAAATATACAAGATTTTAAAGACAAAATATCCTATCAAAATAAAAATGCTACTTTTGTTAGAATTCTTTATTCTTTCTCTATGTATATACAAATTTATATTAATAAAATTAATAATAGAGAATTAATTTAATAATATTTTTTTTAGAATAAGTTTTTTTTTTTTTTTTTGGATCTCAAAATATTTTGCGATGAATGTACTGAAAAATCTTCCTTGAATTTGCCCAAGATCTTTGGAATTCATTTATTTCTCTCCGGGGTGGCTTGCTTTGGGTTTTGCACTTTTCATGTGTAGATTGTCTGGTCCTGGAATATGGGTGTGCGACCCTCACAGACTAACTTGCATACGTGTATTGATATATTCATTATGAAGATTTATGATTAGGCTCATATTACATTATCACTTCATTTGATTTGCAAAATGGAATAGAATGGGAATGGAATGGTGGCGTGGAACTACTATTTTTAACTTATGGTTATTACACGGAATGCTTATTTCATTCAAGGTCTTACCTTTCTTGCCTTGCTTTGGATATTTATTTTGGTCTTTTATATTCTTTCTATGGATAACCTGGAGGTTTGTTTTTGTTTAAAGAAGGTGGAGAATTGCTGCTTTATAGCCCTAAAGTCAGTTGCATATGAAATCCACTTGGTGGATTTGCAACAGAAGGGTTGTCCTCTATTAGATGCATTGGCAACTTGAGTTAATGGGTTCTCTCCACTCCTTCCCCTGAGATGTGATCTTTTTCCTTTATTGCCAGATATTGCATCAGTAATTGAAGGTGCTGTTCAGCATATTGCCTCAAGAAGATTTGAAATTGGCGGTATTGATTTGACTAAGTTACTAGCCCAGGAACTGGGTAAATCTAATCCTTTGGTGAATCTCAATGTCTCTGATGTTGAGATAATAAAAGAAAAATACTCTTCTTGTGCTGAAGATGAGCTTGCTTATGAGAAGACCCAACAGTCAAGCGAGTATGAGGAGCATACCCTTCCTGATGGACAGGTTTGTGTTTTTCTGCAATGTACGATAAATTAACCTAGAGATTGAACCTAAAATGGAGGAATGCAAAGCGTCAAAGGTTCAACCAGAATGAACCTGGGTGAGCCATGATGTAAACATTATGCAAACAAATATAAAAGTAATTAAGCATGAATGAATTATTTTTATGATGAAAAGTTGTTTACATGTTAACTGCTAAATACTTATAAATAATGTGTGACTGGTTAAGCAGCTAGTCCCTTTGTTTATAGGTCTAGTCCCTTAGCGTTCTGTTCAAGATTCTGTTTCTGTCTTTTCATTATAAATTTCATATTTTCCCAAATGGATAGGTTAATCTGTGGTTCTTTCCAGTTCATTAGTTGACATATAGTCAATGAGAATTGATTGGGGTCTTGACCACATCCAGTTTAAGGTGGTCTTCTGGATCAGAACGTGGGGTATTTTTTGGATTTCCTGATCTTAATTGCTGATCCATTCCAGGCGGAAATATTGCTGTTTGGTGCCAGATCGTGAGTAGAATATTTTATATTTTGATGAGTGTTTTGTGTGTCAGGTCATTGACTCAATTACTTAACATACTTGAATGCTTTGTGTGAAAGCAAGTGTGGCATGTGTCTGATACGTTTTTGCCCTTAGGCATTGAACTTGTATCCTTGACTTTGTGCTTTGGAGAGCTAGTTTGGATGTTCATTTGATCTTTTTACATTTATGATTTAGTCTTGCTGTGGAAGTTAGGATTATAAATATAGCTTCAAATATGGTGACAGGTGATAAAAGTTGGAAGAGAAAGATATACTGTTGGTGAGGCTTTGTTCCAACCTGCAATATTGGGTTTAGAGGCACATGGAATTGTTGAGCAGCTTGTTCGTAGCATTTCTACAGTTTCTTCTGAGAACCATCGGCAACTGTTGGAAAATACTGTACTTTGTGGCAGCATAACTTCTATGCCTGGTGAGTCTATATTATTTGAGTTTATTGAGATTGAGAAGCAACTGTGATGTTGGTCCATGTTTGCACTATCAATCTAATTTGCCAAGGATGGATTTTAAAAATTTTTTTTCCCAAGTTACCCATTTAAATAGTAAGAATCTGTTGCATTGGAGCAGTGGATAGATTGATATGTTGCTGCCTACTGCAGGTTTTGAAGATAGGTTCCAGAAAGAAGCTAGCCTGTGCTCATCAGCTATTCGTCCATCACTTGTAAAGGTTTGGACATTATTATTCAAGTCTTTTTGTATTTTGTTGATTTTGGGGTATCATGTATTCTGATGGGTGATGGCCTTTTACTTGGCGGCCTCGTTTGGTGGTTTTGGCATGAGTGAATTGTAAAACGAGTGATGGAATCACTCCAATGCTGTCCTGGTTGCTGCTGCCTAAACAATCATCAAATGTTTAGGAGGTCTCTATATTCTATGTGGTCTATCTGCAGCTTGGCTTTTATAGTTCTCTACAGTTCCCATTATACAAGAACTTGTAGGTGGTTCCATTGTAGATTGTTTTTGTTTTGTGAATATTGAATCAATAATATATAATAATGAGAACATTATAATTATTTTTAATGTTAAAGGATCTATTTGGCAAAGAGGGGAAGATTTCCATTTGATTGAATTTTATCGTAAATCATCAGTGGTATTGTTTTTTCTGTATTGGTTAATGGCTATGACATATTTTCCTTGATAGGTTGCCATCAAAGTATACATCACTTCTAACTATATTTTGCATAGAAGCTTATGCACTAGTGTTTTATAAGATCTAATGAAATTAAGTAATAGTTGGTGATGTCTACAAGTTGCGAAAAATGAATGGCTTTTTGCTTTTTTTTTTTTTTTTTTTTTTGTTTCTTTGCTCGATGTTTTGCATAGTGCTCTTTAAGTCTTATTATTATTGTTTGTTACAGCCCCCAGAATATATGCCAGCCGAGTTGACACAGTATTCAGCATGGGTGGGAGGTGCCATTCTTGCAAAAGTTGTGTTCCCTCAAAATCAGCATGTTACCAAGGGGGATTATGATGAAGCTGGACCATCTGTTGTTCATCGGAAATGCTTCTGATACTTTTTTCATAAGTGAGTTGTTATTACTTTTTTTTTTTTGTCTATTTCTACTTGTATTATTATAGGTGGTTATCATGGAACATAACCATAGATTGACTAAATTGTCAACTCAGGGAAAAAGAAAATTTGCCAAACTGCTGTGATGTATGTTAGTGTAGCCTTGTAGGTAACCATTTAGCTGTAACCTTTTAGCCTATGGTCTTTTGTCCTTGTTCATCTCTATATAAAGTTTTCAGTTTGTTGTTCATTAGGCAATTATGATTATCTTTATGTGGACTATGTTTCTGTCAACGAGTCTTGACATTTGAAACTGTTTCAATTTCTTGGCATTTCTGAAATGACCTCCAGAATCATCTACCATCAGTCTTTTGAGATATTGTATTAATGGGGTGCAACACATCTTGTCATCTAGTGAAGATCTACCTATCCATCTACCTATGCGTGTGTCTATGCACGCATGCGATGATATTAATGATTACAAACCAAAATAGTTGATAATTTGATAAGATTGACACATCTGCTACTTTTTAATGAATTGCATTGTCCTTGCTCTTGAGGATACCTAATTTTCATCTTGGATACTTTTATTGCTTTGCTTTAGGCAGACTCTTATCTTAATGCTAGGTTGTCCTCTCCATCAAATCTGCATGCCTTTAGGGGTGTTGATATTTTGTGCATTTAGCCATGATGAGAACTATGCCAAAGAGGAATGTGCATACATGAACTTTTTATAGCACATTATTGTTGGACTTAGTACTCACTCCACATCAAACTTTTAATTGTCATTTACAATTGACAACCAATATTTTCCTCAAGGGTAAATGCACGTAGTGATTGGTTTTAAGACTCATTTTTAAAGGTTTTAAGTAAGGCTATAATTATGGCTGCTGGAAAAAGGTGGTTTTTCTCTCTGGTATTCCTTCAGTTTTAGAAGGGACAAGCTTTTCTTGAGCGGGATCCTAACAAAAGTAGATGCTCAACAAGATCAAACTCTAGGTACCTTGAGACCAAATAAATCCTAGAATTTGGTTAAATTTTGAATTATAGTAATTGCTTTTATTTGTATCAAGTAAATAACGCCATCTTTGACAATTATCAATTATGGTAGGCCAAAGGCAATCTAAATTTAGGCATGTTGCTAAATCAAGTGATGCATGTGGAAGTTTTGGTAGAGGCAAATTTGCATGATGATATAGCTTGTTGGAGTAGTGAAATGGACAAAGGAGAGATGCAAATGCACTACAGAAAGTTGCAACTAATTCTAAGAGAGGTAGAGTTGCAAGTTCAAAATATACTAGAAGAATTTTCATTGGTGGTTAGCACATACAAATATTGAAATTAGTCTACAATTGATACAGATAAAATAATTAGCCATAATTGCAAATGTTATTGAAGTTTAGATTATTAAAAAAATGGATATTTGGCATGCTTTTAAAAGGGATAGAAGTCTCATAAATGTCCATGTCTTTGCATAGGAGCAGATTGTGGTCCTCATCTCTAGCTTGAACCTTGAAGTGGGCTGTCTAAGACCTTGATTATTGAACTTCCACATGTACAAAATAGGTTTGCAACTGAGCTTAGGTGGCCACTTGTTCCCTTGTAAGAAGTTGAGTGGAGGAGGTAGAAGTTTAGATTCTTGTGCATCCATCTTGCCTTCATGAGTGGACATGAGAAAAGTTAATTTTCTGCAACAGATATAGGCCTCCCTCTCCCCTTCAAACAAAGGATGAGTGATGAGTGGAGTTTTTAATATATCCAAGGAAAAAACCAAACCCCTTATGTGGTCTCATTTCTCTTACCAGAAATTTCCATGGGCAAATTCCACTCACTTTTTTTTTTTTTGGGCCTTTCTGAAGTGGGGTAGCTGTGTTATTAATTGATAATTGCACTATTTGTTTGGCCATGTGGAAGCAACTAAACTTGTGATGGTATTGGACAAGCTATCTTTGTTATGGCTTCCCACTAATTGGCACATGTGCTCTTGTTGTCCTTGCATGGCATAAGAAGACCTATAGCTATTGCTCTTCACAAAATTGTGTTATTTTAAACACATTCATATAACTTGGAAATTAACAAATTGATTCATTCACCTTTCTAATTTTACAAATATACAATATAATTTGAGAATGAATTCATGATTATCATTCCCTTAATTATAATCAATATTGGTTTATAGAAGCATTGAAATTTAGAATTTTATAAAAATTTAATTTAATTTATTTATTTTTTTATCAATATTCATATTTAGAATGAAAAATTTTAATTTTTTTAATTTTAAAAAAACTATTTTTAAAGAAATAAAAATAAGTATGGTTGAGAATTAAATTGAATTTTTTTTCTTTTAAATAATTTATTGAAACCTAATATTACTAGAAAATTAAGTCATGGGTATCACTCAGTTCGCTATACTTGTGAGCCCCATCACTATCATTTAAGCTTCACGTGTGCTAATGTGGGTTCAATTTTTATTTACTCGGCGCTAAGAGATTGGCTTAATTAGCATAATTAACAATCAAATGATAGTTTGTGGCATTAAATATTGATAACATAATAAGAGTTGAAAAGGGCACTAAGCAACAAAAGTGTCAATTAGTGATATGGGACCCAATCCACAGTGAATAGGTGAATAATCAAGCCAAAATCCAGAAGCTTCAATCCACGGTCCATACATCAAGATCTAATAAACAAGTTGCCCCCACATTAATCAAAATAAAGGCAAGTGGACAAAGCCCTCTTTGCCTCTTCAATTCTCTTCACATCACTCTAGAAATTAATAATAACAATAATAATACCCATAAAGAGCACCATCATCTATCCCTCTCTTTCCCTTTTCCCTACCACGGCCACCTTGTCTAATGTCACAATTCACAAATGTATGCTTTTTTGACATGGTCAATGCCCAAATGAGAGAGAGAATCTCTTGCAATTCAATTGAGTTAGAAGGAACCAAGAAAAATACATTTGTCATCATAAATATACAAATGAGAGTGATTAAGATATGGGATCTTTAAACTTCCACACCACCACAGAGAGAAAGAGACTGGGTTATCTTTTGCTGTCTTTTTCTTTCTGATTAAAATCAAGAGATATGGGATCTATCTTTCTTTATATTTATATATACAGATGGCTTCTTAAGATCTATGATCCTAGGGGTCCCCTACTGGTGGTAGACTCTGATAATTGGTCCACTTCCCAACTTTGTCTGGGTGCAACCTTGTCGTGGATTGCTGTGTACTCCTGCAAATATATGTTTACAAATATATAAATTTGTTCTGCAATTTGTTCTGTCATACCGTCCAATAATTCATCACCAACACTAATTTATATATATATATATATATACACACACACGCACGCGCACACACGCACGCTCATGTGTGTGTGTAAGGTCAATCATGACTTTTGAACATAGAGAAATTGTATTTTATTATTCTTATCGTATAATGTCAATACCTCCATTTTCTTGAGGAGTTCTGCTGCTGTTTCTGCTATAACCACAATATGCCTTGCTGTATCTTTTATAAAACCTTCTTCAACCCCCTTATCAAACAAGGAAAGCAAGCTGTTGTAATATCCTTCTACATTTAACAATCCCACCTGTTTCAAAATTCAAAATCAAGAGATGATAACAAAGAAAGAGAACCCATCAGGGTTTATCTTCTGAAAGAACTGGTGAAGACAAGGAAAAAGCTTAAAATTAAAACCCTTCTTACTGGTTTGTCATGAATTCCTAGTTGAGACCAGGCAATTATCTCTAACAGTTCTTCCAGGGTTCCATAACCACCTAGGCAAATTACAAAAATTTGGATTCAAGACTATGTTATTTAAGTATACTTAGTTTTGTGCATGTCTTGTTTTCTTTGAAGGAAAACTTATGCATATACCAGGAAGTGCAACGAAAGCATCTGCATGTCTTGCCATTTCTGCCTTTCTTTGGTGCATATCTGCAACAGTTATCATTTCTCCTATGGTTTCTCCTGATATCTGGCAAGTGGATAGCTTTAGTTTTAATCTTCCATTTTTATCTTCAACGATATAGAAGCATGTATAATTCTTAACTGGGGATCGAATAGTACCTCATGAGGCCTGAGAGCCTTCGGCATCACTCTATACAAGAAGCAAAGCTTGAGCAAATAATATGTCAAGTTTTCTAATATGCCAACCAAAAGAAAAGCAAAGCAAAGAAATAAAAATGTAGAATATAATACCCAAGAACATGGCAACCTCCATTAAATACAGTTTGTGATATCAAACCCATAAGCCCTACACTTCCCCCACCATAGACCAAATCAATCTTTCTCTCAACCTGATATAACATGAACATAAACAATGAAACAGGACATGCAAAAGATCTCATAAAGGAAATTTAGATTATATATATATATAAAGAAAAGATGAATAAATTATTTGAATATATGTGTATTACCAGTTCTTTACCAAGTTCAAGAGCAGCATCACCAAATGAAGACTTGTATCCAGCTCTACTCCCACAGAAGACACATATCCTCTTAAACTTTCTTGTCTTTTCACTTGTTGCAGTTGTTCCTTTTTGCCCTTCCATCCTTCTGAAAAGATTGGTATAGAATATAATATGGAAGAGAAAGAAAGAGACTGAGAGAGAGAGAGAGAGAGAGAGAGAGAGAGAAGGAGGGGGGCGGGGCAGTTGTAAGGATAGCTAGAAAGGAGCTAGAATAGTGCAAGTGAGATGAAGCAGGAGACATACACACCCCTTGAGTTTTGAATCTCCACAGACTTTATTCCTAAACACCCCTCTTTTTTGGATGCTTAAGCTAGGAGTTGTGTTGGAGAAGAGCCCAACAAGTGCCCATCTCCATCTGTCCTTTTATCTTTGCTCTATATCACCAGCAAATCATCTCTCTTTCTCTGTCTCTCTCCCTCCAATAAGTATTTAAGACCTTTGTTGAATTTAAGAACATACCATTACTCTTTGTCTTTCCTTTTATGTCCATTCTGACTTAATATGTGCTTTACTTTTATCCTTTTGTAGTTTAGTTGTCCTTCTCTCTCTCTCTCTCTGTCTCTGTCTCTCTCTCTCTCTCTCTCTCTCTCCTCTTCTTCTTTGGGTAAAATTGAAAATGGGTATGAAGGTCCCTACCCTGCATATTGTAGGAAGGTAACTTTCATTAGGCTCACAGACACAATGACAGATCACTCATTCCATCTCCATTGCTCATAGTCCAAGCTGACATTATAAATGTCTAGTTTTTTGGGAAAATCTTTTATCCTTCTCTTTAATTCATAACAAGACCATAGAAATTTTGCTTTAGATTTCCAATAACAGAGTCATATACATTTGAACAGACCATATAGATCCAGGAAAATCCTCCAATAGATATAATCAAATCAAATCGAATTAAATTCACATTTTTTTTATAGATTTATCGAGTTAAAACAATATAATAAAAAGATAAATTCTCCTTTTCATTATTATCCTACTTGACATTGATGTTGAATTTCGCTCATATAAATGCTTATTAAAAAACAATTTAAACTAGGTTTTTAGTTTTTTCAATTTTTTATGACTAAAATATGTAAAATTTAATGTAAAATAATTTATAATAGTCTTTAATTAACATATTTAAGATAATACAATAACCATCCTGACTCAAGGCATTAGATGAAATTTTAAGATTTTTACCAACAAATTTTTTTATTAATTTAAATATAATTAAGATTTAAATTCGAATTTAAATCTTAATTAAAATGATTAATATTACTGAATTAAAACTCATTACTTCAAGGCATCCTCTAACTCAAAGCAAATTTAAGTAGAAATTTTAAGAAATGGGATTAATTAGAGTAATAATATAATATTCAAATATGTAAAAGTATAGTTTATTAAAAGTCAAACCAATTTTTTTACGCAAGAAAATATCACATTTAAATGATTCATTTGGTCTTGTTTATTTTATCATAGGGATACAATATCAAGATATAATTATATTGATGCGTCCCACATCGGTTCTGCAGGGAGGTCTTGGGTATTATATATATATGGATTTGCAAACCTTCCCTTGTGAGCTAGCTTTTGAAGTGGAGTTAGGCAGTGGGTCATGTACAAAGGTTCCCTGACGTTCTTCGGGAGAAGTCGGGGTTGCTTCACGAGGACTTTTAGTCTAAAGGAGTCGGGAATGATGCGTCCCACATCGGTTCTGCAGGAAGATATTATATATATGGGTTTGCAGACATCTAGCTTTTAGGGTGGAGTTATGCAGATTCATATCATATATTAAAACAACAAGAGTTTATATATATATATATATATAGTTTTAATTATGTTTGAATTCGAGACCTCACAGCTCTAAAACGACTTTGATACCGTTAAACTAAACCTATGTTTATGAGGTTTTATTTCTATATTGCCTATTCAACCTAAACAATTATGCACAAATTAATTATTATGTCCAAAAAATTATTCCAGTTAATAATAAAAAGTTATTAAATATGTGAATTTCTCTTCCGAGTTCAATTTTATTAAAAAATTATTATTACTTTAAAGTTTTAAATGTTTTAAATTAATATGAAAAATATACACTTTAAATTACTTGGAAAAAATTTAATTTTAATTTACATAAACTAACATAAAAATACACAAACAATAAGTAAAAAAAAAATTACTGTTGATAATTACTGTAGTTAGTGGTTAATCTAGCCCATACATTGATAATACTGGGCCAATGGATCAATCAAGACCTTAAATGTAATCAATTTGCTAAAATTCAGTGTTTTTTTTTTTTAAATAAAAGTTTAACTAAGTGTAAGCTCTTATAATCCAGAGTCAGTATATACTACTAACCTCATTGAGTAATTATAGTAAAATGTATAGATTATTTATTAAAAAAGACGATTAATAAAATTCGAGCTCTTAATTTAATTAAACGCTAATTAAATCTTATTAATTAGTTATTTTTATTAATTAATTATTATCAATATTAAACATGATTCAAAAAGCCTCTATTTTCCCTTCTCAATAGTGCTCCCAATCAAATCCCATTCCCATTATCTTTGAGTACCCAATACATATTCTTTTGGATTCCAATGCCTATACATAGAAATTTTAAATTCCTACCTCAAAGATCTTCTTTTGATTTTCTCCATATAATTAAGTTTCTTGAATTTATTTTAAAAATCCTTTCCCACTCACGCCTAAGTAGTTTGCGCTTAGCCGGTCCCAAGCCCGGATAAAGGAGGAGGGTTGCGGTAGGTGACAACTAACGTAAAAATTTCGTCACACCCTATGATATGGATTCAAATGATATAAACGTTGGGGCGTCCTCTACTAACGACGCGCTACATCGGAGCCCGGGTGTAGTGATAAATATGCAAGGGTGTAGGGCGTTCACCGAAAGCGACGCGCCATGCCGGCGCCCGGGTGTGGTGTTAAGTGAGCAAGGGTTCCCACATCATGGACGGGTGTGGGTAAAGAAGTTAGTCCATAAGACAGATAATAGAACAAATAGTGGAACAGAACACAAGATAGACATAGAAAATAATAGAAGATATCATAGAAGGAGACCAATTAGGAAGGAGCAGGATAGGAGGAGGATCAGGGTTGGTACTTGGAATGTTGGATCACTTACAGGAAAATTAATGGAGCTTGTGGATACCTTGGAAAGAAGAAGAGTGAATATTGCTTGCATTCAGGAGACTAAATGGGTAGGAGAGAAAAGCAAGGAAGTGGATAATTCATTGTACAAATTGTGGTTTACCGAGAAGGAGAGAAACAAGAACGGAGTGGGTATAATCATAGACAGGACATTGAAAGACGCCTTGAGTAGTTGTGAAAAGAGTAGGAGATAGAATTATACTAGTAAAGCTAGTACTAGACGGAGAAACAATAAATATAGTTAGTGCTTATGCCCCACAAATAGGACTAGACAGTGAGAGTAAACAAAGGTTTTGGGAAGATATGGATGATTTAATGCAAAGCATACCGAATGAAGAGAATGTTTTCATTGGTGAAGATTTGAATGGACATGTAGGAAGTGATAGGCAAGGTTATGAGAATGTTCATGGAGGTTTTGGTTTTGGCAGTAGAAATGAGGAGGGAAAAAGCATCATGGATTTTGCTATGGCATACGACCTAATACTAGCAAATACCTACTTTATAAAAAGAGAGTCACATTTAGTGACTTTCAAAAGTGGGCAACATAGAAGCCAAATCGACTTCCTCTTAACCAGGAAGACAAATAGAGCTCTATGCAAGGATTGCAAGGTCATTCGAGGAGAAGCTTTAACAAGTCAACATAGGTTGGTGGTCTTGGATGTCAAGTTTAGGAACAATTCAAGTAAGGTCAGAAGAAATAGTGTAGCTCGAACAAAGTGGTGGGAGTTCAAAGGAGTAAAGCAAGTGAAGTTCAAAAATGAGCTTCTTGAGTCCGAAGTATGGAAGCTAGATATGGAGGCCAATGATATGTGGATACAGATGGCATCAAAGATTAGAGAAGTAGCTAGAAAAGTACTTGGGGAGTCTAAAGGACATGGACCACCCTCAAAAGAGAGATGGTGGTGGAATGAGGAAGTACAAAAGGCAGAAGAGAAAAGGAATGGTATAAGAAATTACCTAAATGTGATAATAATGAGGCATATGAGCAGTACAAGATAGCAAAGAAAGAGGCAAAAGGCGATTAGCCAAGCAAGAGCACAGTCCTTTTAAAAGTTATATGAGAAACTTGGAACTAAAGAAGGGGAGAAAGATATTTATAGATTAGCAAGGAGTAGAAAAAGGAAATGTCAAGATCTCAATCAAGTTAGGTGCATTAAGGATAAAGAAGGAAAAGTGTTGGTGAAAGATGAGGACATTAAAGAAAGATGGAGAAATTATTTTAATGATCTCTTTAATAATAGTCAAAATGGAAATAGCGTGAATATAGATTATAGAACAATAGAAAAGAATGTAAATTATACTAGAAGGATTAGATCTTTAGAAGTAAAGGAAGCACTTAAGAGAATGAAAGTAGGTAAAGCCTGTGGACCCGATGAAATACCAATTGAAGTGTGGAAGTATTTGGGAGATATGGGAGTGGCATGGTTAACTAAATTATTTAATAAGATTCTAAACTCAAAGAAAATGCACGATGAATGGAGGAAGAGTATTTTAGTACCTATTTTTAAAAATAAGGAGACATCTGAGTTGCTCAAACTATAGGGGAATTAAACTCATGAGCCATACTATGAAGTTGTGGGAGAGAGTTGTGGAGCATCGACTACGTCATGATACTTCTATCTCTCTCAATCAATTCGGTTTCATGCTCAGTCGTTCATCTATGGAAGCGATCTTTCTCATTAGAAGCTTGATGGAGAAATATAGAGATGGGAAGAAAGATCTACACATGGTTTTTATTGATTTGGAGAAGGCTTATGATAGTGTTCCAAGAGAGGTCTTATGGAATGCGTTAGAACAAAAGAGGGTATCTATTAGGTATATACAAGTATTGAAAGATATGTATGAAGGAGCAACTACTATTGTGCTCACAGTGGGAGGGGACACAAGAGATTTTCCGATCTCAATTGGATTACACCAAGGATCGACCATAAGCCCTTACCTTTTACATTAGTTTTAGATGGTAACTGAAACATATACAAGAGAGTATTCCTTGGTGCATGATGTTTGCGGATGATATTGTTACGATAGATGAGACACGAGAAGGAGTCAATAGGAAGCTAGAACTTTGGAGAAGTACTCTAGAGTCAAAGGGTTTTAAGTTAAGTAGAACGAAGGCAGAATACATGCATTGCAAGTTCGGTGAAAGCCAAGCGGTGATAGGGAAGGAGTTAGTTTGAATGGAGTGGCACTTGTCCCAAAGTAATCACTTTAAATATCTAGGCTCGATCCTTCAAGTAGATGGGGATGTGAGGAGGATGTTAGTCATAGGATTAAAGCCGGATGGTTGAAGTGGAGGCGTGCCACGGAGTTTTATGTGATCGTAAGATTCCCAATAAATTAAAAGGAAAATTTTACCGTCTGACCATACGACCGGCTATGCTATATGGTAGTGAGTGTTGGGCCTTTGAAAGAGTCCTACGCATCTAAGATAAGAGTTGCAGAGATGAGAATGTTAAGGTGGATAAGTGGCCATACTAGACTAGATAAAGTCCGTAATGAAAGTATTAGAGAAAAGGTAGGAGTGGTGCCAATTGAAGATAAGTTGAGAGAAGGGAGATTGAGGTGGTTTGGTCATGTGAAGCGTAGACATACGGAGGCTCCAGTTAGACAAGTAGAGCACATTAGGCTAGAGGATAGAAAGAAAAAAAGGGGTAGACCTAAATTGACTTGGAGGAGAGTAGTACAGCATGACTTAGAAGCATTACACATTTCTGAGGATTTAACCCAAAATCGTTCAGAGTGGAAAAAGCGAATCCATATAGCCGACCCCAAATTTTTGGGATAAAGGCTTAGTTGAGTTGAGTTGAGTTGAGTATTATTTCCAAATACATTTCAAATCAAACAAAGAAAAAAAATGGGGCCTAAATATATATGGGAGATATTGTACATAACACCTTTGATTTTCATTCTATGTTCTATGCATGGGAAACAAGAATGTGAATTGTGAATATGCATATGGGGGGAAAAAGGGAAACATTTTAGAAGAATACCTCTTCAATCAATGGAGTGGCATGACTATTGGTTGAGGTATTTGCTTACCTAGTAGTGGCTAGATTCTTCCTTTTGTCTTCTCCATCCTCTCCAATTCTCAACCTAAAGGTACCATAATATATATATACTTTATTCATTCCTTGCCAAAAACTTACACATCCATCTTTGACAAAGAGCACCTCCTTTAATTTTATCTATACATTGGATGCAATTAAATTACTCAACTAAAGTAGGTTTCTAGAACTTGGGTTTTGTTAGTTCACATTAAATTAATTAATTAATTACTTGGTAGTTAGAGTTAAAAATTAGTTTTACATAAATTATTTAGGGTTTTACTTTAATTAATTCCTTGTATGAAATTATTATTTTCAATCACAAAATTGAATGGAACAAAAGTCAGTTAAGTAATCATCATCATCTTGGATTCCATGAATTAAAACAATAGAAAATTCTCTGCTTTTGTATGTTTTGCTGCAAGCTATATGACAAAAGTTTACATAATAATTAAAAACCAATATTTATTTATTTTTATTTATAATGTAGAATATTTTTAAATTAATATAAAATATATTAAAATTAATTCTTTAAACAATTTTAAATTTGTATTTTTTATGGTGCCATCTTATATGTAATATTTTATTTTTATTTTTTTTATAAAAAATAAATATGAGCATACTTGCTAAAGAAAAGACATACTAATTAATGAAATTATTATAATTTTATTAAGACACGTTAACCCTTATAAATCCATACATATATCCATTTACAATCGATATGAGATCCCGAAAAATTAACTGACAGGTGAGCTCACCCCAAATTTTTTGCCACGAATATATATACACCGACTCATCACTTGACATTTTACTTTTTCGTTATGAAAAATAAATACACACATACATGAGAAGAAATACGATCTTTATTAAAACTATAAAAATTTTACTGTGGGATCGAAATACTATGTAATATTTTATTTAGTAGACCCTCATTGCTTTTGAAATATAGAATAAGGACTTGTCCATTCCACACAAATAGTACTTAATTTTATCTATATTTAGTAAATGTGGAAATTTAACTTCTTATTCTCTTATTCCTTATAGAAATGAAAACTAATAAAATAAAGCCCAATTAACTACTACAATTTTATTTTATTTTTTTTACATTGAAACTTTTTAATTGGAGAAAAATTAAAATTAAAATTTTTAATTTTGTTTACGTTATAAAGTAAACAATTTATTACTAATTACTATTTTAAAGAAATTTGATAATAATTTATTTGTCAAATTACATAAAATTAATGGAATAGGCTTTAATTGAAATTATATTATGAATTTGTTATAATTTCTATTTAATTTATCAATAAATTTTTAAAATGCAATGCTAATATAAATTAAAATTTTCAGGCATATACATATAGAGAGAGAGAGAGAGAGAGAGAGAGTAAATTTATAGGTTCATAGGTTTATTTTCTGAGGCCCAATGGGCCTCAAACTAAAATCTCCCTTTGATCTTATCCATTTATATATTAAATTTGATGTGATTGGAGTATATGATAGAGGCCCAGTAGGCCCAAATCGCTAGGTACAGTTCTTCATATCACGACAAGAATTTGTTAGAGTTAAATAAGAAATTATAAATTTTAAATTTAAAAGAGAATCAAGTTATATTTAAAATTGAAGTTAAAAAGTTAAAAAATGCTTTTAGAAAAAGCAGTATTTGAATAATGTTAAAAAATAATTTTAAAAAAAATAATGATTAAAATATATTAAATTTAATTTTTAATTAATTTTTTTATATCCTATAATTTATATGTTTAATAGATATTTTTTATGATAACAATTTTACCAAAATAAACCCTTAATTGAGTTAGAAAATTTGCTCATTTTATTGATTTTTTTATGTAAAAGATAAGTATTTTTCATTTGAATTATTAATTTAATGAATTTATTTTATTGATTAAAATTTTTAATTTTAAAATTAAAACATAAGAAAATTATTTTTTTCCCTATAAATTTCTAACTCGTGATTGGTTAACTTGTAACAGATCGTAGAGAGAGAAATTGATAACATAATTTATTCATTTTTTTTTTATAAATATTTATTCTTTATTTCTCTATTGATATAAAAGAAAATAATAAATAATTTGGGATATTCGATTGATTGAACATTAACACAATAAGCTTTAGAGTTTCATCTTTTACATATTCAAGATTGATATCATGCAACTGAATTCCTTGGCATGGAAAGGTCTTGCTGCAATTAAATTTCACTGCGACTTCTTTAGCACTTGTTCCTGTTATGTTCTTGCACATTACATTGCTTACTTGCATAGCTGATTTCTGCCATTAATAAGAACAAGAAAAAAAAAGAAAAAACTGCTATGGGTTTTCATTTTTTTGTCTTTTGAAAATGAAAAAAAAAAGTTGTTGTTAAGTACCTGTTCTGGGCATGGATCATCTTGAACATGGTAGTTTTGATCAATAATTATAGGATTGGTCACATTTTTCATTATAAGATTTTGAAATACAATGTTTTTTTTTTTTTTTTTCCCATACCCAGACCCTCTCTGTAAATCAAGAAAATCAAATATTTCAATGTTAATTTCTTTCAGGTTAAACTAATCATTCCTAAAATATTTCAATGTTAATTTCTTTCAGGTTAAACTAATCATTCCTAATTTAAATAGATTTCCTTTTGAAATACGTATTAAACTAGCCTGGAATGTAAGTTCAGGTTGACAAGGACCTGAAAATCTGACAGGATTAAGGTTATAAATTCTGTTCTTAGGGACAATAACTATAGCACTTTATTTGGAAGAACAAGCCTTGTCCCATGCTTTTCTTGATGCCTAACAAAATCCCAACAGAAATCATCCAATATTACACCCACAAAAAGAGCTAAGATGTCCAAATTCAATATAATCAGAGAAAATTGAAGAAATGGGATCATTAACCATTAAATGATCATATTAATTCATACCTCACTATCATCTGTTCCATCAGCCTTAGCTCCAAAATCGTCCACATTGATCTGTACTATGTTTGATGAACTTACAGTAGTAGAAGTTTCTGTGCCTAACAAGCTTGGAAAAGCTAGAAAACACAGGTTTGGAGCTAATTTTCTTGTCTTGTTCAAGAACATCAGCATATGGGTTTTCTTGATAAGTACCAAAACAAGAAGTAAAGAATGTTAACACAAGGAACAGAATGAGCAAATGCTTTGGTGGGTTTTGTGGTATCATTTTCTCTTCCACTGAGGAGATGAAACGAACAAAAGGTTGATATGGTAAAGTTGCTGGTATAATAGGAGATATATGCACAAAGAGTTGCTTATAAAAAAAAATTTCTTTTTAAGCTTTGGTTGTGCAGTTATTGAAGGCCATTTTCTTTACTGCTGAACTTTTTTTGATTTTGATTCTATTTTGACCTTGGATGTATTCCCTTTCGTCAGCTTTTTCACTAAGCATGTCGAGTCTTATGTTTGGATGTATAGAGTTGGTCTGTTGATTTGAATATAGCATACTAAATTTTTTTTAACTTATTATTAATAAAAATTACTGCTTATAAAAAAAAAAAGAAATAATGGACTTTGAGGAAACAATAATGGCTAGGCGAGCTTGCAGATTATACCTAGTGAGTTATAGAGGAATGGAGATTGCCACTTGTCCCCTCTCTCCCCCATTGCTATTAGCCAACTTTTCGTCAAGAGAATGAAAATGGTAAGTTAGTTATTATTTAGATTAAGAAAAGGAAAAAAAAAATGAAAAATTATAGTTAATTATCCATGGTTGCTTGTTTCTACCCGGCAAATCTGAGTTCCCTTGTTTCTTCATATAGAGCTGACTTTCCATTTTATAGTGATAATTAAGAGAGTAAATTTTTTACTTTTAATGATGAGATTTAAATTTTAATGCTTAACTAAATAGACATATAAATTTTAATGAGTTGTTCTTATCTAAATTTAAGTATACACATTATTTAAAATTATAACGAATTTTAATTAAATGTTTGCTTAAATTAGATTATTTATCATGTATTTAAAATATAAAATATATGATAAAATATACATATTTTATCTTGATTCTATGATAAATTGATTTTAGATAAGAAAAATCTACATATCCTACTAAAAAACATAAGTGTAGATAAAAGTTTTTCAATTTATCAATGAGTTTAGCTTTGTGGTGTAAGAACGGTCTCAATCGAACCCAATTATGAAAAAAAATTTTAATTTTATTTTTTTCATTTTGAAAATTCTTTCACTATAAATTAATGTAAAGCACGTACTTAATGATTGAATTATTAGTCATACTAGAATTTAACTTTATTAGGAAACTTAATATTTTTCAAAAATATTACTTAATCAAAGGTGTAATTAATTAATGTGTATAAATCATGAAATAGTCAACGAGTGATATGTAAAATTATTAAGAAAACAATTGCCCATTAATAAATTACTTATTAAGCTATTTTGGTTTAGAGTATAGAATATCCATGAATTCAACATAAACTAAATATGTATTTACATTTGGATAATTATATGATCATATACTGAAATATTAATACAATTTGTAGGATAGATAGAATTATTTTTAGCATTCGGTGTATATATGTGTGTATATATATATATATATATAGAGAGAGAGAGAGAGATAGAGAGAGAGAGAGAGAGAGGTTATAGAAAAGATAAATATTTTGTATCTGAATTATTAATTTAATGAATTCATTTTATTGATTAAGATTTTTAATTTTAAAATTAAAGCATTAGAATTTTTTTTTCCCTTTAAATTTCAAACCCGTGAATGGTTTACTTGTAACAGATTGTAGAGAGAGATTTTGATAACATAAATTTTGTTCATCATTTTTTTTTATTTATAAATATTTATTTTATGTTATTTCTCCATTTACATAAAAAAATTAAAATTAAAGATTGATATCCTGCAACTGAATTCAGTGGCAAGGAATATTCAATTGCACCGAGGATAAACGTTCCCTATATCTGTCAATTGAACATTAACACAATCAGCTATATCAGTTTCATTTTCTTCATATTCAAGATTAATACCCTGCAACTGAATTCCTTGGCAAGGAAAGGTCCTGCTGCAATTAAAATTCACTGCCACTTCTGTAGCACTTGTTCCTGTTATGTTCTTGTAAATTACATTGCTTACTTGCACAGCTGATTTCTGCCATTAGTTAGAACAAGAAAAGAGAATGCTGTTATGGGTTTTCAATTTACTATTTTTTTGAAAAATGAAAAGAAAAAAAGAATTAGTTGTTAATTACCTGTTCAGGTGGGCATGGTACATCTTTCTCACAATAGTTTTGATTAATAATTATAGGATTGCTCACATTTTTCATTATAATATTTTTAAATGTTATGTTTTTTGCATATCCAGATCCTCCCTGCAAATCAAGAAAATCAAATATTTCACAGTTATTTTCTATCGATCATTCCTAATTTAAATAGATATCCTTTCGAAATTGGTATGAGATAAATTTAATCTTATTGAAGTCATTTGCAAGTAAATATTTTTAATCTTTTGATCAATTCAATCTCTAAAATTTAATTTAATAGTATTGAAGTTATTTTCAAATATGTGAGATATCGTCCAAACTCTGAAATCAGCAGACAACCTTAATTTTCTTAATCCAATTCATGAACTTTGAAAGAAGGGTATTTGGAAGAAAGGGTATCACCTGCCAAGTCTTAATTCTGACCCCATTAGTGGTTCCTGAAAGTTTTGCTCTATCAACAGACACACCTGAAACTTCAGCTTCTGAATTATTGGCTCCTAAGCTACCAATACTGCAAATAACAACATAGAAAAAAGAAAGAAAGAAATTTAGTGTCAAATCAGATGAGGGAAAATTACATCTAACCATGCGCTGAGTAGAAACTGATTAGTGAAGAGAAAGAGAGAGAGACCTTATTCCATGTCCAGGTCCACACGTAATATTTGTAGCTTTGACATTTCTGGACCCATCTACTATTGATATACAATCATCGCCTTCAACAAATAAATTTAAACAAATTCCAATTAGAAGAAAGTTGCAGGTATTTCGATTGATTTGATTCAGGAAATTCGATATTCAAAAGTCTGTATGAGATTACAAAATACTATTTTAGATTTGTAAAGACCGTTGTGAAATTTTCTGATTAAAACACGTCAATTTTAAATTAAAATCAAAATTTAAAGGTTTATTTTTTCTGGACAACAACTTAAACAGCAATGTAAATGCATGGAGATCTTTATAAGTTTGTGTACCAGTTCCTATGACACAGTTTCTTATAATGATGTTTTGGGTGCCAGTGACATGAATTCCATCAGTATTAGGGCTGTTCCCAGGAGCGGTCACAGTGAGATTCACAGCGCTAACATTAATGCAGCTCTCAAATCTGAGATGCATTTGCTGTGCATTTTTGAACCCCAGGTTGGATACTATCAAATTGTTGCACTCATTGAAGGTGACAGCCTGAAAAATAATAATGTTATAAGAAACTAAGAAAAAAAAATCCATTTCTGGAAAAAGAAAACGAGAAGGATCATGAACTTACAGTTGGTCCATCTTCACAGGGCTGGAAAGAAATGAAAAGGAAAAAAAAAATGTTAATTGCAATTAGTGGATTTTGATCATTGTGAAATTTTAGGAAATTGAAGATTAATTTAATCAGTTAATTACGTTGCTTTTGTTGATTTTGCAAGAGTTTTCCCACCACTCCCTGCCATTGCCATCGATAGTGCCACCACCATTAACTCCAAGCTTTTGTACATTATCAAATACAATCCAGTAGCTTCTGTCATCTTCATACTCCCTCATGTCACCAGGAGCTACTATTGTCCCATTAATCTGGAATGTCATATATAAAAGCAAAATTAAGCATTATTTTCGTATTTTATACACACACACACACATATTAAACTAACCTGGAATGTAAGATCAGATTGACAAGGAACACACACACACACACACACACATATTAAACTAACCTGGAATGTAAGATCAGATTGACAAGGACCTGAAAATGTCACAGGTTTAAGGAGATAAGTCTTGTTCTCAGGGACAACAATATTAGCAGTTTCATTGGAAGAACAAGCCTTGTCCCATGCTTTCTTGAATGCCTAACAAAATCCAAACAGAAAATATCTAATATTACACCTACGGGAAGAGCTAAAATGTGATTCAATATGATCAGAGAAAATTAACCATTAAATGATCATATCAATTCATACCTCACTATCATCTGTTCCATTAGCCTTAGCTCCAAAATCATCCACATTGATCTGTATTATGTTTGATGAACTTACAGTAGTAGAAGTGTTTCCGTGCCTAACAAGCTTGGAAAAGCTAGAAAACACAGGCTTGGAGCTCATTTTCTTGTCCTGTTCAAGAATAGCATGTGGGTTTTCTTGGTAAGTGCCAAAACAGTAAGTAAAGAATGTTAACACAAGGAAGAGAAAGAGCAAATGCTTTGGTGGGTTTTGTGGGAGCATTTTGTCTTCCACTATACCTAAGGAGAAGAAACAAACAAAAGGTTGATATGGTGAAGTTGCTAGTACGATAGGAGTTATGGGTTGTCAAGAATTTTTGTCATGAGCTGAACACAACAAACGAATATATAAATGCATGCACAAGCAGAAAATTTTTCTTGAAAATGAAAAATTTCCATCATTGCTTGTTTACCATGTAACGTGCATTTAGTGATATAGATAGTTATATACTACCTTAAATGGCAAATCTGATGAGATTTAAATTTTAATGCTTAATTAAATAGACACCTAAATTTTGTTAAGTTCTTCGTATCCATTCAATCAGCAGTTGACACATTATTTAAAATTATAATTAGTATTAAGTAAATATTTGCTTAGATGATGTCCACCATATATTCAAGATTGTATGGTGAAATACACTATTTATATCTTAAGTTTAATGTTGAAATAATCTTCTTAATATGCTTGACAAATATTTCTTAATCAAAGGTGTGAATAATTAATGTGTATAAACCATGGTGTAGAGTACATATCCATGAATCAACATAAACTAAATATGCATTTTCATTTGGATAATTATATGATCATATATGCTGAAATATTAACAAAAAAGGAAATTCAATGTTGTGAAAAAAAGGAAATTCAATGTTGTGAAATCAAATAAAAGATTTACATTATCTTCAATTGAAATTAGATGGTATTATGGGTTACTTTTTAATATAAATTCATCTTTCTATTTAGGTCACATATATAGCAATAATTACTTTACTAATAAAAGTCAGAATATGAAATGTATACAAATTTGGAAAAAAAAATTGCGAACGACTTAAAAATTTCTGTGACATGTTAAAATGTTTAATTTCAAATTAAGAAATTAAGTATAAATAATTTAGGGTGTAATTATTAAAAAAAAAGAATACAATTATAAAAATAATAAATTTGATATTATTTTTTTTGCTATTATCTCTAAGAAAATTTATATAAAAAGAATTGTGAATTTACTTTAATGGTTTACTTTCTAGCCCAATGGACTTCAAACTTAAAAGGAATGGAAAAAAAAATTATTTACTTCTCTATCTATTTCATTGAAAATATTTTTCTAATTAAAAGAAAATTTAAAAAATTTTTATATAAAATAATTTTCAAAAAGTCATTTTCTATTTTATAAATTTTAATAATTTTATTACAATATAAAAATACTTTTATATAAATAATATAAGTATATATTATTAATTTAATATTATAATTAAATAATTAAAAATATTTTATGAATAATATTTTTTTAAAAAATATTTTTTTATATTTTTCAATACAAATTATTTTTTATAAAATAAATGAAGCTTTATATGAAATTTTATGTGGTTAGAGTATCTTATGAAAGCCCAATAGGCTCAAAGGGCAAGGTACAATCTTATTCTGGTCTAATTCAAAACTGAAATCAACAAGTTTAATTCATAAAATTTGAGATTCTAAACTAAACTGCAAGGTTTTCACTAATTTTAGTTTTAGTGCAATTTTAATTTCATTTTAATTCATAAAAGATCAATTTAATTTTTTTTTCTATTTTTTAAATAATTTTAATATATAATTATTATGTAATTTAATTTTTAAATACAATTCTTAATTAATCTGTTTTTTAAATTTAAATAATAAAAATGTATTAATTATTAAATATAATTATCATTTAGTGTCTGCATTAATTAATTTAATTTGAATAATTTTCAAATATTTTAGTTTAATCTCGATTTAATTATAGCCAATTAATTAATTTATATCTCAATTAATAAAAAAATATCTTATTTAATTATTTTTAATCATAAATTAATATAAAAATTATCGAACTTCGCCTATTATGTTATTATGTATTGTAACTGATCAATAAAACAATATTATTAATTATAAAATATATATTCCCCAATTTTTAATTTAAAAACATTAATGGCAATAAATCAAGACTTATGTTTACTTTGAAGAAAAATTAAAATCGTTTAGTAGAATATTTTTAAAAATATTTACTACAATTATATTTAGTATTTAATTGTTAATAATTTACTAACCCAAAATATTTAATTTCAAAATTCAAATAATGTTAATTGTTTTAATATGAAGTTATTACATATTATATTTATTAGTGAAAAATTTTATATTATGACACAACCTAAACTCTATATAAAGTCACCTAAACACAACTTTTCAAGTTTTCACTACAATGAGGTTACGATAATTAAATACAATTAAAGTTAAGATTTTAGGATTTATTACTTATTATAATTGGTAAAAATATTTCATTTAAAAATGATTGAAGTATAATTAATAAGAATATATATATACATATATATATCTTAAAATTAATAAAATAATTTAAAAAAAAATATTTACAGAAAGTAAAATCTATATATATATATTTAATTTTTATAGATAGATCAAGCCAAACTTTCATTACAGGCTGTCATATGGTGCCTCTTAAGAGGAGTTTGACTTGCTAATTATGAATTTTGTTTTTTTTTTTGTTTGAATATTATTTTATTAATATTTTTACTTTTCTTTAATCAACTTGTTATATTTATGATTAAGAAAATAAAATATAAATTATTGATTTTTAATATATGGCCATTAATGGCTATTGAATGGAAATGCCAAAGTTAGTAGTGTAACTTTTTTGAATTAAAATTGTTTAATGATTGAATTAAATTTATTTTGAGCTCTTATTAATTATCTTGGCTACTTTCATATTTTTTTATATTTTTTATTTGACTATTTTTATGAGTAATGATATAATTTAATTATATATGTTAATTAATTTATTTTTTGGTAAAAAATGGGTTATAAAAAGTGATAAAATAATGTTATAAATTTTAATAATCAAATTATATAAAAAAATATTAGAAATGATTTTTATAAGAAGTGAAATATTAAAATTTAAAATAAATATCAAAAATAATTTTTATCAAACTTGTGCATAACACAAGTATTTAACTAGTTATAAAATAAAACGATAATTTCTTGTAAAATGCTCCATATGAAATGGCTAGCTAATGAAATATAGACAAGTATATATAAATGGGTTCCATCAAATAATAATTATCTGATAATGGGTCTTAAAAAAATAATTACTCAATCATTTTAAATATTTGTCTATATTTAATTAGTTTGTCATTCTATATAAACTGTTTATATGAAATCACGGTTTCATCATATAAAACTAGGGACTTCTAAATTCTCCTTGTCTAAACATGGAAAATGATACATTTGTTGTGTTAATGTTTCAATAAGTCAAAGAATGAATTCAGAGGAATACTTGATCAAGGCTGAAATTGTTGCTTCACTAATATGGTCTCACTCTCCTCGTCTTAGCTATAAGAAACTTGCAAGCAAAGAAAAAATATCAAAGATCCACTAGGGAGATCCCTGTTAAGGATCCTCCGACCCTCAAGTTAGAAGGAGGTAGTAGTATGATAGAGGATCCTCTGACCCTCAAGTTAGAAAGAGGTAGTAGTATGACAGAGATATAGTAGAAAGAGAAAAAAAAGAAAAGGTCTAAAAGAAATGAACTCTTTTTCATCTATATCTGGCCCTATTTACAGGAAAAAGTGATAAAAATATATTTCTTAACATATTCTATAAAATATTCCTTATAAGGTATAATATATATTATATGTGATTATTTTATAGTGTATCAATGCTATAAAGTAATATTAGATGCAGAATTGTCTTGCATTTGCTCGACTTGGTAGAGAACACTGTTTCATCCTCTCCCGTGGATTGTTAAAATAATCTCTATATAAATAGCTACTCGTCTCTATGCATTTAAGTAGCTATTTAAGTATATATGATTAGCTTCCTTGAGGGAGGTATTTATGTGAAATCTGTTATATTGCTTATGAAAATCAGCTTATAAGTATCTAATGTTTATAAATTAATTTGAACCTATAAGTATTTGAAAATTTTAATCAATTACCTATTTAGTTAAATTATTTATAAGTGGCTGATAAATAATTAATGTGTTTAATAAAAAATAACTTAAAACAATTATTATTAAAATAACTAAAAATGTTATTAAATGAGATTTATAATAAAATTTTAAAAATTAATCGAGGATAATATAATAAAATAATTTGCTAAACTAGCTTATAAAGATTAAAATGAAAAATTAGGTTAAATTAAATTTATAAGACTAAAAATTATTATAAACAAATAAATTAATTTATTTCTAGAGTTTATAAGCTGCTAAAACACTCTTTTGGTAATATATATCAACAAAAAATTATATAAACTGCTAAGTATAAATTGTTTTGGTGCACATCTAATTAGTTATAGTAAGGTGTCTCTATCTTAAAATACTTGGGTAGGAGATGTGATGTATTTTCCTTTCTGGTGAAGTAACGGAAGGAATAGACAATAATAAGGGAAACGAAGATAAAACTATTGGTAAAAACCATATGCCTCCACTCCATCTTCATGTTTTCAAGAATTGCAGCCCTGCATGAATCGCAGAAGACACATATAGATTCTCGATAATGATCTGGCAAGCAATGTTTCCGGCGGCTATCTGGTTTATGATAGCAGCTGGGATGTACTCGCGCACAGCAACCCGTCTGAAGAAGAAAAAACAATATTATATATATTGTTAAATGTTAGATTATATGTATTGTTAACTTGAAGTTGCAGAGAAAGACTCGACCTAAAAAAAAGGAATTAAAGGACTACCTGTAGTGGAGTCAAATTAACATTCTTTCGTACTGAATGATTAAGATGATCGTAGTCATCAGTATAGTTGGTGCAAATTGGAGAGTCTCTCAAGGCACGTATAATGGGTGGCCAGCGAGTTATACCTTCGACGTACCTCCGCAACGACTTGGAGTAGTCTTCTAAGTCAGGCTTGGAGTAGGAGACCCTTGGAATTTCTCTACCGTTTCCGTTGTGGGTCACAACCAATGCAAAAACCATTACCACAAAAGTTGTAATGATGATTGCAAGCATAGGGAATGAGGCTAGGTAGGTGACCAGTTTCTTGATGCCAGGGAAACACCAGCAAAGAATGTGTTTAACCAGTGAAATCCCAAGCAAGAAGAGACCAAGGTCTATGATAGGGTTTGGATGGAGTGGCAGGTGCCATGAACCCATGCTCAGGCCGAAGTATACCCATGAGAAGAAAGCTGCGAATCCAAAGAGCAAAGACAAGGTGTTTATGAAACTGATGGCGATTTTCTTGCTTTTGTTTGACATTCTTCTCTTCATTTGTGTAGTTTTTGGTCAAAGTGATGAGGAATCTGTCTTCTTATATCTGCTGAAAGGTAAATCCTTGTGCACTTTTATGTCTATATATTGCAGGAGTTTCACAGTTTGAGTTGGATTCATATTACGAAGTCCATGTTCCTTAAGAAAATGAGAAAGAAGTTAAATTCAACATGATTTTCTAAACTAAAACAAGTTATAATAATTTTATTAAAGTTTTCACTAATTTTTTTTTAATTTATTTTATTGAAAAATTAATTTGAGAATAAAAAATATTTTGTTTTTAGTTTTAATGAAAATAAAATAAATAAAAAAAATGTTTATATATAAAAATAAATTCTAAAAAGTTCGCTTAAAGATATCTTTTATCAATATCAATATTTTTTTTCAAAAAAAAATATATATATATATATATATATATATATATATATATATAAATTTGTGACTAATAAAATATTCTTCTACTTGAATTGGATTAAAAATTCAAATTATTGATTTTAATATTTAGTTAAAGTTTATCCATTACTAATATCTATAAATTTTTAAAAGTCTAGAAATCTGTAACAAGTAAAATAATTGTCATTGAATAGGATAAGAATTTCATATCTATTGATATAAATATAAATTTTTATTTAATTAAATATTTAATTTTTAAATAGTAAATTTGTAATTATGTTAATTAAATAATTAATTTTTAACACATAATTATAATATTTTTTTAAAATTAAAATAAAATTTAATATTATATGTTTGCAAATATTTAAAACAATTAAAAAAATAAATGAGTGAGTAATATTTAGTGTTTAATTTTTTATAAATTTTATTAAAATAAATTAAATAATTTTTAATGAATTAATAATACTTATAGGGTTACCATTATAGAATTATTATATTAAGAATTATAATATATTTTTTCAGTATAAGTAGAATTATCATTAAAATAATATTAAAATTTTAATTTATATTAATTATTGTAATTGTAATATTAAAAATTAAAATTATTAAAAATTTAGTAACTAATATTTCATCGTTAAAAATTATTAGCAACAATATAGTATATATTTAAGCCTAAAATTATTAAGAATTTAGCAATAAATATCCATCCCTAAAAGTAATTAGCGATGATAATGTATGAAAAGCCTCTCATTTATAAAGTTATTAACGATATACCTTTTTGTTGCTAAAATATACTAATTAGTGACGAACTAAAATAGATTAGCGATAGATTATTATCGCTAATATATGTTATTGGTGACGAATTATTTATTTTACGTTTGATATTTTTTTAAATACTAAAAGTAATAAATGGTTTTTTGAAAATCCAATGTTTTCCTTTCATAGATTATATTATAGAAAAGATAAGTATTTTATATCTGAAATTAATGTGTATAAATCATGAAAGAGCCCAGGTGTGATCAAATTAATTTGGTTTAGAGTACAGAATATCCATGAATCCAACATAAACTAAATATGTATTTAAATTTGGATAATTATATGATCATATACTGAAATATTAACAAAAAAGGAAATTCAATGTTATGAAATTAAATAAAAGAATTTTACATTATCTATAATTGAAATTAGATGGCATCATGGGTTGATTTTTCATATTAATAAAGTCATGTATACAAATTTGAAAAAAAAAATTGCAAACTAAAAGATTTCTGGGTGACATGTGCCACAATGTTTAATCTCAAATTAAGAAAGTGTAAATAGTTCAGGGTACTATTGTTAAAAGAAAAAAAAATTCAGGATATAATTATAAAAATAATAAAATTTGAGTTTTTTTTTTCTTTTGCCATTATCCCCAGAAAAATTATATAAAAATAAATTGGTGATATAAATAATAAATTTATAGGTTTATTGGTTTATTTTCTCAGGCCCAATGGGAAAAAGGGTTGATTAAGCCCAGTAGGCCCAAGGCACGGTTCTTGAGTCTTGTCGCATTGATTACTGCAGGGATTTCTGATTCAGAATTGAAATCAACACTGTTAATTCACAGAAATTGGGATTCTAAATTAGACTGCAATGTTTAAATTAATTTCATTTTTTGTTTAATTTTAATTTCAGTTTAATTTAATTTGAGCTAATTTAATAGTTAATTTTTTTTTTGAAAATATTGATTTAAATTGGAACAAGTTAGTTCTATTCTGTGTTATTTCTCTATGGCATAAAACTGTAAAATTAAGACTAAAAACAAAGCAGAAAATTGTTAATAATTTGTCATATATTCAATAGCACTGAGGAGAAACTTTCCCCATGTCCGTCAATTTAACATTAACACAAGAAGCTTTAGCAAGTTCATCTTCTTCAAGTCCAAGAATGATATCCTGCAACAGAATTCCTTGGCAAGGGAAGGTCTTGCTGCAATCAAATTTCATGGCTACTTCTGAAGCACTTGTTCCTTGTATGTTCCTGTACATTACATTGCTTACTTGCACAGCTGATTTCTGCCATTAATTAGAACAAGGAAAAAAAATGCTGTTATGGGTTTTTTTTTTTTTTTTTGAAAAATGAAAAAAAAAATAATTGTTAAGTACCTGCTCTTTGCATGGATCATCTTGATCACAATAGTTTTGATCAATAATTATAGGATTGGTCACATTTTTCATTATAAGATTTTCAAATACTATGTCTTTTGCATATCCAGACCCTCCCTGCAAATCAAGAAAATCAAATATTTCATGGTTTACAAGACTATCAATTTAACCAGTGAGATTTAATTTAGTAATATTAAAATTGTTTTCAAGGATCTGCAAACTCGAATTTAAATCTTAATAGAAAACTTTTATTTCAATTCTCTAGTGGATTACTGGTACAAACCCAGAAAACAACAGCCAAATTCTTTGAGTTCCTATATGTTTTTATGATTTTATTGCCTAGATCTACTTCACTATAAACTCAAGACACCATATGGCAAGGTTCATCTATTAAATATATGAGTGTTACATGTTTGTATCTTATATTCATAGAGACCAAAGGTTGGCAAAAATTTAGATTTTTTTTTTATCACAACACTACTTGCGGCTATAATTTAGGGAACCTTAATTTTCTGAATTTAATTCATGGACTTTGAAAGAAGGGTATTTAGAAAAAGGGGTCTCACCTGCCAAGTCTTAATTCTGACCCCATTAGTGGTTCCTGAAAATGTTGCTCTATTGACTAACACATTAGAAACTTCAGCTTCTGAATTATCAGCTCCTAAGCTACCAATACTGAAAACAACAACATAGAAAAAGTAAAGAAAGAAATTTAGGGTCAAATCAGATAAGGAAAAATTACATATAACCATGTGCAGAGGAGAAATTGATTAGGTATGAAGTTGGCTAGCTATAGTTGAACATTGCAGAGAGAGAGAGAGAGAGAGAGAGAGAGAGAGAGGGAGAGAGAGACCTTATTCCATGTCCTGGTCCACATATAATATCTGTGGCTTCAACATATCTGGACCCATTGACTATTGATATACAATCATCACCTTCAACAAACACATTTAAACAAATGTTAATTATATGATACTTGCAGGTATTTCGATTGAGTTGCTTCGGGAAAATTTTGATATTTTGAGAAGAAATTTTGAAGAATTTATTTGGAATTTTTATAAGTTTATGTACCTGTTCTTATGACAGAGTTTGTTATTCTGATGCTTTGGGTGCCAGTGACATGAATTCCATCAGTGTTAGGGCTGTTCCCTGGTGCAGTCACAAGGAGATTCATAGCCTTGACATTAATACATTTCTCAAATCTGAGATGCATCTTTTGTGCATTTTTGAACCACAGATTGGATACTATCAAAATCCTGGACTCATTGAAAGTGACAGCCTGAAAAATAATAATTTTTTATGAAACTAAAGAAAAAAAAAAAGCCATTTCTTGAAAAAGAAAAGAGCAGAATCATGAACTTACAGTGGGTGCAACTTTACAGGGCTGGAAAGAAATGGAAAAGGAAAAAAAAAAGCCATGATTATTTGCAAATTTTGATCATTGTGAAAATTGAGGAAATTAAAGATTAATTCAATCAATTGATTACCATGTCTTTGTTGATTTTGCAGGAGTTTTCCCACCACATCCTGCCATTGCCATTGATAATGCCACCACGTTGAACTTTGAGATTGTTTACATTATCAAATACAATCCAATGTCTTCTATCATCTTCATACTCACTCATTTTATTAGAAGCTTTTATTGTTCCATAAATCTGGAATGTCAAGAAAACAAATTATGCATATATATGTAAGCAAAATTAAGCATTATTTTTGTATTATATTGTTGTGATTGTGTGTGTGTGTATATATATATATATATATATATACACACACACACACACACACATACATGCATGGGAGATATATGTGTTAACTAACCTGGAATATAAGATCAGATTGACAAGGACCTAAAAATGTGATAGGTTTAAGGTGATAAATCCTGTTTGGAACAACAATAGTAGCAGTTTGTTTGGAAGAACAAGCCTTGTCCCATGCTTTGTTGAATGCCTAACAAAATCCCAACAGAAGACATCCAATATTACCCCCACAAGAAGAGCTAATTAAAATGTCCAAATTCAATATGATCAGAGGAAATTAAAGAAATGGGATTAACCACTAAATGATCATAGTAATTCATACCTCACTATCGTCTGTTCCATCAGCCTTTGCTGCAAAATCATCCACATTGATCACTACTTTATTTGATGAACTTGTAGTAGTAGAAGTGCTTCTGTGCCTAACAAGCTTGACAAGGACCTGAAAATGTCACAGGCTTAAGGAGATAAGTCTTGTTCTCAGGGACAACAATATTAGCAATTTCATTGGAAGAACAAGCCTTGTCCCATGCTTTCTTGAATGCCTAACAAAATCCAAACAGAAAATATCTAATATTACACCTACGGGAAGAGCTAAAATGTGATTCAATATGATCAGAGAAAATTAACCATTAAATGATCATATCAATTCATACCTCACTATCATCTGTTCCTTTAGCCTTAGCTCCAAAATCATCCACATTGATCTGTATTATGTTTGATGAACTTACAGTAGTAGAAGTGTTTCCGTGCCTAACAAGCTTGGAAAAGCTAGAA
Source organism: Hevea brasiliensis (assembly GCF_030052815.1). NCBI lineage: Eukaryota > Viridiplantae > Streptophyta > Magnoliopsida > Malpighiales > Euphorbiaceae > Hevea > Hevea brasiliensis. The sequence continues at coordinate 5,493,140 of NC_079506.1, read as the reverse complement.
AACACAGGCTTGGAGCTAATTTTCTTGTCATGTTCAAGAATAGCATGTGGGTTTTCTTGGTAAGTGCCAAAACAGTAAGTAAAGAATGTTAACACAAGGAAGAGAAAGAGCAAATGCTTTGGTGGGTTTTGTGGGAGCATTTTGTCTTCCACTATACCTAAGGAGAAGAAACAAACAAAAGGTTGATATGGTGAAGTTGCTAGTACAATAGGAGTTATGGGTTGTCAAGAATTTTTGTCATGAGCTGAACACAACAAACGAATATATAAATGCATGCACAAGCAGAAAATTTTTCTTGAAAATGAAAAATTTCCATCATTGCTTGTTTACCATGTAACGTGCATTTAGTGATATATATAGTTATATACTACCTTAAATGGCAAATCTGATGAGATTTAAATTTTAATACTTAACTAAATAGACACCTAAATTTTGTTAAGTTCTTCGTATCCATTCAATCAGCAATTAACACATTATTTAAAATTATAATTAGTATTAAGTAAATATTTGCTTAGATGATGTCCACCATATATTCAAGATTGTATGGTGAAATACACTATTTATATCTTAAGTTTAATGTTGAAATAATCTTCTTAATATGCTTGACAAATATTACTTAATCAAAGTTGTGAATAATTAATGTGTATAAACCATGGTGTAGAGTACATATCCATGAATCAACATAAACTAAATATGCATTTTCATTTGGATAATTATATGATCATATATGCTGAAATATTAACAAAAAAGGAAATTCAATGTTGTGAAATCAAATAAAAGATTTACCTTATCTTCAATTGAAATTAGATGGTATTATGGGTTACTTTTTAATATAAATTCATCTTTCTATTTAGGTCACATATATAGCAATAATTACTTGACTAATAAAAGTCAGAATACGAAATGTATACAAATTTGGAAAAAAAAAATTGCGATCGACTTAAAAATTTCTGTGACATGTTAAAATGTTTAATTTCAAATTAAGAAATTAACTGTATATCATTTAGGGTGTAATTGTTAAAAAAAAAAGAATATAATTATAAAAATAATAAATTTGAGATTATTTTTTTGGCTATTATCTCTAAGAAAATTTATATAAAAAGAATTGTGAATTTACTTTAATGGTTTACTTTCTAGCCCAATGGAACTCAAACTGAAAAGGAATGGAAAAAAAAATTTTTTTACTGCTCTATTTGTTTCATTAAAAATATTTTTCTAGTAAAAAAAAATTTAAATTATTTTTACATAAAATAATTTTTAAAAAGTCATTTTCTATTTTACAAACTTTGATAATTTTATTACAATATAAAATTACTTATATATATATAATATAAGTATATATTATTAATTTAATATTACAATCAAATAATTAAAAATATTTTCATGAATAATATTTTTTTAAAAAATATTTTTCAATACAAATTATTTCTCATAAAATAAATGAAGCTTTATATGAAATTTTATGTGGTTAGAGTATCTTACGAAAGCCCAATAGGCTCAAAGGGCAAGGTACAATCTTATTCTGGTCTAATTTAAAACTGAAATCAACAATTTTAATTCATAGAATTTGAGATTCTAAACTAAACTGCAAGGTTTTCACTAATTTTAGTTTTAGTGCAATTTTAATTTCAGTTTAATTCATAAAAGATCAATTTAAAATTTTTTTTTCTATTTTCTAAATAATTTTAATATATAATTATTATGTAATTTAATTTTTAAATATAATTCTTAATTAATTTGTTTTTTAAATTTAAATAATAGAAATGTATTAATTATTAAATATAATTATTATTTAGTATCTGTATTGATTAATTTAATTTGAATAGTTTTTAAATATTTTAGTTTAATTTGGATTTAATTATAGCCGATTAATTAATTTATATCTCAATTAATAAAAAAATATCTTATTTAATTATTTTTAATTATAAATTAATATAAAAATTATCAAACTTAGCCTATTATGTTATTATGTATTGTAACTGATCAATAAAACAATATTATTAATTATAAAATTTATATTCCCCAATTTTTAATTTGAAAACGTTATTGACAGTAAATTAAGACTTATATTTACTTTGAAAAAAAAATCAAGATCGTTTAGTAGAATATTTTTAAACACATTTACTATAATTATATTTAATATTTAATTGTTGATAATTTACTAACCCAAAATGTTTAATTTCAAAATTTAAATAATATTAATTGTATTAATATTAATTTATTACATTTATATTTATTAGTGAAAAATTTTATATTATGACACAACCTACACTCTATATAAAGTCACCTAAACACAACTTACATATATATAAATGTAAAGTTAAGATTTTAGGATTTATTACTTATTATAATTGGTAAAAATATTTCATTTAAAAATGATTGAAGTATAATTAATAAGAATATATATATATACATATATATGTCTTAAAATTAATAAAATAATTTAAAAAAAATATTTACAGAAAGTAAAATCTATATATATATTTAATTTTTATAGATAGATCAAGCCAAACTTTCATTACAGGCTGTCATATGGTGCCTCTTAAGAAGAGTTTGACTTGCTAATTATGAATTTTGTTTTTTTTTTTTAATATTATTTTATTAATATTTTTACTTTTCTTTAATCAACTTGTTATATTTATGATTAAGAAACAAAATATAAATTATTGATTTGTAATATATGGCCATTAATTGCTATTGAATGGAAATGCCAAAGTTAGTAGTGTAACTTTTTTGAATTAAAATTGTTTAATGATTGAAATAAATTTATTTTCAGCTGTTATTAATTATCTTGGCTACTTTCATATTTTTTAATATTTTTTATTTGACTATTTTTATGAGTAATGATATACTTTAATTATATATGTTAATTAATTTATTTTTTCGTAAAAAATGGGTTATAAAAAGTGATAAAATAATGTTATAAATTTTAATAATCAAATTATATAAAAAAATATTAGAAATGATTTTTATAAGAAGTGAAATATTAAAATTTAAAATAAATATCAAAAATAATTTTTATCAAACTTGTGCATAACACAAGTATTTAACTAGTTATAAAATAAAACGATAATTTCTTGTAAAATGCTCCATATGAAATGGCTAGCTAATGAAATATAGACAAGTATATATAAATGGGTTCCATCAAATAATAATTATATGATAATGAGTCTTAAAAAAATAATTACTCAATCATTTTAAATATTTGTCTATATCTAATTAATTTGTCATTCTATATAAACTGTTTATATGAAATCACGATTTCACCATATAAAATGAGGGGCTTCTAAATTCTCCTTGTCTAAACATGGAAAATGATACATTTGTTGTGTTAATGTTTCAATAAGTCGAAGAATGAATTCAGAGGAATACTTGATCAAGGCTGAAACTGTTGCTTCACTAACATGGTCTCACTCTCCTCGTCTTAGCTGTAAGAAACTTGCAAGCAAAGAAAAAATATCAGAGATCCACCTGGTGAGAATCCTCTAACCCTCAAGTTAGAAGGAGGTAGTAGTATGATGGAGATACAGTTGAAAGAGGAAAAAGAAAAGTCTAAAAGAAATAAACTCTTTTTCATCTATATTTGGCCCTATTTACAGGGAAAAGTGATAAAAATATATTTCTTAACATATTCTATAAAATATTTCTTATAAGGTATAATATATATTATATGTGATTATTTTATAGTGTATCAATGCTATAAAGTAATATTAGATGCAGAATTGTCTTGCATTTGCTCGACTTGGTAGAGAACACTGTTTCATCCTCTCCCGTGGATTGTTAATATAATCTCTATAAAAATAGCTACTCGTCTCTATGCATTTAAGTTGCTATTTAAGTATATATGATTAGCTTCCTTGAGGGAGGTGTTTATGTGAAATCTGTTATATTGCTTATGAAAATCAGCTTATAAGTACCTAATATTTATTAATTAATTTGAACCTATAAATATTTGAAAATTTTAATAATGACTTATTTAATTAAATTACTTATAAGTGACTGATAAATAATTAATGTGTTTAGTAAAAAATAACTTAAAACACTACAAGAAATTAAAAAAATAGCTACGAAAATTACCGACCAAATATACTGAAATTTTGTAGGTAATCAGTAATTACCGACGAATTACCGATGAAATTTTTTCATCCACAAATACTAGCGTAGGTAATTTTTACCGACGAAAAAAATGTTGTTGCTAAATTTACCGATGAAAAAAATTTTGTCGCTAAATTTACCGACGAATTATTTCGTAGGTAAATTTAAATTTTTTTGCAGGTAATCTCGTAGGAGATTTTACTCTTGTAAATTACCGACTATTTACCGATAAAATTTTTCGTTTGATATTATCCGTGATATTACTAAGCGAAACAAATTTTCGTAGTTAATTTTTATTTAATATTTTTTAATTTAGTCATTACTTTTTAATTTAATTTTTAATTTAAATTAAATTTTAAATTAAATTAAATTTAAAATTTAATTTAATTTAAAATTTTCAAATTAATTTTTTATTTTTTTTAATTTTTAATTTTAAAATTAAATATTAAATATTTTAATTTATAATTTTTTAAGATTTAATTGACTTAAAAAAAATTACTAGTGGGGCCCAACGTAGGCCCCATATATGTGACTATGCCACAATTGCTTTATGTTGGAGAGTAATTCTCCTTTTATACACAAACTAACTACCCTCCAATCTATTCTCAAACGATGTGGGAATTTCATATTTTTGTGATTTCAGGCCAATAATGGCTAAATATATATATTTCGTATTTTTTTTTTTTTTTATTTTCAATTTCTCCTTAATATTATCTACGAAAATCGTTTTTTTGGTAATTACCGATGAAAACAATTCGTAGCTAAAATTTTTTAAGTTTTTTTATTTTTTTTTTTTTTTTTTTTTTTTTTATTACAAAAAGTATTATTTCGTTTAATTACTGATGAAATACTTTTGGTAGGTAAATTTTTTTTATTTATTTAGAATTGTTTTCTCTATTTTCTTCAAAATATTACCTCTAAAAGCTTTTATTTGTAAATATTACACGATTTTTTTTAGGTATTTTTTTAATTTTATTTTCTATTTTCTCCTTAATATTACCTACAAAAACTGTTTTGTTGGTAATTACCGACGAAAATAATTCGTAGCTAAAATTTTTTGAGCTTTTTAAAATTTTTTTTTCCTATTTTCTTCTTAATATTACCTACGAAAAGTATTTCGTTGATAATTATCGACGAAATACTTTTTGTAGGTAAAATGTATTTTGTTTTTTAGAATTTTTTCTCTATTTTCTCCTAAATATTACTTACGAAAAGCTTTTCACTTTTTAATTTTTTCCTATTTTCTTCTTAATATTACCTAAAAAGCTTTTATGGTAAATTACAATGAAAAATTTTAGTTTTTAAGAAATTTTCTTCTATTTTGTCTTAATATTACCTACGAAAAACTTTTAGTTTGGTAATTATCGACGACAAATTTTAGGTCGTAGGTATTTTTTAAAAAAATTATTTTCTATTTTCTCCTTAATATTACAAAGCGTTTAGTGTTAATTACCTAAAAAAAAATTCGTAGCTAAAAGGCGTTTTACCAGTAAAAAAAAAAAAAAGCTAAAATTTTTTTTCAAGCTTTTTCAAGATGATTTTTTCTTCTCCATTTTCTCCTTAATATTACCTACGAAAAGCATTTCGTTGGTAATTACCGACGAAAAAAAATCGTAGATAAAATTTTTTAGCTTTTTAGAAATTTTCTTCTCTATTTTTTTCTTAATATTACCTACGAAAAACTTTTCATTGGTAATTACCGACGAAAAATTTTCGTAGGTATATTTTTAAAATTTTATTTTCTATTTTTCTTTTCTTACTACTAAAAAAGCAAAAGCATTAAATATTAACAATGACAATGTATCGTTATTTTTTTTATATTTTTTTTAATTTTTTGCCTAATGTTAGACACCACTTTTACCAACGAAATTCTGTAGTCGGTAATTTTTGTAGTTATTTTTAATATTTTTTGTAGTGAAACAATTATTATTTAAATGACTAAAAATGCTATTAAATGAGATTTATAATAAAATTTTAAAAATTAAATGAGAAAATATAATAAAATAATTGGCTAAACTAGCTTATAAATACTAAAATGAAAAGATAGATTAAATTAAATTTATAAGATTAAAAATTATTATAAACAAATAAATCAATTTATTTTTAGAGTTTATAAGCTGCTCAACACTCTTTTGGTAATATATATCAACAAAAAATTATATGAACCGCTAAATATAAATTGTTTTGGTGCACATCTAATTAGTTATAGTAAGGTGTCTCTATCTTAAAATACTTGGGTAGGAGATGTGATGTATTTTCCTTTCTGGTGCAGTAACGGAAGGAATAGACAATAATAAGGGAAACGAAGATAAAACTATTGGTAAAAACCATATGTCTCCACTCCATCTTCATGTTTTCAAGAATTGCAGCCCTGCATGAATCGCAGAAGACACATATAGATTCTTGATAATGATCTGGCAAGAAATGTTTCCGGCGGCTATCTGGTTTATGATAGCAGCTGGGATGTACTCGCGCACAGCAACCCGTCTGAAGAAGAAAAAACAAGATTATATATATATTGTTAAATGTTAGATTATATGTATTGTTAACTTGAAGTTGCAGAGAAAGACTCGACTACCTGTAGTGGAGTCAAATTAACATTCTTTCGTACTGAATGATTAAGATGATCGTAGTCATCAGTATAGTTGGTGCAAATTGGAGAGTCTCTCAAGGCACGTATAATGGGTGGCCAGCGAGTTATACCTTCGACGTACCTCCGCAACGACTTGGAGTAGTCTTCTAAGTCAGGCTTGGAGTAGGAGACCCTTGGAATTTCTCTACCGTTTCCCTTGTGGGTCACAACCAATGCAAAAACCATTACCACAAAAGTTGTAATGATGATTGCAAGCATAGGGAATGAGGCTAGGTAGGTGACAAGTTTCTTGATGCCAGGGAAACACCAGCAAAGAATGTGTTTAACCAGTGAAATCCCAAGCAAGAAGAGACCAAGGTCTATGATAGGGTTTGGATGGAGTGGCCGGTGCCGTGAACCCATGCGCAGGCCGAAGTATACCCATGAGAAGAAAGCTGCGAATCCAAAGAGCAAAGACAAGGTGTTTATGAAACTGATGGCGATTTTCTTGCTTTTGTTTGACATTCTTCTCTTCATTTGTGTAGTTTTTGGTCAAAGTGATGAGGAATCTGTCTTCTTATATCTGCTGAAACACTTTTATGTCTATATATTGCAGGAGTTTCACAGTTTGAGTTGGATTCATATTACGAAGTCCATGTTCCTTAAGAAAATGAGAAAGAAGTTAAATTCAACATGATTTTCTAAACCAAAACAAGTTATAATAATTTTATTAAAGTTTTCACTAAAAATTATTTTTTTAATTTATTATATTGAAAAATAATTTAAGAATAAAAAATATTTTATTTTTAATTTTAATGAAAATAAAATAAATGAAAAATTGTTTATATATAAAAATAAATTCTAAAAAGTTTGGTTAAAGTTATATTTTATTAATATCAATATTTTTTTTCAAAAAAAATATATATATAAATTTGTGACTAATAAAATATTCTTTTACTTGAATTGGATTAAAAATTCAAATTATTGATTTTAATATTTAGTTAAAGTTTATCCATTACTAATATCTATAAATTTTTAAAAGTCTAGAAATCTGTAACAAGTAAAATAATTGTCATTGAATAGGATAAGAATTTCATATCTATTGATATAAATGTAAATTTTTATTTAATTAAATATTTAATTTTTAAATAGTAATTTTGTAATTTATGCTAATTAAATAATTATTTTTTTTAACACATATATAATTATAATATTTTTTCAAAATTAAATAAAATTTAATATTATATGTTTGCAAATATTTAAAATAATTAAAAAAATAAATGAGTGAGTAATATTTAGTGTTTAATTTTTTATAAATTTTATTAAAATAAATTAAATAATTTTTAATGAATTAATAATACTTATAGGGTTAACATTATAGAATTATTATATTAAGAATTATAATATATTTTTTCAGTATAAGTAGAAGTATTATTAAAATAATATTTAAATTTTAATTTATATTAATTATTGTAATTATAATATTAAAAATTAAAATTATTAAAAATTTAGTGACTGATATTTCATCTCTAAAAATTATTAGCAACAATATAGTATATATTTAAACCTAAAATTATTAAGAATTTAGCAATAAATATCCATCCCTAAAAGTAATTAGCGATGATAATGTATGAAAAGCCTCTCATTAATAAAGTTATTAACGATATACCTTTTTGTCGCTAAAATATACTAATTAGTGATGAACTAAAATAGATTAGCGATAGATTATTGTTGCTAATATATGTTATTGGTGACGAATTATTTATTTTACGTTTTGATATTTTTTTAAATACTAAAAGTAATAAATGATTTTTTGAAAATCCAATGTTTTCCTTTCATGGATTATATTATAGAAAAGATAAGCATTTTATATCTGAAATTAATGTGTATAAATCATGAAAGAGCCCAGGTGTGATCAAATTAATTTGGTTTAGAGTACAGAATATCCATGAATCCAACATAAACTAAATATATATTTACATTTGGATAATTATATGATCATATACTGAAATATTAACAAAAAAGGAAATTCAATGTTATGAAATTAAATAAAAGAATTTTACATTATCTATAATTGAAATTAGATGGCATCATGGGTTGATTTTTCATATAAATTAATCTTTCTAGTTTGGTTAGATGATGATAATTACTTAATTAATAAAGTCATGTATACAATTTTGAAAAAAAAAATTGCAAACTAAAAGATTTTAATCTCAAATTAAGAAAGTGTAAATAGTTCAGGGTACTATTGTTAAAAGAAAAAAAAAACAGGATATAATTATAAAAATAATAAAATTTGGGTTTTTTTTCCCATTATACCCAGAAAAATTATATAAAAAGAAATTGGTGATATAAATAGTAAATTTATAGGTTTATTGGTTTATTTTCTTAGGCCCAATGGGAAAAAGGGTTGATTGAGCCCAGCACAGTCCTTGAGTCTTGTTACATTGATTACTCCAGGGATTTCTGATTCAGAATTGAAATCAACACTGTTAATTCATAGAAATTGGGATTCTAAATTAGACTGCAATGTTTACATTAATTTCATTTTTGGTTTAATTTTAATTTCAGTTTAATTTAATTTGAGCTAATTTAATAGTTAATTTTTTTTTTGAAAATATTGATTTAAATTGGAACAAGTTAGTTCTATTCTGTGTTATTTCTCTATGGCATAAAACTGTAAAATTAAGACTAAAAACAAAGCAGAAAATTGTTAATAATTTGTCATATATTCAATAGCACTGAGGAGAAACTTTCCCCATGTCCGTCAATTTAACATTAACACAATAAGCTTTAGCAAGTTCATCTTCTTCAAGTCCAAGAATGATATCCTGCAACAGAATTCCTTGGCAAGGGAAGGTCTTGCTGCAATCAAATTTCATGGCTACTTCTGAAGCACTTGTTCCTTGTATGTTCCTGTACATTACATTGCTTACTTGCACAGCTGATTTCTGCCATTAATTAGAACAAGGAAAAAAAATGCTGTTATGGGTTTTTTTTTTTTTTTTGAAAAATGAAAAAAAAAAATTGTTAAGTACCTGCTCTTTGCATGGATCATCTTGATCACAATAGTTTTGATCGATAATTATAGGATTGGTCACATTTTTCATTATAAGATTTTCAAATACTATGTCTTTTGCATATCCAGACCCTCCCTGCAAATCAAGAAAATCAAATATTTCATTGTTTACAAGACTATCAATTTAACCAATGAGATTTAATTTAGTAATATTAAAATTGTTTTCAAGGATCTGCAAACTCGAATTTAAATCTTAATAGAAAACTTTTATTTCAATTCTCTAGTGGATTACTGGTACAAACCCAGAAAACAACAGCCAAATTCTTTGAGTTCCTATATGTTTTGATAATTTTCTTGCCTAGATCTACTTCACTATAAACTCAAGACACTGTATGGCAAAGTTCATCTATTAAATATATGAGTGTTACATATTTGTATCTTATATTCATAGAGACCAAAGGTTGGCAAAAATTTAGATTTTTTTTTTTTTATCACAACACTACTTGCGGCTATAATTTAGGGAACCTTAATTTTCTTAATTTAATTCATGGACTTTGAAAGAAGGGTATTTAGAAAAAGGGGTCTCACCTGCCAAGTCTTAATTCTGACCCCATTAGTGGTTCCTGAAAATGTTGCTCTATTGACTAACACATTAGAAACTTCAGCTTCTGAATTATCAGCTCCTAAGCTACCAATACTGAAAACAACAACATAGAAAAAGTAAAGAAAGAAATTTAGGGTCAAATCAGATAGGGAAAAATTACATATAACCATGTGCAGAGGAGAAATTGATTAGGTATGAAGTTGGCTAGCTATAGTTGAACATTGCACAGAGAGAGAGAGAGAGAGAGAGGGAGAGAGAGAGACCTTATTCCATGTCCTGGTCCACATATAATATCTGTGGCTTCAACATATCTGGACCCATTGACTATTGATATACAATCATCACCTTCAACAAACACATTTAAACAAATGTTAATTATATGATACTTGCAGGTATTTCGATTGAGTTGCTTCGGGAAAATTATGATATTTTGAGAAGAAATTTTGAAGAATTTATTTGGAATTTTTATAAGTTTATGTACCTGTTCTTATGACAGAGTTTGTTATTCTGATGCTTTGGGTGCCAGTGACATGAATTCCATCAGTGTTAGGGCTGTTCCCTGGTGCAGTCACAAGGAGATTCATAGCCTTGACATTAATACATTTCTCAAATCTGAGATGCATCTTTTGTGCATTTTTGAACCACAGATTGGATACTATCAAATTCCTGGACTCATTGAAAGTGACAGCCTGAAAAATAATAATTTTTTTATGAAACTAAGGAAAAAAAAAGCCATTTCTTGAAAAAGAAAAGAGCAGAATCATGAACTTACAGTGGGTGCAACTTTACAGGGCTGGAAAGAAATGGAAAAGGAAAAAAAAAAAAAGCCATGATTATTTGCAAATTTTGATCGTTGTGAAAATTGAGGAAATTAAAGATTAATTCAATCAATTGATTACCATGTCTTTGTTGATTTTGCAGGAGTTTTCCCACCACATCCTGCCATTGCCATTGATAATGCCACCACCTTGAACTTTGAGATTGTTTACATTATCAAATACAATCCAATGTCTTCTATCATCTTCATACTCACTCATTTTATTAGAAGCTTTTATTGTTCCATAAATCTGGAATGTCAAGAAAAAAAAATTATGCATATATATGTAAGCAAAATTAAGCATTATTTTTGTATTATATTGTTGTGATTGTGTGTGTGTGTATATATATATATATATATATATGCACACACACACACACACACATACATGCATGGGAGATATATGTGTTAACTAACCTGGAATATAAGATCAGATTGACAAGGACCTAAAAATGTTATAGGTTTAAGGTGATAAATCCTGTTTGGAACAACAATAGTAGCAGTTTGTTTGGAAGAACAAGCCTTGTCCCATGCTTCGTTGAATGCCTAACAAAATCCCAACAGAAAATATCCAATATTACCCCCACAAGAAGAGCTAGTTAAAATGTCCAAATTCAATATGATCAGAGGAAATTAAAGAAATGGGATTAACCACTAAATGATCATAGTAATTCATACCTCACTATCATCTGTTCCATCAGCCTTTGCTGCAAAATCATCCACATTGATCACTACTTTATTTGATGAACTTGTAGTAGTAGAAGTGCTTCTGTGCCTAACAAGCTTGACAAGGACCTGAAAATGTCACAGGTTTAAGGAGATAAGTCTTGTTCTCAGGGACAACAATATTAGCAGTTTCATTGGAAGAACAAGCCTTGACCCATGCTTTCTTGAATGCCTAACAAAATCCAAACAGAAAATATCTAATATTACACCTACGGGAAGAGCTAAAATGTGATTCAATATGATCAGAGAAAATTAACCATTAAATGATCATATCAATTCATACCTCACTATCATCTGTTCCATTAGCCTTAGCTCCAAAATCATCCACATTGATCTGTATTATGTTTGATGAACTTACAGTAGTAGAAGTGTTTCCGTGCCTAACAAGCTTGGAAAAGCTAGAAAACACAGGCTTGGAGCTAATTTTCTTGTCATGTTCAAGAATAGCATGTGGGTTTTCTTGGTAAGTGCCAAAACAGTAAGTAAAGAATGTTAACACAAGGAAGAGAAAGAGCAAATGCTTTGGTGGGTTTTGTGGGAGCATTTTGTCTTCCACTGTACCTAAGGAGAAGAAACAAACAAAAGGTTGATATGGTGAAGTTGCTAGTACAATAGGAGTTATGGGTTGTCAAGAATTTTTGTCATGAGCTGAACACAACAAACGAACATATAAATGCATGCACAAGCAGAAAATTTTTCTTGAAAATGAAAAATTTCCATGATTGCTTGTTTACCATGTAACGTGCATGTAGTGATATATATAGTTATATACTACCTTAAATGGCAAATCTGATGAGATTTAAATTTTAATGCTTAACTAAATAGACACCTAAATTTTGTTAAGTTCTTCGTATCCATCCAATCAGCAGTTGACACATTATTTAAAATTATAATTAGTATTAAGTAAATATTTGCTTAGATGATGTCCACCGTATATTCAAGATTGTATGGTGAAATACACTATTTATATCTTAAGTTTAATGTTGAAATAATCTTCTTAATATGCTTGACAAATATTACTTAATCAAAGGTGTGAATAATTAATGTGTATAAACCATGGTGTAGAGTACATATCCATGAATCAACATAAACTAAATATGCATTTTCATTTGGATAATTATATGATCATATATGCTGAAATATTAACAAAAAAGGAAATTCAATGTTGTGAAATCAAATAAAAGATTTACATTATCTTCAATTGAAATTAGATGGTATTATGGGTTACTTTCTATTATAAATTCATCTTTCTATTTAGGTCACATATATAGCAATAATTACTTTACTAATAAAAGTCAGAATATGAAATGTATACAAATTTGGAAAAAAAATTGCGAACGACTTAAAAATTTCTGTGACATGTTAAAATGTTTAATTTCAAATTAAGAAATTAAGTGTAAATAATTTAGGTAATTGTTAAAAAAAAAAAGAATACAATTATAAAAATAATAAATTTTAGATTTTTTTTTTTGCTATTATCTCTAAGAAAATTTATATAAAAAGAATTGTGAATTTACTTTAATGGTTTACTTTCTAGCCCAATAGACCTCAAACTGAAAAGGAATGGAAAAAAAAATATATTTACTGTTCTGTTATTTCATTGAAAATATTTTTTAAATAAAAAAAAATCTAAATTATTTTTTAAAAAAATAATTTTCAGGAAGTCATTTTTTTTTATTTTGTAAAATTTTGATAATTTTATTAAAATATAAATATATTTATATATATATATATAATAAAAATATATATCATTAATTTAATATTACGATCAAATCACAAAAAATATTTTCATAAATAGTATTTTTTTAGAAAAAATTTTTCATAAAAAGTATTTTTTAATATAAATTATTTTTCATAAAATAAATGAAGCTTTATATAAAATTTTATGTGGTTAGAGTATCTTATGAAAGGCCAATAGGCCCAAAGGGCAAGGTAGAATCTTATTCTGGTCTAATTCAAAATTGAAATCAATAATTTTAATTCATAGAATTTGAGATTCTAAACTAAACTGCAAGGTTTTCACTAATTTTAGTTTTAGTGCAATTTTAATTTCAGTTTAATTCATAAAAAGATCAATTTAAATTTTTTTTTCTATTTTCTAAATAATTTTAATATATAGTTATTATGTAATTTAATTTTTAAATACAATTCTTAATTAATCTGATTTTTAAATTTAAATAATAGAAATGTATTAATTATTAAATATAATTATCATTTTGTCATGTATTAATTAATTTAATTTGAATAGTTGTTAAATATTTTAGTTTAATTTGGATTTAATTATAGCCAATTAATTAATTTATATCTCAATTAATAAAAAAAATATCTTATTTAATTATTTTTAATCATAAATTAATATAAAAATTATCAAACTTAGCCTATTATGTTATTATGTATTGTAACTGATCAATTTTATTAATTATAAAATTTATATTCTCTAATTTTTAATTTGAAAACGTTAATAACAGTAAATCAAGACTTACGTTTACTTCGAAGAAAAATCAAAATCTTTTAGTAGAATATTTTTAAACACATTTGCTATAATTATATTTAGTATTTAATTATTGATAATTTACTAACCCAAAACGTTTAATTTCAAAATTTGAATAATATTAATTGTATTAATATTAAGTTATTACATATTATATTTATTAGTGAAAAATTTTATATTATGACACAACCTACACTCTATATAAAGTCACTTAAACACAATGAGATTAAGATAATTAAATACAATTAAAGTTAAGATTTTAGGATTTATTACTTATTATAATTGGTAAAAATATTTCATTTAAAAATGATTGAACTATAATTAATAAGAATAAATATATACATATATATGTCTTAAAATTAATAAAATAATTTAAAAAAATATATTTACAGAAAGTAAAATCTATATATATATTTAATTTTTATAGATAGATCAAGCCAAACTTTCATTACAGGCTGTCATATGGTGCCTCTTAAGAAGAGTTTGACTTGCTAATTATGAATTTTGTTTTTTTTTTGTTTAAATATTATTTATTAATATTTTTACTTTTCTTTAATCAACTTGTTATATTTATGATTAAGAAAATAAAATATAAATTATTGATTTGTAATATATGGCCATTAATGGCTATTGAATGGAAATGCCAAACTTAGTGGTGTAATTTTTTTGAATTAAAATTGTTTAATGATTGAATTAAATTTATTTTGAGCTGTTATTAATTATCTTGGCTACTTTCATTATTTTTAATATTTTTTATTTGACTATTTTTTTGAGTAATGATATACTTTAATTATATATGTTAATTAATTTATTTTTTAGTAAAAAATGGGTTATAAAAAGTGAAAAAATAATATTATAAATTTTAATAATCAAATTATATAAAAAAAATATTAGAAATGATTTTTATAAGAAGTGAAATATTAAAATTTAAAATAAATATCAAAAATAATTTTTATCAAACTTGTGCATAACACAAGTATTTAACTAGTTATAAAATAAAACGAAAATTCCTTGTAAAATGCTCCATATGAAATGGCTAGCTAATGAATTATAGACAAGTATATATAAATGGGTTCCATCAAATAATAATTATATGATAATGGGTCTTAAAAAAATAATTACTCAACCATTTTAAATATTTGTCTATATCTAATTAGTTTGTCATTCTATATAAACAGTTTATATGAAATTACGGTTTCACCGTATAAAACGAGGGGCTTCTAAATTCTCCTTGTCTAAACATGGAAAATGATACATTTGTTGTGTTAATGTTTCAATAAGTCGAAGAATGAATTCAGAGGAATACTTGATCAAGGCTGAAACTGTTGCTTCACTAACATGGTCTCACTCTCCTCGTTTTAGCTATAAGAAACTTGCAAGCAAAGAAAAAATATCAGAGATCCACCAGGGAGATCCCTGGTGAGGATCCTCTGGCCCTCAAGTTAGAAGGAGGTAGTAGTATAATAGAGATATAGTAGAAAGAGAAAAAAGAAAAGGTCTAAAAGAAATGAACTCTTTTTCATCTATATCTGGCCTATTTACAGGGGAAAGTGATAAAAATATATTCCTTAACATATTCTATAAAATATTCCTTACAAGGTATAATATATATTATATGTGATTATTTTATAGTGTATCAATGCTATAAAGTAATATTAGATGCAGAATTGTCTCGCATTTGCTCGACTTGGTAGAGAACACTGTTTCATCATCTCCCGTAGATTGTTAAAATAATCTCTATATAAATAGCTACTCATCTCTATGCATTTAAGTAGCTATTTAAGTATATATGATTAGCTTCCTTGAGGGAGGTGTTTATGTGAAATCTGTTATATTGCTTATGAAAATCAACTTATAAGTATCTAATGTTTATAAATTAATTTGAACTTATAAGTATTTGAAAATTTTAATCAATTACTTATTTAGTTAAATTACTTATTACTGTGTTTGGTAAAAAATAACTTAGAATAATTATTATTAAAATGACTAAAAATGTTATTAAATGAGATTTATGATAAAATTTTAAAAATTAAACGAAGATAATATAATAAAATAATTGACTAAACTAGCTTATAAACACTAAAATGAAAAGTTAGATTAAATTAAATTTATAAGACTAAAAATTATTATAAACAAATAGATCAATTTATTTTTAGAGTTTATAAGTTACTCAAACACTCTTTTGGTAATATATATCAACAAAAAATTATATGAACCGCTAAATATAAATTGTTTTGGTGCACATCGACTTAGTTATAGTAAGGTGTCTCTATCTTAAAATACTTGGGTAGGAGATGTGATGTATTTTCCTTTCTGGTGCAGTAACAGAAGGAATAGACAATAATAAGGGAAACGAAGATAAAACTATTGGCAAAAACCATATGCCTCCACTCCATCTTCATGTTTTCAAGAATTGCAGCCCTGCATGAATCGCAGAAGACACATATAGATTCGTGATAATGATCTGGCAAGCAATGTTTCCGGCGGCTATCTGGTTTATGATAGCAGCTGGGATGTACTCGCGCACAGCAACCCGTCTGAAGAAGAAAAAACAATATTATATGTATTGTTAAATGTTAGATTATATGTATTGTTAACTTGAAGTTGCAGAGAAAGACTCGACCAAAAAAAAAGGAATTAAAGGACTACCTGTAGTGGAGTCAAATTAACATTCTTTCGTACTGAATGATTAAGATGATCGTAGTCTTCAGTATAGTTGGTGCAAATTGGAGAGTCTCTCAAGGCACGTATAATGGGTGGCCAGCGAGTTATACCTTCGACGTACCTCCGCAACGACTTGGAGTAGTCTTCTAAGTCAGGCTTGGAGTAGGAGACCCTTGGAATTTCTCTACCGTTTCCCTTGTGGGTCACAACCAATGCAAAAATCATTACCACAAAAGTTGTAATGATGATTGCAAGCATAGGGAATGAGGCTAGGTAGGTGACCAGTTTCTTGATGCCAGGGAAACACCAGCAAAGAATGTGTTTAACCAGTGAAATCCCAAGCAAGAAGAGACCAAGGTCTATGATAGGGTTTGGATGGAGTGGCCGGTGCCATGAACCCATGCGCAGGCCGAAGTATACCCATGAGAAGAAAGCTGCGAATCCAAAGAGCAAAGACAAGGTGTTTATGAAACTGATGGCGATTTTCTTGCTTTTGTTTGACATTCTTCTCTTCGTTTGTGTAGTTTTTGGTCAAAGTGATGAGGAATCTGTCTTCTTATTTCTGCTGAAAGGTAAATCCTTGTGCACTTTTATGTCTATATATTGCAGGAGTTTCACAGTTTGAGTTGGATTCATATTACGAAGTCCATGTTCCTTAAGAAAATGAGAAAGAAGTTAAATTCAACATGATTTTCTAAACTAAAACAAGTTATAATAATTTTATTAAAGTTTTCACTAAAAATTATTTTTTTAATTTATTATATTGAAAAATAATTTAAGAATAAAAAATATTTTATTTTTAATTTTAATAAAAAAAATAAATGAAAAATTGTTTATACATAAAATAAATTCTAAAAAGTTTGGTTAAAGTTATATTTTATTAATATCAATATTTTTTTCCAAAAAAATATATATATAAATTTGTGACTAATAAAATATTCTTCTACTTGAATTGGATTAAAAATTCAAATTATTAATTTTAATATTTAGTTAAAGTTTATCCATTACTAATATCTATAAATTTTTAAAAGTTTAGAAATCTGTAACAAGTAAAATAATTGTCATTGAATAGGATAAGAATTTCATATATATTGATATAAATGTAAATTTTTATTTAATTAAATATTTAATTTTTAAATAGTAATTTTGTAATTTATGCTAATTAAATAATTAATTTTTTAACACATATATAATTATAATATTTTTTTTTCAAAATTAAAATAAAATTTAATATTATATGTTTGCAAATATTTAAAAAAATTAAAAAAAATAAATGAGTGAGTAATATTTAGTGTTTAATTTTTTATAAATTTTATTAAAATAAATTAAATAATTTTTAATGAATTAATAATACTTATAGGGTTAATATTATAGAATTACTATATTAAAAATTATAATATATTTTTTCAGTATAAGTAGAATTATTATTAAAATAATATTAAAATTTTAATTTATATTAATTATTATAATTGTACTATTAAAAATTAAAATTATTAGAAATTTAGTGACTGATATTTCATCACTAAAAATTATTAATAACAATATAGTATATATTTAAACCTAAAATTATTAAGAATTTACCAATAAATATCCATCGCTAAAAGTAATTAGCGATGATAACATATGAAAAGCCTCTCATTAATAAAGTTATTAACGATATAACTTTTTGTCACTAAAATATATTAGTGACGAACTAAAATAGATTAGCGATAGATTATTATCGCTAATATATGTTATTGGTTGCGAGTTATTTATTTTACATTTTGATATTTTTTTAAATACTAAAAGTAATAAATGATTTTTTGAAAATCCAATGTTTTCCTTTCATAGATTATATTATAGAAAAGATAAGCATTTTATATCTGAAATTAATGTGTATAAATCATGAAAGAGCCCAGGTGTGATCAAATTAATTTGGTTTAGAGTACAGAATATCCATGAATCCAGCATAAACTAAATATGTATTTACATTTGGATAATTATATGATCATGTACTGAAATATTAACAAAAAAGGAAATTCAATGTTATGAAATTAAATAAAAGAATTTTAATTTATCTATAATTGAAATTAGATGGCATCAAGGGTTGATTTTTCATATAAATTCATCTTTCTAGTTAGGTTAGATGGTGATAATTACTTAATTAATAAAGTCATGTATACAAATTTGAAATAAAAAATTGCAAACTAAAAGATTTCTGTGTGACATGTGCCACAATGTTTAATCTCAAATTAAGAAAGTGTAAATAGTTCAGGGTACTATTGTTAAAAGAAAAAAAAATTCAGGATATAATTATAAAAATAATAAAATTTGGGTTTTTTTTTCCCATTATCCCCAGAAAAATTATATAAAAAGAAATTGGTGATATAAATAGGGGTGAGCAATCGGTTCAAACCGAACCGAACTGAACCGAATTAAATTATAAACCAATTTTAGAAATTTATTTCGTTCGGTTCGATTTAATCAATGAAATTAAACAATTAATATATAAAAATTGACTATATAAATCATTATTCCAAAAAATTAAAATCAAAAAACCGATTAAATTTTAAAAGGTAGATATAAATACTAAATTTATAGGTTTATTGGTTTATTTTCTCAGGCCCAATGGGAAAAAGGGTTGATTAAGCCCAGTAGGCCCAAAGTGCAAGGCACGGTTCTTGAGTCTTGTCACATTGATTACTCCAGGGATTTCTGATTCAGAATTGAAATCAACACTGTTAATTCATAGAAATTGGGATTCTAAATTAGACTGCAATGTTTACATTAATTTCATTTTTGGTTTAATTTTAATTTCAGTTTAATTTAATTTGAGCTAATTTAATAGTTAATTTTTTTTTTTGAAAATATTGATTTAAATTGGATCAAGTCAGTTTTATTCTGTGTTATTTCTCTATGGCATAAAACTGTAAAATTAAGACTAAAAACAAAGCAGAAAATTGTTAATAATTTGGCATATATTCAATAGCACTGAGGAGAAACTTTCCCCATGTCTGTCAATTTAACATTAACACAAGAAGCTTTAGCAAGTTCATCTTCTTCAAGTCCAAGAATGATATCCTGCAACAGAATTCCTTGGCAAGGGAAGGTCTTGCTGCAATCAAATTTCATGGCTACTTCTGAAGCACTTGTTCCTTGTATGTTCCTGTACATTATATTGCTTACTTGCACAGCTGATTTCTGCCATTAATTAGAACAAGGAAAAAAATGCTGTTATGGGTTTTTTTTTTTTTTGAAAAATGAAAAAAAAATAGTTGTTAAGTACCTGCTCTTTGCATGGATCATCTTGATCACAATAGTTTTGATCAATAATTATAGGATTGGTCACATTTTTCATTATAAGATTTTGAAATACTATGTCTTTTGCATATCCAGACCCTCCCTGCAAATCAAGAAAATCAAATATTTCATTGTTTACAAGACTATCAATTTAACCAGTGAGATTTAATTTAGTAATATTAAAATTGTTTTTAAGGATCTGCAAACTCGAATTTAAATCCTAATAGAAAACTAGTACAAACCCAGAAAACAACTGCCAAATTCTTTGAGTTCCTATATGTTTTTATGATTTTCTTGCCTAGATCTACTTCACTATAAACTCAAGACATTGTATGGCAAGGTTCATCTATTAAATATATGAGTCTTACATGTTTGTATCTTATATTCATAGAGACCAAGTGTAGGCAAAAATTTAGATATTTTTTTTTTTTATCACAACACTACTTGCGGCTATAATTTAGGGAACCTTAATTTTCTTAATTTAATTCATGGACTTTGAAAGAAGGGTATTTAGAAAAAGGGGTCTCACCTGCCAAGTCTTAATTCTGACCCCATTAGTGGTTCCTGAAAATGTTGCTCTATTGACTAACACATTAGAAACTTCAGCTTCTGAATTATCAGCTCCTAAGCTACCAATACTGAAAACAACAACATAGAAAAAGTAAAGAAAGAAATTTAGGGTCAAATCAGATAAGGAAAAATTACATATAACCATGTGCAGAGGAGAAATTGATTAGGTATGAAGTTGGCTAGCTAGAGTTGAACATTGCAGAGACAGAGAGAGAGAGAGAGAGAGGGAGAGAGAGACCTTATTCCATGTCCTGGTCCACATATAATATCTGTGGCTTCAACATATCTGGACCCATTGACTATTGATATACAATCATCACCTTCAACAAACACATTTAAACAAATGTTAATTATATGATACTTGCAGGTATTTCGATTGAGTTGCCTCGGGAAAATTTTGATATTTTGAGAAGAAATTTTGAAGAATTTATTTGGAATTTTTATAAGTTTATGTACCTGTTCTTATGACAGAGTTTGTTATTCTGATGCTATGGGTGCCAGTGACATGAATTCCATCAGTGTTAGGGCTGTTCCCTGGTGCAGTCACAAGGAGATTCATAGCCTTGACATTAATACATTTCTCAAATCTGAGATGCATCTTTTGTGCATTTTTGAACCACAGATTGGATACTATCAAATTCCTGGACTCATTGAAAGTGACAGCCTGATAAAATAATAATTTTTTATGAAACTAAAGAAAAAAAAAAGCCATTTCTTGAAAAAGAAAAGAGCAGAATCATGAACTTACAGTGGGTGCAACTTTACAGGGCTGGAAAGAAATGGAAAAGGAAAAAAAAAAGCCATGATTATTTGCAAATTTTGATCATTGTGAAAATTGAGGAAATTAAAGATTAATTCAATCAATTGCTTACCATGTCTTTGTTGATTTTGCAGGAGTTTTCCCACCATATCCTACCATTGCCATTGATAATGCCACCACCTTGAACTTTGAGATTGTTTACATTATCAAATACAATCCAATGTCTTCTATCATCTTCATACTCACTCATTTTATTAGAAGCTTTTATTGTTCCATAAATCTGGAATGTCAAGAAAAAAAATTTATGCATATATATATAAGCAAAATTAAGCATTATTTTTGTATTATATTGTTGTGATTGTGCATATATATATATATATGTGTGTGTGTGTGTGTGTGTGTGTGTACACACACACATACATGCATGGGAGATATATGTGTTAACTAACCTGGAATATAAGATCAGATTGACAAGGACCTAAAAATGTGATAGGTTTAAGGTGATAAATCCTGTTTGGAACAACAATAGTAGCAGTTTGTTTGGAAGAACAAGCCTTGTCCCATGCTTTGTTGAATGCCTAACAAAATCCCAACAGAAAACATCCAATATTACCCCCACAAGAAGAGCTAATTAAAATGTCCAAATTCAATATGATCAGAGGAAATTAAAGAAATGGGATTAACCACTAAATGATCATAGTAATTCATACCTCACTATCATCTGTTCCATCAGCCTTTGCTGCAAAATCATCCACATTGATCACTACTTTATTTGATGAACTTGTAGTAGTAGAAGTGCTTCTGTGCCTAACAAGCTTGGAAAAGCCAGAATACACTGGCTTGGAGCTAATTTTCTTGTCAAGTTCAGGAACATCAGCATATGGGTTTTCTTGGTAAGTGCCAAAACAAGAAGTAAAGAATGTTAACACAAGGAAAAGAATGAGCACATGCTTTGCTGGGTTTTGTGGGATCATTTTGTCTTCCACTATACCTTCAATCAAGGAGATGAAGCAAACAAAAGGGATGATAAGGTAAAGTTGCTAGTATAATAGGAGTTATATGGGTTATTGACATACACACACAAATATATATATATATGCATAAAGAGTTCGCTTTTCCAAGTAGAGTCGTTTTCAATGCTACGAAATATTAAATTTGAGCGTCAATTAGAGTTAAACAAAAAAAAAATTTCAAGAGAGAGAAAGGAGAGAAGAATGGACTTTGAAGATCAATCCTAGTTTGAGTGATAGAGGCATGGAGACTGAGAGATGCAAGAGATTGAGAAGAAAGGATTATTGGGCTGTTAACAGACTTTTGCTTTCGCAATTTCTTGTCCATTCAAGAAAATGAAAATGGCAGTTAAGTTAGTTATTCTTTAGACCAAGAAGAGGGGAAAAAAATTTTTTGTTCAGTATTCATGGTTGCTTGTTTATCATGTATAGGTGTGATAGGGAAATTCTTGCCTATATCGATAGATTTACGATATAAATACATAAGATTTATATATTTAATAAGTGAGTCACATTATATATTTTTTGTATATCACCTAATCAATCATTTGCAC
The DNA here is from genome assembly GCF_030052815.1 of Hevea brasiliensis. Lineage (NCBI taxonomy): Eukaryota > Viridiplantae > Streptophyta > Magnoliopsida > Malpighiales > Euphorbiaceae > Hevea > Hevea brasiliensis. The sequence continues at coordinate 5,469,979 of NC_079506.1, read as the reverse complement.
ATTATAATTAGGGGTGAGCATTCGGTTCAAACCGAACCGAACCGAATCAAACCGAATTAAATTATAAAAATCGAACCGTAAGTTTTAGAAACCGAACCGAACTGAACCGAAATTGGTGAAAAACCGAATCGAACCGAACCAATCTATTTTGGTTCGGTTCGGTTTAAACCGATCGGTTTGATTTTTTATTGATTTTTTAATTTAGACTTGATTTTCAAATTATTTGATCTAATTTTAACTTTGGTTTGAATCTAATAACCATGAATCAATGAAATTAAACAATTAATATATATAAAATTAAATATAATTCACAAATTTTTCATAAAAATAAATCAATTCAAAAATCAATTCGGTTCGATTTAATTTGATTTGACTATATAAATTACTATTCGGTTTGGTTCGGTTTAATCGATTTTTTTCTCTTCAAAACCAAACCGAACCTAAATAACCGAAATTTTTATAATGTAAAACCGAACCGAACCGATTTAATTTTAAAACCGAACCGATTGAACCGAATTGACTAGGTTCTGTTTGGTTTTTCGGTTTGAACCAAATTCTGCTCAGCCCTAATTATAACTGTAATTACTTAATTAATAAAGTCAGAATATGAAATGAATACAAATTTGAAACAAAAATTTGCAAACGACTTACAAATTTCTTGAATTGGAAAAATCTGCAAATTGCAAAACCAATTAGTCCCTGATTAACGCAGCTTATAACTGCCAATTAAATGGATTTTTAGACAGTGGGTAATACTTTTCAAAGTCACCTTTCAATTGGATCAATGTAGACATTGGTAATCATACTTCAATTTGTGTTTACTTTTTTTTTCCCCAAATTTATTTTAGAAAATTTAAAGATAGGAGCTTTTAGGCTTTGAATTTCTGAACCACTATAAAAGTCAAATTAGCTCTTCAACTCTACTTCTAACGTCAATTAATATGTCAACTTCAATTCAATTCAATTAAGTCTTTATAAAGTTGGATGTTAAGCAATAAAGGCATATATTTTTTAAATTACGGTATATCGAATATCAAATGAGATACGAGACCAATAATATATGGCTTAAAATAAAAAATAATAATAAAAAGCTAGATTGTGTTTGGTAAAGTAAGTTGGGGGAGTTAGCACAATTTTAGGCGAATTAGTCATTGAGAGAGAGAGAGAGAGAGAGAGAGAAGGTAAGATTATGGTGAGGTAAGAGTATGGAATTTGCGTGTGCTTAGGGTGTGGGAGCTGAAAGAAGAAAAAGAAGAAGTAATAGTATCATCATTATGGTCAGTTGTTGCTTGACTTGCCGTGGTGTGTTTGGGAAAGAAAGCAAAGAGGGGATGGCTCGTTACCACTCACTCCAAGGAGGCTTTCTTGATATGAGTGAATACTATTCGGTTTCGATAGAATAAATTGAACTTAATAGTTTTAAGTCAGTAATTTATTTCACTTCAGTTTTTAAAGTGATTCGATTCAGTTGGATTTGATTTTAAATTTTAAAAATTTCAGTTATTTCGATTCGATTCAGTTTTGAAAAGAAAAAATCTGTTGAACCGAACCGAATTATTTTATTAATTTTTAAATTACTTTATTTTTATAGGAAATTAATATATCATATGTATTATTATTATATATATATATATATAAATTATTTAATTTTATTGATTAATGGTTATTAGGTTCAAGTCAATGTCAAAATCAAATCAAATCCAAAAAAAACGATCGAGCGAATGAATTACCGCGGTTAAAATTGTTCAATTTTTTTTTTTTTTATTTTTTAATTATAAAAAATATATAATAATATTATTTTATTTTTATCGATTCGATTCGATTTGATTTTAATAAAACACCTATTATTTTCTGAGCTTTTGTATAATATATAAGAGCATATTATCTGTTATGATATGTGATAAATTCTCTTCTTTAGAAGGAATATGATATATCAAAAAGCATTTGTCTAGAAAAATTTTAATTTAAAACTATTCATAATCCGTTTCAATTTGGATAAAACTTGAAATAATTTACTAAATTGAGATTTTCAATTAATTAAAAGTTAATTTGATAACTCGTATGGCCTGACTTAAAGTCAATATATTTAAATTAACGGTATGTTTGGATGAAGTGTAAAAATATTTTTCAAAGTAAGATAATGAAAATGAAGATATTAAAATATTTTTATTCCACCATTCGATAGATTGAAAAAATGAAAATTTTGAAAGTTTTAAAACTTTCAAAAATTTTAAATATTTCAAAAAAAAAATTATTTCAAATAAAATTATTACTTTAAAAACTCATACTTTTTATCATAGAATAAATAGATTTTTTTTTTAAATTTGTTATGATTCAACTTTTGTGCAAATTTTAAGTTACCTAATCAAATTTTTTTATATATTAATTTATTGTAATATAATAAATAGTAGGTCACTCCATAGTCAATATATGTTTCACATGATAATGAAATTGCAGGTAAATTCTCACTCTGCTAGCTCTTTCTTCAAATGATAATGACCATTGCTAGTAGAGACCTTTCATTTGGGAAATTCTTAGACGCTAGAGAGTTCATGAGTCAATGGTTTTAATATTTGGGTTTTTATTTATTTTTTATATTAATTTCATGAAACATATATAATTTAATAATTAGTATAATCATTGTATGTATAATAAATGCAAATATATATATATATTTTTTTGCCACTTATATTAGCACAACACACAAGCATAATCTATGAAAAGAAGAAGAGAAAAATAACAAAAAAAGAAAAAAAATGGTTTACTTGATTTGAAAAGTCAATTAATTTTTAAAGAGACAGTTATGTTAGTTAAATATGCCTTTGAATTTAGTTAAGGTCAGTACATAACTTTCCAATCTGCCACAATACCTACTTTTTGACTAAGCAGCATTTGTTAATTTTCAGTTAGGCTTACAAGCAATTATATTTCTTGAATATGACTTGTTTGACCTCAAAACAAAGATAATCTTACTTCAATGCTTATTAGTCAAGCCCCATATAATTTTTTTAACCTATTTTTTCCCCCATATAAAAAATAATTTATTATTTTAAAATTTTATAACTATAACACATTTAATTTTATTTTAAATTAATTTTTAATATCTTCTAATTAATATTAATTAAAAAAATATTTTTCATAATAATAGTTTTCCACAGATTGCCAAATAAGTCTTAAGATAATCAATTACACATTGTTTGTTTGTAACCCATTTAGAGCTTGGGGCCCAACCCATTTACATGAAGTGTAATTGTGGAATCCATTTGCATGAATGATAGAATTTTGTCAAACAGATTGTGTACATAGCTAGAAATGGTTTGAAAGTGTTCATAATTTGTTGGCTTTTATCAAGCCTTGATCCAAGGCTTTGTACTTATTAGCATATGCTTTTGTACAACTGTGGAGTTAATTAATTTTATTTCTATTTTTTAAAATAAATTTATTTTAAATTAAAAAAATAAAATTTTTTAATTTAAATATGAAAATTGACAAAAAAAAAATTAAATTGAATTCTTATAAAATTTTAATTTTTAAATTAGGAGATAAAAATATATTTTTTAGTCTAACTACTTATTATAAAAAAATTATATTTTCACAAATTTGGGTTTTTTTTTTTCTTTTTTAATGCATTGAGCATTAGGCTCTATACATATTTGATGTCCCTTTTCATACCAATGTAGTCAAGCCTTGGGATAATTAGCAAGAATTTAGAGAAAACCATTTCAATTGAAGATTGAGCAAAGGTTGAATGATCCTTGGAGGGCATTGTTTGTAAATCCTTGTGGAGCATAGTTTGTAAAGTTAGGAAATTGACAAGTGACTGCTCTCCATCAACATGTCCATAAAGTCTAAATAAAGGACACTGCCAACCCTTTAAATCTTACAACATTATGCCCCTTTCACATTATGGTTTATGGGCTAAAATTATTTATAAAAAAAATGCAATAAATAGTTTGAAAAAAAATTATCTTATTATTGTAATATTTTAATAATTAAAAATTATTAAATTTAATTTTAAATTATTTTTTAATATTTTTAATTAATATATTTAAAAAAAAATTTCTTTTTCAATAGTTACTTTAACAATTATACCAAATAAAGGTGAACAAAAGCCTAAATAAAGAAGGAAGCTATGACACTCTTCTTCCTTCTTTGGCGTGTGGTCCTCAACTTCCACCCCATCAGCTATAACGTGTCCGTTTAATGTTACACTCAGAGATCTGGAACTGTTTTTTTAAATAGAAATATTATTTTATATATTATTAAAAAAAATAATTTAAAAAAATTATTTTCAGATTTTTATAATTAATATATTTTAAAAAATATATTTTGTATAAATGATTACTAAAGATATAAAATTAAAATTTTGATAAATATTCGAATAATAATAAGAATAATTTTTTTAATTAAATAAAAAAATTCTTCAAAAAGTATTTAATTATTTTAAAAGTTAGTTTCTATTTGGTACTGCTCGTTTGCAATTCTCACAGTAATTTAACATCCCATAGAATCCAACCACGTGGCAGTTCCACTACCAACACCAACAAAGAAGAGAGATAACCTCTCATCATCACCGCATATTTTCCACTGATGCCTCTTCACTAGAGCCAAAAAAAGAAAAAAGATGGCGGAGGTGGAGAAGAAGCTCGGAAACAGTGGCGGAGCCGGAGCTCCGATTGTGGAGGTGAATCCGAAACCGAGAAATGGACTCACTTCAAAGCTTGTTGACTTGCTGGAAAAGCTGATCGTGAAATTAATGTTTGATGCCTCCAAACCTCTCCATTATCTCTCTGGTAACTTTGCTCCTGTTACGGATGAAACTTCTCCGGTCAAAGACCTTCCTGTCAAAGGTTACCTTCCTGTGAGTATATATATATATATATATATATATATAATTAACCGTTTAATTACTTTCTCTAATATATATAATTAAGTTGCTAAGAAGTGCAGAAGTTTGAGCTTGCAGGGTTTATTATTATTTTTTTTTTTCAAATTCCCAATTTGTATTGCTGTGAAATTTTATGTTCTTACACTCTTTTTTTGTTTTTTTCTAAAATTCTTGAAGCATTGCTTGAATGGGGAGTTTGTGAGGGTAGGTCCTAATCCAAAGTTTACACCTGTGGCTGGATACCACTGGTATGTCCTATTCAGCTTTTTCCTTTTCTTTTCTTTTGATTAGGGGTTGAGAAGTTACTTTTTCTTGTTAATGGAAATGAAGAGGGAAGTTCAGGTAGATGTAATTTGTGCTAATTATTGTTTTCTCTTGTTGCTGTTTGTGCAGGTTTGATGGAGATGGGTATGTGAAATTCTGCTACATTCGTAGTACTAGATTAATAGAATTTGCTGCATTGATCTTTTGGAAAAATTTAGAGGGAGAATATGAATATTCTACTTCTGTTTTTCTTTTATTCTCCCGCATAATTGTCCCAATGTCTATTATATACTATTTTTTGTGGAATGGACGTCTTATATTCCTTAGCCAAATGCACAGTTAGTCAACTACTTGATTCTCCTACACTGCACAGCAGTTGACTTTCCATTTGCAGAAATGCATCCCCCATTTGTGGTAGTACACCCGTCACTGTTGCACAGTAAATCTGTAGGCCACGTATACCATGGGTATAAACTATAATGAAGTGTTTCAGCAAATTATTTGATTCTTGATCTGTTACTCTTCATAAAGCTCTGTTTTCTCTAGTAATATGAGTGGTATCATAAATTTTTGAAACTTGGGTGGTTGCTTTATTTATCAGGACCATACTTGTTGACATGTTAATTATGTCTTTCTTTTAAAAGAAAATTAGTTCTTGTTGTAATCAAATTTGCAGCATGATTCATGGTATGCGGATCAAAGATGGAAAGGCAACTTATGTCCGTCGCTATGTGAGGACATCACGCATTCAACAAGAAGAGTTTTTTGGAGGTTCCAAATTTATGAAGGTATAATACTGAACTACCTTATAAGTAATTCATTTTATTTGAAATATGAATAGGGAAAATCACCTTATGGTTTATCACTTTTGCACTCAATGAACTTTTTTTTTTTTTTTGGTATGATGAAATTTCATCTACTATCATTTTAGTAGCATTTTGACTAATATCATCCTTATGTTGTGTTATATCTATATAGGATTTAAAATTTATAAAATCCCCTGACATTTGACTAAATTTACACTTTAATCCTTTCAATAAATTACTGTATACTTTAAGTACTTAAGTTTTTTCACTTTACCCAGATTTTAGCCCTTCTGTTTTCAAAAGAAAAAAAAATTCTTAATTCTTAAAAAAATTAAAAGGTGATAAGAGTAAAATTGTCTTCCTTAAGATGAAAGATTAAAATACAATAAGAGGAATAAACTGCTTTTAAATTTTTTTTCCCCAAAAAGTCAAAGGAACTATATGCTTCTTTTTTTTTTTGAAAAAGCTAAAGTGTACTTATCACTTTATGGAGAGCATGGGTTCCCTATGTGTATGCTTTTACTTGTAACTCAACTCAACTCAACTAAGCCTTTATCCCAAAAATTTGGAGTAGGCTATATGGATTCGTTTTCTCCACTCTAAACGATTTTGGGTTAAATCCTCAAAAATGTGTATTGCTTCTAGGTCATGTTGTACTGCTCTCCTCCAAGTCAATTTAGGTCTACTCCTTTTTTTTCTTTCTATCCTCTAACCTAATATACTCTACTTGTCTAACTGGAGCCTCCGTATGTCTACGCTTCACATGATCAAACCACCTCAATCTCCATTCTCTCAACTTATCCTCAATTGGCACCACTCTTACCTTTTCTCAAATACTCTCATTACCGACTTTATCTAGTCCAGTATGACCACTAATCCACCTTAACATTCTCGTCTTTGCAACTCTTATCTTAGACGTATACGACTCCTTCAGTGCCCAACACTCATTACCATATAACGTAGCCAATCGTATGGCTGTACGGTAAAATTTTTCTTTCAACTTATTGGGAATCTTATGATTACATAAAACTCCCGTGGCACGTCTCCAATTGAGGATAAGTTGAGAGAAGGGAGATTGAGGTGGTTTAGTCATGTGAAACGTAGATATACGGAGGCTCTAGTTAAACAAGTAGAGCACATTAAGTTAGAGGATAGAAAGAAAAAAAGGGGTAGACCTAAATTGACTTAGAGGAAAGTAGTACAATATGACATAGAAACATTACACATTTCTGAAGATTTAACCCAAAATCGTGTAGAGTGGAGAAAGCGAATCCATATAGCTGACCCCAAATTTTTAGGATAAAGGTTTAGTTGAGTTGAGTAGATCATTCTTCACATCTCTATATTTCTTCATCAAGCTTCTAATGAGAAAGATCGCTTCCATAGTTGAACAAATGGGCATGAAGTCAAATTAATTGAGAGAGATAAAAGTATCATGACGTAGTCGATGCTCCACAACTCTCTCCCACAATTTCACAGTATGGCTCATGAGTTTAATTCCCCTATAGTTTGAGCAACTCTTATGTCTCCCTTATTTTTAAAAATAGGTACTAAAATACTCCTCCTCCATTTATCAGGCATTTTTTTTTTAATTTAGAATCTTATTAAATAATTTAGTTAACCATGTCACTCTCATATCTCTAAAACACTTTCACACTTCAATTGGTATTCCATCGGGTCCACAGGTTTTACCCACTTTCATTCTCTTAAGTGCTTCCTTTACTTCTAAAGATCTAATCCTTCTAGTATAATTCACATTCTTTTCTATTGTTCTATAGTATATATGCTTTTACTTATATTAGAAAAAAAAATGATGCCAAAATGATAATGAATTAAACCTCGTTATACTAAAATGATGTTAAACATTGGTATAACTGTTAAGATTCTTAGCATTGAACCACACAATTATTTTCTGAACTTATAAAATCACTGTTATGTGTAAAGCTTCTACATTTTTATGTTATTGCTTTATTCTTCAAAAGAAACAAATAATAAAGTACTTGAACTTGGAGTTCTACTGTTATAAGGGACTGATAACTTATATTTGCTTAATATAAAGCTTCTTTTGGTTGAAACAATATAGTTTGGACTCACCTTCATGTAGGATTATATAGATTTTTTTTTTCTTTTGGAAGGCTTTGTGTTTGTACTTTCACAGACTACAATGAATTATATGTTATTGCCCGTACATTTGAAATTATAGTCATACAGCATATATCCTAATTTCTATATATCCTAATTTCACTGCAACTTCAGGACTTCTTCTCTCTGAAGAGCATTGTTAATGGTTTCAAATTTCAATATCCTTTATCATACATCTTATGCTTTTTCTTGCCAGTCAAAGAACGGCTAAAATTCATGCTTCAGATGTTTTTTGGTGTTAACTTTCTTTCCATTTTTCAATCTCCATTTGCAGATAGGAGATCTTAAGGGGCTGTTTGGACTACTCATGGTTAACATGCAGATGCTGAGAGCAAAATTGAAAGTATTGGACATGTCATATGGAAACGGGACAGGTGAGTTTCTTGATGATGCTACTGCTTAAATGTCAGAGCCTTGTGGGATTATGCGCTTTTGGCAATTTCTTTCCATTGCAGTTATAAACATATTATTTCACTGGATGAGTAATGGATTTCCTTTCCTCATCCACTTTGCTAAGTATGTAAGAAGATACTTTTTGTGAAGGGCTGTAGGCATGTGCCTCAGAGGCAGTTAAACTTTTTAGCCAGGTTTTCCTTCAATTTAGAGGAAGTTTCCTTGGAAATCTCTTGAAACTTTGGAACATTTTGTATGTCATGTTCTTTCTTCTGGTGAACTAATTTGAACTAGAGATTCTACCTATGTGTCTGTCTTTGGTGTTACTGATATTGATCCTGGAAGAAACTGATTTGTCTGTAACCCTCTTCCAGCTAATACAGCTCTCATTTACCACCACAGAAAACTCTTAGCGCTTTCAGAGGCAGATAAACCCTGTAAGCTTAGCTTCTCTCTGTGTTTTCACTTTCAACAAAGATCAAAGAATTTCTTGAAAACCAGATTATTTGGTGCTTCTTGCTTTCTTTTAGAGGGAATGAAATATATTTCCATTGCATCCTGTAGATGTGGTTAAAGTTTTGGAAGATGGAGATCTACAAACTGTTGGCTTGTTGGATTATGACAAGAGACTTAAGCATTCCTTCACTGCTCATCCAAAGGTCGATCCATTCACTGGTAATATTCCCCTCATCAAGGAAACTTAGTCAGCAAGTTTTATAAAGTAAATTCCTTTAATATATGATTTCTTTGGATGCAGGAGAGATGTTTACATTTGGCTATGCACATGAACCCCCATACATAACTTACAGAGTTATTTCAAAGGATGGTGTCATGCATGATCCAGTGCCAATAACCATATCAGACCCCATCATGATGCATGACTTTGCAATTACTGAGAATTATGCAATTTTTATGGATCTTCCTTTGTACTTCAGGCCAAAGGTATGTTTCTTGAGTTCTTGTAGTTTCTGGATATGGTATGGAACACTAAAAGCACATTATGATTCCAGAATTGTGTGCACATAATGAAAATCCATACTGAAAGGAAAGAACTATTTAATTATAATAAAACAGTTGTTTATTAGTGGTTATGATCAATCAAGCCTTGTTTGATTGAAGCGAAAAATTATAAATTGTTTTCTTTCTCTCTATTAGTTTGTTGTCATGAAAGGAACTGATCCCACCACTAACTAGTTTCTGCCCAAGAAAAAAAAAATCTTAAATCTGTTTCACATTTTCAATACAAAAATGTAGAGTGAGAAAACTATGTTTATTTACGCACACATTTTGCTTCCAAACCATGCATCTGCAAGAAAATCAATTCCTTTCACTTTTTGTTATTTTCCCATGAAAATTCTCTTACAAAGCTTCTTGACAACCAAGTAGAGCCTTATATGAATTGAATCAAAACCATAGTGTAAGAAGTGGAGCTTCAATCAAGGCTGGACTCTTCTGGAAAATATTTTTGATTCAGTGACCTAAGTGGACATTGTTTATAGATGATTATCTTAATGTTTTCACAATGATTTTTCAGGAAATGGTGAAAGACAAGAAGCTGATATTCACATTTGATGCCACCAAAAAAGCTCGTTTTGGTGTTCTTCCTCGTTATGCAAAGGATGACCATCTAATCAGATGGTTTGAGCTTCCAAATTGCTTCATATTCCACAATGGTGAGGCCACTTACTTTTCAACATCCATTTAACATGCCAACAACATTCCTTTAAGTTGATCTCAGATTACCTGTATCTATAAATTTTGATATAGGCATGCTTAGACAGCTCACAAAGTAATTTAAGGTTTTCATGCTAGATCCTGGTTTTTGGCATTAGCAAGAAAATTGATATTTAGTGTTAACAGCTTATATCAAGCCTCATAATCTTAGATACACATACCTAGGCAAATTTCTTTATAGCCAGCTTGTGTTTGGCTCTTCATATATTATTTCAATCACCGTGTGGCTATTGTATAAAAATTAGTGAATACAAAATAGTAAGTTAAAATATGCAAACAAGTTATTATAGATTATTAGATTTAGACTTTGTCTTCATTTTGGATTCATCACGAAGGTAGAAAAATTATTTGGTTTGGATGGGCGTGAGAGTTTGCTGGCTTGTCTTTGGAGTTGTTTGGAGTCCACGAAGTTGGCATTTCTTTTGCTATAGTACACAATCCATTGCCATCTGGAACTTGCCTATAGCTTTTATACTTTCATAGATGCTTTATAATGGAATATAAATATGTAACAACTCCTGTTGGCTTATGGCAAAGCCAATCTACAACTGTCCATTCTGACTTATTACCTACTCTGTACTAGCCAATGCTTGGGAGGAGGGGGATGAAGTTGTTTTGATCACTTGCCGTCTTGAGAATCCAGATCTAGACCTGGTCAGTGGGACTGTCAAAGAAAAACTTGAGAATTTTGCAAATGAACTGTAAGAGAATTATTACACATTCCATGAATTTTATAATAGCTTTTCATATTTGTTTTCTGATTGTTGTTATTCTAAGCAGGTATGAGATGAGGTTCAACATGAAAACTGGGATGGCTTCTCAAAAGAGACTATCAGCATCTGCTGTTGATTTTCCTAGGGTGAATGAGAGCTACACTGGCAGGTATTATATACTCTTGGCATAGAGAGATTATGTACACTTGGTCCAAGAAGAAAAAGATATTGAATGTGAAAATGACTGATGTTCTTAGTTTGAGTTCATATTACTTCCTTCTTCGTTTGTGCCATTGATTAAATTGTCTGTTTCCAAGCATTTTTATTTAATGATTATCCTCTGAATTTAGGAAGCAAAGATATGTCTACGGAACCATTCTGGATAGCATTGCCAAGGTAACTGGGATTATCAAATTTGACCTGCATGCTGAACCCCAGCAAGGGAAAACAAAGCTTGAAGTTGGAGGAAATATTGAAGGTATCTTTGATCTGGGACCTGGTAGATTTGGTTCAGAAGCTATATTTGTTCCCCGTGAGCCTGGCTCCAGTTCTGAGGAAGATGATGGCTACTTGATATTCTTTGCGCATGATGAAAACACTGGGTAATCTCTTCCACCATCTGCAAACACGGAGAAAATCATTAGCCTATAAGATTTTTTTTTTTTTTGTTTTGGTATCCAAGGATTCATTTAATAAGTGAACTTAAGTATGCACAAATTTGATTTATATCCACTGATGGAGCACCAGGCTCTTAACCCTGCATTTTTTTTTCGGTGCAACCCCCTTCCTTACCCCAAGGACTAATGGGAGGATCAGGTGGTTTATAGACTTGTCTTTGCTTCTATCAAGTTGTCTAGAAGGTTATTCTCTGAATTTTTTTTAATGTGCAGAAAATCATCAGTGAATGTGATTGATGCAAAAACAATGTCAAGTGATCCTGTTGCAGTTGTTGAATTACCCCATAGGGTTCCATATGGATTCCATGCCTTCTTTGTGACAGAGGTGAATCTAACTTCCGCTACTGGTTTATTTTTTCTTTTCATTAGCAACTATTCTGTCTGTCTACATTAGTTTATTTAGTGGTGCTGCTTAGCTAAAATTCCTGCAATGCTGAGCAGGAACAACTTCAAGAACAGGCAACACTGTAATTGTTCAAAAGCAGAGAACATGGGACTTCTGAGTCAAAAATAGCAGATCTTGTGTCAAATAGATATCCAGGAGGCAAAGTGAGGTCCATTATAGAGTATAAATTTGTTACCTCATCGTCTGACATATAAAAACGTTAATTGTAATTTCTCTATCAATTAAGAGATGCTACTTAAGTACTCTAATCACTGTTCAATGCCCTAGCTAAATGGATAAAGAAGGAATCAATTATTCACTCCCCATATTATCACATCGTTGGAAATGATTTTTATGCAAGCCATAAATTTCATGTTCATGAACCATGACCCAGCAATTTCCTTGCCCCATTAAATTCGACTCTCAGTAGCCTTATCAAGACGGAGCCAACCCCTATTGCTTCAACAATAAACCAAGAAAGAAACAAACTTCATTTGACAGGAGATGCACGACTCAGCTATTGACATGCAAATTTACTATATAAAACCTTCCTGGTATAAGAAGATGCAACTGAAAACTGCATATATGAATACAACATGAGAACATCTGCACTATCTGATTGAGTTCCAGTAGATTAGACTAAAAACTGTTTGTCAACACAAGTCTATCTTCCCTTCAAGATTTCCATCTAGTCCGCATGCCCTTAGAAGCATCAGCATCGGACATTATCCGTGCTTTCTTCCGAGAGAAACAGATAGTTTGGAAAAATGCTGCAATGCTAAAGCATATGTATGTTGTGTCTTAACCCAACTCAAATCAGGTGGGAGTTGCCTACATGAATCATTTCCTTCAATTGCCCCTGTTTGTCATGTTTTCCTGAGATGCACAGATATTAAATCCTTTCTTGCAACTCCAAGAAAGTGCAACCGTCTTCTCCAAAGTGAATATTATAGCAAGAAACAAATTTCCAAAACAGTTCAACATAATCCTTCAACTCCAAGGGAGAAGAAGAAAACTTTTTTCCATAATTCCATCCATAATTCCATATTCATATCAAATCCCATTTATAATATAAGGGATTCATCCAGACTCATCTCATCCAACAACTGATATAAATGTAAACCTACTATCAGAATCATTTTTCATAATACAAATGTAATTTCTAACACTCGGATAACAGCAGGAATGAGCATTCAAAAGCAAAAAAATTCTAAATAAACAAGGTAAGATAATCACATCAGGATTAGCTCATTTGATAAGTAAGGCTTTATAAAGTAAACTTTTCAAAGTATAGTTTTTTTATAGTTCTCAAACCTTAAAATATTTTAGTGTTTAGAAAGGTGGGAATGTTTATTATGGTATTTGAAGATTGTAATGAGAAAATCTTGCTAATCCACCAATTTGGTGAGTTGTAAAATAGAGATCCAAACACACAAGTTCATGGTTTTTAAAAGTTGACAAACCTCCCATTACTTTAAGATACTTTCTCCCAAAAATCAAGGGTTTAAAGCCAAGCCTTTCCTAAGCACCAAAATCATCTAAACTTTGATATTTATACACAAACAAATCAAAAGCTTCACAGCATGGCTCAAAGCCTCAAACTAAAGGATGCTTAACACACACAATAGATGTAAAATGTCTCCAATTTAAAGTATCCAATCAAAGCGAACTACATCCTAATTCTTCTCACTCAAAAATTAAAAATCAAAGCTTTTTTTTCTAGAAAAAAAAAAACAATAATTTTTAAAGAAAAAGCATAACCCAATACATAAATACACAACATTAAGCAAGGGGGGGAGGGGTGGGGGGAATAACAAAAGATAAAATAAAAAAAATTCCTTTGAAATGAAGAAGGAAAAAAAAGATATCCCTCGGCATTTCGCCCAATTTCCACCTGGTACATGAAACTACGAAATGGTTCCTCAACCTCTTTGCATTCATTTAATGTCTGCACAAAGGGAGCGTCCTTTCTTTTTTCTTGATAAAGAAAAATTATTTCATGTACATTTTTCAGATTACTAAATTTCTCGTCACTGGGATATCACAAATGCATCTGTATAAAGTAGAAGAAATACTCAACAAAAACGAAACAAAAAGAGAAGCAGATGAAGAGAGCAAGACCCATGATCTGAAATTGAGATTTATGAGTTCATCGGCGGCTGAATGGTTTGGAGAAGAGAAGGGTTTTGGCGAAGAAGAGGTGATAACTGGCAAGCAATAAAGTAACTAGGGAAGGAAGAGTTTTAATCCTCTGCTGTCCTCAGCATTGTATGCCACGTAGGTTCTTTTTTTTTTTTTTTTTTTTTAATGTGATCAATAATCAGTCGTGAAACTACGTCTCCTGAGTTGAATTATACTAGGGCAACGAAATGAGAGATTTTCCACGGCGCCGTTTTCAGTTAAGGAATCCAACCAGCGGTTTAGGGCTCCAAAATACTAGAATTGATATTTTACAGGCTTTGTCTAGACCCGGTTTATCCTCAAAAGATAAATAAAAATTTTTAATGCAAAAATTATTAAGGATATAATATATAAATATATTAAATATTTAAAAAATATATTTTGAACCTATAAAGTAAACTTATACAACAAATTACAGCATATTTCAAATTAACTTATATACAATTTAATTTAAAAAGAAAAAAAAATTAAAAACTAAATTATTAAATTTATATATTTTATCAACTATTTAATTTATATATTTTATCAAATTATATGTATAATGCACATGCATCATCCCTCTCTTAATTATGTGAAACTTATTCTCAAGAAAAGTGTTATACATTCTTCCAACATGCATGCGAAAATCCATAGACATGAAGAGTAATTAATTGTAGAATCTCTCATTTATTAAAATAAGGGATTTTATGCGTTAAAAGGGATTTTATATAATCCCACCTCCCATGAGAGATTTTTAAAATCTCCCATTTCGAGGGATTTTCAGAAATGATGAATTTTGTGAAATCCACAATATCTCCAACCAAACTTTGCCTGAAGAGAACTGGTAACAGAAGGAAAAACCAGTAAACCACCACCAACAACTAATAACATTGTTAAGATGATAGGGTACATCAGCAGCAGGCAGCAGTACACCCTTTTCTGCCACATACAAAAGAAGTCTTCACACTTGCATATAGCTCAATAGTAAACCACTTGTAATTACTACACGTGCAAACTATTTCCTAATGCATAGGTACAGAACTCAAGTTTTGGTATTTTTACACAAAGTGGTGAAGAAATGGAACTCCATGAAGATTCTTCCTCCCTCATCTGTGAGAATGCACCACGTTACCAAGTATCCAAAGCCAAGAATGAATTGCCTGAGGAAACCACTACATAGAGAGGATGAGTATGCCAAATGCCTCCAGCTTTGCCTGCAGAAGAAAGACCTCCCCCATGAGACGTAATAACAGGAAAGGGGAAAATGGAACTGAAAGTTTGATGAAGTTAGCAATCAAACCGGTGCAAAAGTGATGGAGGAGGCCCCACAACTTTAGGTGGAAACCTAATTGATGGGCAGGGCCCCATTTGTGACCCCATTCCTATGTGCGCTTTCCCTCTGCTGACCCAAGAAGCCTCTGGTCAAGATATCACCTGATGATGGATGATATATTGATGACAGTCCATGGCCATGACCATTACCATTACCATTGGTGGAAGGATGTGTTTGCATGTCCTGACCAGTAGATCCTTTTCCTTCTAGCTGACCACCAGAGGAGTCCAAATCTCCATTCCTGTTTTTGGGCAACCATTCAGAGCCTGAGAAGATGGAACATTGTCTTGAAGAATTAGCACCTGAATTTACATCTTTATCTCCTGTGGAATTCGTAGAATTATTTTCAGGCTTCTTGTTACTAAGAAAACGGCCTCCACAACCTCTTGCCCTTCTCATAGCATGTTGGTGTCGAGACTCATGAAGGTATGGCTGTAGCAAATAACAACATTCAAATCACATGACTGGACTTTATTTTGTGTCCAGAGAGCTTTAACCCAACCTCAAATTCAACATAGCAAATCAACAAAAGAGATTCCAAACCACAATGATGTGCACCTATGAACCAGGGTTCATTTGCATCTATTAATGCTCCATTCCATAAAATACTTCATAAGCATGCAAATTCAGCATGAACCGCACTCATCAGTAGCTCAACAAAATTCAATTTGTTCACATCATTTTCAGCTCTGTTTATAGAACACAATCAAGAACATGTTTTAGTTCACCCATTTAGTTGGTGATTTATAACAATTTTTTTCTCAAGCAAACTGAAAATAAAAGCGTTGGTTCTCTTAACTTCACAACCCCAACCTAGTCTTAATTTAGCGGAGGTGCTAATCACATAATGAACAATGCAGGACCTATACCACTTGGAACTTGGACACAGCTAATATAAATAAAATAAAATGCCATGAATTCTACCAATACAATTATTTCACCAACAAAAGAATCAGCCTAAGACTTTCACCTATGTAATAATATTTCTTTTGTTTGATTTGAAAACAGACATTGCTGTCTGTGACACTTCATAAAGTTTGATCATGACAAAGTGATTTGTCCTTTTAGAAACTCTCATCAACCTGCAGGCAGTAAACACTTTAAAGGGTGTTTATCACATAAGTTATACTAGGAAATGTGAATATTCTCTTAACTTCTATTATTCGCCCATAAAAGATCTAGTTTAATTTTCTAACACGAGCCAAAGTTAAGTCATTTCTTTGAAGCACTACCCATGAGAATTTTGATTCATGGAATCACAACCACCAAATTTCATATTTCCACAAGGTTTTTGAACTTCTCATTTATTGTGCCCATTAACACCGGCCAAGCAAATTAAGTAATTAACAAGAATTGTAAGCTACATACATAACTGATGAAGAAAGTTTAACATCTATTTATTACTTCATAGAAGAACTGCACAAAGTCCACAACATTGAAACCTAGTATAATTTAGCTACCGTGAAGCATTTTGGCTAGAGAAACTGTGATGCAGACTAGCAACTAATATTGGAAGGAAATGCATGAATCAACAAATCAACCTATTTTCATATTTGCTGAGAAAGGGAAAAAAAAAACTGCTTCAAATTAACAATGCAAGTCTATATCCCTTTCTTTTACAATGACAAATTTATATCTAAAGTCCAAACCTAGATTTGCCCATTAGAAAACCTAATTCATTCTGGAGAATCAAAAAGAATATAAAAATTGATCCTACCTTTCTGACTTTTACCGCTTTCTTTTCAAGCTCAGCCTTAGCACGTGCCTGTCTTCGTCTCAAAATACCATGAAATTGCTTTGCATTTACATAAACAGGTTCTTCTTCCATTTCAAGGGGCAAAGGCATTCTAGCATGATGCAAGAATTGAGTAGGTACCTAGCATCACATCAAGAATTATCAAAACTTCTACACGTCTGACATAAATAATATGCAAGAAATCTTTACTTTAATTGAATGATAGTGTAAAAAGCGACTGTAAGTCAGCCTGCAACATAACCAGTTTGACATATGCTGCAGTTTTGATAATTCAGTTCCCTTTGTTAAATACTAGAAAAAAATCCATAGAAATTCATTAATTGAATGAGACATCAATTCAAAAGGGAAAAGTGAATCTTGAAGAGCGAATAAAAAGACATGACATTTCCTTGAGACGTGGTAGAAAGTCATCTAGGGTACAAATGTAAAGCATCTTAAAGTTGAGGTGCGGTACAACTGTCTCTCTATTCTCAAAATTATTTTAGACACAAGAACATGGACTAACATACCATAGCTTGTGGCGCGTAAGTTACCATCCCACCGTATTGTGGATCCGGATATGGATATGATGTCAAAACCTGAAAATTATTTAAAACTCAGAACCGTGCACAGTTGGAAAATAAGTCAAATACCTAAAATGGGTCTGACGATGGCAATTACAATTGTATGTGCACAACACGTGTGCATTAGATCTGCAGGCACGTTTACATTTGGCATGCACGCACATATGAGAGAGAAGGAGAAAGATCTTACAATTGAGTGACCAACAAGTTCCATTTGAGAATTTGGATCAACGTGTCCACCCATAGCAACAGGTGCTGGCATTGGGGCCTGTTTGAGATGGTGTTCTTGTCCATTACTTCCATCTGGTCTAGAAAAGAAACATTTGCATTATTATCGTAATACAAGTTTATATCTGAAAGACATCTGATAAATTGTTACAATGGCAACACATCATATTAAATACCAATAAAATATTTTCCAAAATGAGAAGCAAAATTATCATATTTCATTTGAAGAACTCGAGGTACAGGTTATTATTGCTCAGTAAACATCCAATTACAAATAAAAATGAAATGATTCCATGTGCAAATAAGCATGTGTGCACTAAATCAGTCCCTAACAAAATAAGCGTAGCAAACTTCACTCCTTCAAAGATACTGTTCTTAGCGAGCCGCTGTTGAACTTTGCTCACTTTCTTTTGTTGCCTGCATCAGATGTGGGGATTTGATCAATGTACTTTCCTATGGTGATGGAAGAGGCAAGGGAGTCTAGCAGTAATTTTTGAGATCGAAATATTAGTGGGGTCACAGAACTCATAAAATCTTTTCTTATATTGTTCTTCTTTTATGGAATTCATAAAGGCAGAGAAATGCTATTTGAAAGATTTATTTGGTCATAGCCAAAGATAGGGAGAAAAAAAAAAAGAAATGGCCTTCCAGATTTATTCTAGAGTTTATCGTTGCACTGTCAAAATAGAAAGTTTCAATGATATTTATGTTATTGGATGAAATATAAACTGAGAGTATCAACAAAATCTTTCCTTTAACCAACCAAAAAGGCTTGGATATTATTTTCTGCATAAATCTCAGGTGAATTCCAAATACTTGCAATATTATAGGAAACAATCTCAAAAAAAAAAAAAAAAAGGAAGCATTGATTATATTGTCGCAGCACAGATGTTGAAAGACTCTTGCATGCTCTGAAGCATGGTCACTGCTTGTTTCCCGAACTCCTGAAAATATCAGAGACGGGAGTACCATGGGAACCAGTGAAAGTTCTTTGTTAGACGAATTAATAATGTCGACTTCAGGACTAACCAGCTTGTCCATAAATTCCATGGAACAAGGCTTGGATATACTCCATTCAAAATAGAACCACCTGTGCAGTTGAAACTGCATCAATTATGAAAATCTTCTAATCCCTTTGCTTCCACTAGGCAATTATCAACTAAAACATTGACATCATTCTAGAGAAGTGGCCTATCATAATTACAAATGGTTCCTTTTGGGATGGTTAAACTAAAGGATTGAATAAGCTATAAAAAAACCACCATGAGAGAAATTTTCCAGATGAACTTATGCACCATGTCTATTGCACATCACTGCAACCATATTTAGCAAATATATTAAATTCTTTTTAGGTGTCCAGCACTAAGACGTATCTCCATGCGTAGGACACTGCCACTTCAAGAAGCACTGAACGACCCAAGCATCCCTTGTAATGCCGACTGCAAAGATACTTTGTCCTTTCTATTGTCATATATTTAACAGGTCATAAGCAAACACCACCCACCCAACCTTCACCAACCCGCACACACGCACAAAAGGGGAAAAAAAAAGGGGAAAAAAAAAGAAGCTCAGATTACAATAAATCAGTAGCATGCTGAAGATAATAAAACTTTATGTTCATCAATCTCATCAAGAATTAAAAAGATTAAAAGGTTAATGCTAGATAATTCTTGTATTAAAATAACAATAAAGCCACTCTGTCTGATGATTTATGTATAAGTATTTTTTAAGTATATCAAGAGTGTTTTCATGAGAAAATTCTCACAATGAACAATAGTTGGAAGGGTAACTACCAGATTGTGATGATATAGCGATCTGAGTAACTTTATTGGAGTTTGCTCCATTCTCTAAGCCAGAATTAGCTAGTGACTGGATAGCTCCATCAGCAAGAGAACCATTCAGGTGCTCTGCTGAAGATGATTTTGATGCGCCTTCACCAAATGTAGGACCCCGCCACCAAGGTTGAGAGTAGATTGCCGATTGCAACACATTGTGTGCACTCTGATCTAACCGATGATCATCATTTTCAGGTTTTCCCGGCATTATTCACTTCCTTCTAGGAAAATTATCACAAATGCCCAACCACTCTACTGGAATAAAACAAGCAAAATAACAGAAACTGAAACAAAATAAAATTTAAAAAAAGAAACCTTGAACATTATATTTAAGTTATCAAAAGCTCAAAAAATTGGGGGGAAAAAAGGAAAAATAAATACAAGTTTCAATCCAAATATGGCTACTGATAGTGAAATTGGGAATTTTTGATGCTTACCATCACACTTTCCAAAACTGTACTACCACCTTAGGAACAGAAAACACATATGAACAGGTGCTTAATGTATATATACTATATACAGAACAAAGAATTCCACACAACAAAGATTCAAAGAAACAAAGAGAAGAACATCAAGTCTTACACGCATGCACGGTCAAAAGCATCATTACCAATGATCTTCCAAAAGAAACAGATGTACTCAATTGAAAACTACATCTTTAGAAATTAGAAGAAGGAAGAAAAGAAAAGCTTCAATTTCCATTTCAGTGATAGCTAAATTACAATTTTCATAATTTCAATCCAAGGCTCTGCTTAACTGAACCTAAAGACTAACAATTTTATCTCAATTAGGCCCAGATTTAGCTCCACTCCAAATTCAGCTATATCCACTTCATCATTAAAGCCAAGTTAAACAAACCAAAACCACAAAGTACAACTCTTACTATCCTTTTCTTGATAACCCAAAACTCAAAACTTTCAAATTTCCACAAAACCAAACAGAAAATTCCCCAACAAAAAGAGACCCATCATCAAAAACACAAAATTAGAGACTCCCCCAACAAAATTAGGATCAAAATAGAAAAGAAAAGAAATTTGCATAAAAGAATTACTTACTGTAAAATTGAAACCCTAGAGCTCTGGGAGCTTGGAGAATCTATGTGAAAGTCATCGATTTTGGTCCAAAATTTTCTTTAATTTTCCCTTTTTTGCAATTTTTTTCTCTGTAACCTCAAGAGCGACACAGTGGCATTTTGATGGAGAAAGAAAATATACTTATATAAAAATAAAAGTTAATGTTTATTTTTGGATTTTTCAAAAAAATGGAAATAATATTTTTTGAATTTAATTTTTTTATTATTTATTGCTTAAGCAAAGGTCGTTTTCTTTGTCTGTTATAAGGAAGAAAATGTTAAAATTGAGGACATGAGGGTGTAAACTTTTTCTATGACATAAATACCCCTGGTCAATTCTATTTTTTTAGATTATTTTGTAAAAAAAAATATATAATTTTTTCCTGCAAATTTTTTTTATTTTTTTATTTCTTTTTATAAATGCAAGACGTCAATTCGGTATTAGTATTTTATTATCTATTACCTCCATCCATTTTTATTTTGATAATTAAAAAAATAATTTAACAAATTTTATTTTTATAAAAATATATTAATAATTAACTAAATTATCTATTATTTCACTTAATTATTTTTTATATAAATATTTATTATATTTAATAGAAATAAAAAATAAAATAAAAAATAAAAATTTTAATATTCAATTTTCTAAATACAAAAATAATTTTAAATAAAAGAAAAATTCAAATGCTACGAATAAAAATGAACGAAAATTAGTATTTTCAAAAAATTTTGACTTATTTTAAAAGAATATGAGTTATTAGTTTAATTTAAGAGGAATATACATTTATTGTTCCATAAAGATAGGCTTACTATTTTTTTGAAATGGTAATTTATTTGTTAACATACTAACATGTTCTTAATTAATATGCATTAAAAATGTAAAATTTATAAGTTTTAGGAATAATTTAGCAATTATTTAATTTTTAATAAAACAATATAAGTTGAGTGTATATTAATATAATATTAAATAAAATTTATTGTTTTAACTATTTTAATTATATTTTCTTATTTCAAGTGAAAAAAGAAACAAGTTTATTTTTGTGAGATGGAGGGAGTACCTTCTATAATAATGGGGTGTATTTAATATAAGTTCGACCTCATATGAGAATTATCTTAATTATACTCAACTCAACACAACTAAGATTTTATCCCAAAATTTAGGGTCAGTTATATGGATTCGCTTTCTTCACTCTGAACGATTTTGGGTTAAATCCTTAGAAATGTGTAATGCTTCTAGGTCATGTTGTACTACTATCCTCAAAGTCAATTTAGGTCTACCCATTTTTTTCTTTCTATCCTCTAACCTAATGTGCTCTACTTGTCTAACTGGAGCCTCCGTATGTCTACGCTTCACATGACCAAACCACCTCAATCTCCCTTCTCTCAACTTATCTTCAATTGGCACCACTCCTTCCTTTTCTCTAATACTCTCATTACGGACTTTATCTAGTCTAGTATGGCCACTCATCCACCTTAACATTCTCATCTCTGCAACTCTTATCTTAGATGCATACGACTCTTTCAGTGCCCAACACTCACTATCATATAACATAGCCGGTCGTATGGCTGCATGATAAAATTTTCCTTTCAATTTATTGGGAATCTTACGATCACATAAAACTCCCGTGGCACGTCTCTACTTCAACCATCCGGCTTTAATTCTATGACTAACATCCTCCTCACATCCCTCATCTACTTGAAGGACTGAGCCTAGATATTTAAAGTGATTACTTTGGGACAGTACCACTCCATTCAAACTAACTCTTTCCCTGTCACCAGTTTGGCCTTCACTAAACTTGCAATGCATGTATTCTGTCTTCGTTCTACTTAACTTAAAATCCTTTGACTCTAGAGTACTTCTACAAAGTTCTAGCTTTCTATTGACTCCTTCTCGTGTCTCATCTATCAGAACAATATCATCCACAAACATCATGCACCAAGGAATACTCTCTTGTATATGTTTCGTCATTTCATCTAAAACTAATGTAAAAAGGTAAGGGCTTATGGCTGATCCTTAGTGTAATCTAATTGAGATAGAAAAATCTCTTGTGTCCCCTCCCACTGTGCGAGAATTATCTTAACTATGATTAGATTAAATATTTGTATCGAGATATATGTATAATTTATTTAAATGTGTATAAAGAGTGTATAATATTAAATGTAAATACTTAATAGAATATAATAGTTGTTGAGCTCAATATCATATGAGTTCAGGTTTATGATAACTGCACTAATAATAATAATAATCAATAAATTTTAATTTAGAAATACTGAAATTACTTTTGAAATTATAAGATTTTAAGTTTAAGATTTAATCAGAGTTAATTAAATTAAAATAATAATAATAATTCTATAGTTGTTTTTTGTTATATATATATATATATATATATAATCATTAAATTGCACATAAAAAGGGAGAAAATTTTCTATAGGTCATAAAATTCCTTAGAATGGAAGCTTGCAAAATGAAAATGTAAATAAGAATCTATGATTCCCAAAGAGAGAAGAAGCTACTAAAAAGTACAAACACTCCATTTCTTTTAGACCCAAAAAGGGAAAGAATAAAAGCAAAAGGGGAGAGAGAGTACCTCAGTTGAAATCCAACTAAGTACATGACCAAAGTTACCAAAACTATACAAACAGCACAAGACAAAGTGACAAGTACCCATAACTTTTGTTTTTCTTTTCATTTATCTAAGTAAAATAAAAGAAAAGAAAAGAAAGAAGAAACTATGGAGTTTGAAGTCCAAGATTTAGTGGTTAGAATTAAAAGACTCAAGTTGTCCCACAAGTAAGTGACATGGTTAGTTTTCTTCCAGAAGTAGTGAAGTTTCCTTTAGCTTTTAGAAATGCTTGAGTACTAACTTTAATTTTTACCTAACTTTGCATATTATTCAAGTTTTAGTTCACAAGTTATTATCACACTAGCAATTGAGTCAATCTCAGCACTACCACCACTCCTCCCATTCCTTTTTTGTTGCTTGCAAATCCATGGTCATAATAGCCCTTTTCCTCAACCAAACTCATTCAAAATTTTTATTTATAGATTATAATAAAGGTCAAAAATTATTATTTTAAATATATTGATTAAAAATTATTATATTAAATTTAACATATTTTAATAATAAAATTCAGTATATATATATAATATTTAAAAGGGTAATTAAAAAAAATTAAATTTCAATCTTAATACCAAAATAAGGTGTTGCTATTATAAAATCTGGCTTTATATAATAATTATTTAATAAAATATTTACATTTACTAAATATATTTTAATTAATTATATTTAAATTTTAATTAAATATTTAATTAAATAATTATAAAAATGATTTTTAAATCAAATTTTGATTAAATACATTAAATTAAATCCTAAATTTTAAATATTTAATAATATTTGATTGATTTCTTTTTATCTTTAAAATATAAAAAATAAAAAAATCTTAAATTTGAATCTCTTCAATTATTTATTCTAAAATAATTTATATTTATGATGAAAAAAAAATAATTACCTCCCGTTATGTAACTCTATTGCAAAATTTTAAATTTGATAATGTTTTTAAATAATTTATTTCTGAAAATGGAAAAGTTTTAAATTTCTATTACAACAAAATGAAAAAAATTGGGCAGGGGTAATTTGGACATTATGCTCAGCAACCTATTCACGTTTTGAAATAATGCAGGAAAAAAATTGAAAGAGGAAAAAAAAAAAGGAATATGACATAAAAATGATGTCATCAAATTGGAATTTTGCCAGCACTGACACATGTGTAGAAGGACTACGTGTCATCAGAAAAATCAACTATAAATGGACCCATCAATTAGTAGCTTGCCACGTTGTCCCCTCACACATGCCAATTGTCAACTCTCAGGGAACCTAAAAGTCAACAACTTTTGTTTTTGTTTATTATTTTTTTTTATGATGAGGTGAGCACATCTTAACGGCGATGCGCCGTTTGATGACGGAATTCTTGTCTTCATCCTAGGAAGCAGCATCATAGCTCTATAGAAGAGAAGGAAAATTATTTATTTATTTATTTCTGTCGGTTATTTTTTAATATTTTAAAATTATTTAAAGAACGTAAGCAAAAGCCAATGCTTTATTTTCTTCTCTTTTCTTTTTAAAGAACCAAGGCCAATCAAATTAATTTTTTAAAGCAAAGTTTAGTTATTATAATTTTATTTTTTTAATGGAAAATTTATAGTAAAAATTAGAAAGATAATTTTTTTTATATTAAAAAATTATTTTTTATGAAATTTAATAATATGATGCTAATTTTTAATGAATTTCTTATAATTTGAGTATAATTTATTAATAAAAATAAATAAGACTATACTTGAGAGATGCGGAAAATGAGATAAGGGAACAGAGAATGAGGGCCACAAGAAGCAGTGAGATAGAGGTCAAAAGGCACGTGTGAACAGACTGGCATGTAGAGGATCGAGATGAAGCCACGTGGAGACCGGCGGCTGATCTTAACAACAGCCGGACAAAAGAAAAAAAAAGGGCTAGCGGCCATTTTAGCTTATTTATTTATTAATAAATATTTATACTTTTATGTAAAAAAATATAATTAATTAGAGTAAATTTATTTTAATATAAATTATAAAATAAACTGGACAGGGAATTTAATTTATTATTATTTATTAAAAATTAGTCATTTTTATCATTATTTCACAAGTTTAATGAGCAATTCATCTTTTTAATCATTTTTATAAGGAGATTTTTTTTTTTGAAATTTTGGTGGAAATATATTCTCAAATTAATTTTATATATATTTTTTTAATATATAGCCAAGTAAGTTACATACAGATTAAAATTTGTAAGTTAAATATATTAATTAGAGATTATTAAAAATAATTTTAAATAAAAAATTCTAATATTTAATGATTTTTTATTTTACATTTAAAATCATGAATAATTAATCTGGATTAAATTAAAATGTGTTATTTTTCTGGACTGGGCATTGATGGTGTGGCCTTGCTTCTACGCTCATGGCCTATGGGGTTTCTCCCTTTGGGCTACTAGCTTGTCAAAATGGCTTATTGGATCGGTCAGGTCGGTTTCGGTCAGAAATTAACGATTTTTTTTTTCAAAATTTAAGGAAATTGAAATTGGATTTCAGACTCTTTTCAATTCTAATTTTGATTTAATTTTAATTTTTATTAAATCTAATAGTTGATTTTTTTTTTTTTAAATATAGTTTTGGTTTAAAACAACAGACCGAATCAACTAATTTCATTTCGACTCAAAATTAATATCGATAAATCTAACTTTAATTAATTTCAATTAGATTTCAATTTCAAATTGAATCAATCCATTTGGGTTATTAATATCCAAATCATGGGGTGTTGTGCTTGATTGAATCTATGAAATATTTTTCTGATCAATCTCAAAAGCTCTGTTCCAAATTCTTCCTCGACCATGCATGCCACTTCTGTAGATGGATCGTCCATTGTCAATGACACATTAAAGACTTGCTTCATTATACCACCTAATGTGAATTCTCAAGGGATTTTGGGGAATCATTTTCTAACATATTCATTGCGACTTTTGGAGTTGCAGATGATTCAGATTTTCATCACCAGCCATGCATTTCATTTCTCTCTCAAAATTTTTTGAATCACCTTGTTTGTCTCTTCCATGCATGCTGGAATGTGCATTCCCCTCCTGAGTTTCCTTCATTTTATTATAATGAGTTGTAATTCAAGGATCTAACCAGCCATTTATATCTGGTTTAGATTGCAGAGCAGCAGTAAAAGATGATAAAGGGAACCAAGAAAATTCAATATTAAGTTTTCTTGCCACTCAATTCCAATCTGCTAATCTCTTTCCTGTCATCTCCTACATCATTGAACAGCCCAAAATCACATATCTGCTTCCGCCGCGTTTGGGCTTAAGGATAAATTGCTCACAGATGCTTTGGGAATACTTGCCTTATTGCTTGCTATAATATTCATCTTCAGGCCTGCATTTCAATGGATGATTCAACAGACTCCTGAAGGGATGCCTATCAATAACTACTACATTTGCACTATTGTAATGCTAGCCATGGTTGCTGGATTCTCTCTTGATCAGTTTGATCAGGGTCCACTTTTGGTGTCTTCTTATTTGGTTTTGCAGTAAGGGCTGGGCCACCAATAGCTTCTGCTTTGGTAGACCGGTTCGAATCTTTTACATTGGGAGTTCTTTTGCCTGTCCACGCTGCTGTATCAATAATGAGTGTAGATTTGCTTATTGTCATATCTCGATTTACCAACATAGGATACCACATGGGTATTAGAGTTTTGCTTTTTGTAGTCAAATTCATAGGATGTTTGGTCCCTTCATTGCTGTGAAAGGTTCCATCAATTGATTCTGTCGCGCTCGCTTTCATTATGAACTGCAAAGGCATTGTCGAATTAGCAGGTTATGGTGATGCGAGAGACAAGGAGGTAATGTGATTATGCAACATTAAATATATATATTTTTGGTTCATTAGGATCGACTGTGATCTTAAAATCTTAGAATCAGCCAAACGCATGGCTAAGAACTCAAGTGCAAGCCTAACTGTTTTCCATTTTATTACTGAGGATGATAATGAAGGGTGTGGATCGGAGAAGAAAGTGCTTGACACTAAAGCCTTGGAGGGTGTCAAGCAAATGGCTGCTACGAGCGAAACTGTATCATACATAAAGCGGCTGGTGAAAGATGGACCTCAGACTGAAATTTTGTTTATTAGTCTTTGCATGCAAATCTTATATTTAAGTAATTATTTATTTTGTATTTAAATAATTATATATTTTATAAAAATATTAAATATTTTTATAATTAAAAATATTTAAATATAAAATACTAAAAATATTTAATTATATAATGATATGTTTTTTCAAATGGTAAAAAGTAGTTAATAACAAACAATATGTTTTATTAAATTCTTAAATTTTCAATATTATGGTCTATACTTTTATAAATATTTCGTTTTATTTATAGTAAAATTTTTTTTAATAAATAAATAATGAAATAATTTCTTTTAAAATGATTTTTCAAGAAAAAAATTATAAAGAAGTTTATTTTTATGTAATCTAATATAATTTAATTTGATAATATATAAGTAATCATAGATAAATCTTTTAAAGTTATAATTCACAAATATTTTTAAAAATATATATCAAAAAACTATAATTTAAATTAAATTTTCATTTCAATTAATTTATTTAATTTCAAACAATTAATTTAAATGGAATTTGGCTTGCACTCATTGTATAAATCCCAACTATTCAAATTTATGGAATAAATCTCAAATTTACCTTTTTATAATTCGATAATGAATCAGTTGAATCAATATGACTGACACTTTTTCTAGAGGGTTATTAGATCTTATAACTTTAAAATTTAAGATTTCACTTATTTTTACTATAATAAGTGTACATAAAACCTATGATTTGTCTATACTCTTCTCTTCGCACCGTTTCACTTACTATCAGAAATTTCGCTGATTACAAGTTAAAAATAGAATCAGTTCTAGCTACTGCACTATCATGGTGTTGCTTCCAACTTACAGCAACTAATAATATTCTTTAAGTACAAAAGTGAAACAAAGCAATGAAATGTTTTTAGAAAGATTTTTTTTCACTTATGTGAATAGATAATAACTTTAAAAATCTTAATTTCATACCCTTAATAATATATAGAGAACAGAAAATTACTTATATACAGAGCCTGCAAACTCAAAGGATACAGTTTTATTAGGCTTTCATATCCTCTAGATGACTTGTTAGAGAGTAATACAAGAAATTGTCAGAATAGCAACTCAATTTAGAAATGGATTGTGCAACTGAGTTACAACGAAATAAAAAATAAATTTTAATTTTTAATGCTATTTTTATAAGTTTTCTTGGATCTTGGAGGATTTATGCCTTCTTATTTCATCATATTTATTGTTAGTATCAAACTTAATTGATATGGATTGGAATAATGCTTCTGATTGTTTTGGAATAAAAGCTCCCTTAGCTCCACCCCACCAAAATGGAAAAACAAAATGAAAAGTAAAGGAAATACTTTGCTTCTTATATGAGTTTTCTTTTATGCTAAAAGAGAAAATACCTTACACATCATAAAACTTTTGTATGATTTACATTCTGAACTATTTTATACACAATAATATTTAGGAACATGCATTAGCCTTTAATATTAAGAAATATTTAAGGACATCAAATATTAATGAGTTTTAGCTCGGTAGTATTATAATTTTCTCTAGACTTGTGATATCTTGAGTTTGAGTTTCCATTGAAACCAAATGAAAAAAAAAAAAAAAAAAGCAAACGCAATAATCCTGTGACACAAATCAAATCAAAATGCTTCATGAAATTGAGGAAGAAAAATTGTCAAAGAATGTATATAAAATTTCTTAATGTAGTCTAATATTTTAATGTAGAATTTTGTTAGGAAGTTGCATCGCTGAGGGGCAAAGGAGGACATCTTTGCATAATTTCATTGCTCTTTTATTTATTGTATTCGTTGCTTATACCTTTTCTTTTGCATGAAAAGGGGAAAAAATACTTTGCTTCTTCCCCTTAGAGAATGCAATGCTCTCTTCCAAACCTTATATATATTGGCTGATTAATTATGAACTGCATCATCTCTCACAAACACACAAGTTTCCCTTAACTTTCTTCATTTTCATCTTGCCCAAATTTCTATCATTATCCTTCCATAGATGGCTGAACAAATCCCATTCAAAGTTGACCTCATTTGCTTCTGAAGAAATTGGTTTTGTGTATGGCTTCAAAAATGATCTTAGGAGGCTTCAAACTACTCTCTCCACCATCAAAGCTATACTTCTAGATGCTGAGGAGAAGCAAGAGCAGAGCCATGCAGTCAAGGACTGGATAAAGAGGCTTAAAGATGTTGTCTATGATGCAGATGACTTGCTGGATGACGTAGCAACTGAAGGTTTGCGAAGAAAGGTTGAAGGTCAGGGAAGAATTGTAAGGAAGGTATGCGACTTCTTTTCTTCCTCAAATCAGATTGCATTTCGTTTTAAGATGGGTAATAGAATTAAAGACCTTAGAGAGAGGTTAGATGAAGTTGCCAATGATTTGTCTGGCTTTCGCTTTATAGTTAGGAAGGAAGTTGGAGTAGATATGCGAGTTAAGAATAGTTGGAGGGAGACGGACTCCTTTGTACAGGAATCTGAAATGATAGGAAGAGATGGAGATAAGAAAAAAATCATAGAATCATTATTGTGTCCAGACAATCAAAGCAATGTTTCTGTAGTTGCAATTGTCGGTTTTGGTGGCTTAGGAAAGACTGCCCTTGCCCAATTAGTGTATAATGATGAGAAAGTGATGAATTATTTTGATTTGAAAATGTGGGCATGTGTTTCTGAGGAGTCAAACATTGAAATGATAGTTAAAATCATCCTTAAAAGTGCAAATATTGAAGTGTCTAACTCGTCATTGGAACAGTTGCAAATCCGCCTTAGACAACACTTAGAAAGGAAAAAGTACTTGATGGTCTTGGATGATGTGTGGAACGTAGATTATAGAATTTGGAGTCAATTGAGAAAATATTTGATGGTTGGTGCAATAGGAAGTAAGATTTTAGTAACAACTCGTAACAAGAGTGTTGCTTTAGCTATGGGTGTAAACTCTCCATATGCTTTAGGGGGCCTAACAGAAGATCAGTCATGGGATTTATTTGAGAAGCTAGTATTTAGAGAGGGAACAAGTAGAGTGAATCCAAATTTAATAGAAATAGGAAAAAAAATTGCAAAAAAGTGCAAAGGAGTTCCACTTGCAATCAGAGCTTTAGGAGGCATAATGCAACTAAAAAGTAGAGAAAGTGATGAATGGTTGTCTGTCTTAGAAAATGAGATATGGAAGTTGTTTGAGAGTAAGAATGATGTTGGTCCAGTGTTGAAATTGAGCTATGATCACTTACCAAATCATTTAAAGCAATGTTTTGCGTATTGTGCCATGTTTCCTAAAGATTATGAGTTTGATAAGGAGACGTTAATTCAATTATGGATGGCACAAGGTTATGTTCAATGTTGGAGTCAAAGTGGAAATGAAAGTTTAGAGGAGATTGGCGATGGATACTTCAATGAATTATTATTTAAGTCATTTTTTCAAAAGGATGAGCATGGTTATAAAATGCATGATATCATCCATGACCTTGCACAGTCAATAGCAGGGGATAGTTGTTTTGTGGTAAATGATACTACTAAAGATATTCCTGATAGAGTCCAACATGTGTATTTTGAGGGGCTGCCTTCTGAGGAATGCTTGAGAAAGTTCAAAAACAAGGGGTTGAGGACACTATTTTTTTCTCGTGAGTTAGATATAAATTTAGATAGTATTATTTCAAATTGTAGAAGTTTATGTGTATTGAGTTTACGTGGGTGGTATATCGATGGATTGCCAGATTCAATTGGAAAGTTGAAGCACTTAAGGTATCTTGACATTTCAAGAAATCAAATAATCGAATCACTTCCAAACTGTATTTGTAGTTTGTATAATTTGCAAACTCTAATACTCTCAGATTATTGGGTTCTTAGAGAATTACCGAGAGATATAAGAAAATTGATTTGTCTTAGAAGTCTCATGATTGATGAATGTAATAGGCTTGAATACATGCCAGTGGGGTTAGGGAGATTAACTAGTCTGAAAAGATTATCTAATTTTATTGTGGGAAGGGATCAAGGAAGGAGATGTGCCACGTTAAATGAATTGAATAGCCTAAATCAGCTTAGTGGTGAAATTTCCATTGAATTACGAGGAAATGTGAGAAGTGCCGCGTTGGAGTCCAACCAAGTAAATCTCAAGGAAAAGAAACACCTTCACTCCTTGGATTTGTATTTCTATTGGTCTGGCACGGGAGATATTGATAGTGGAAATAGTGAGTTGTTGTTGGATAACCTACACCCTCACCCTAACTTGAAACAATTGCATGTTAATGGGTACGAAGGTGTGAGGTTTTCAAATTGGCTTTCTTCTATCACAAATCTTGTCGATATTGATATAAGAGCATGTCCAAAATGCGAGCATCTACCACCGTTGGATCGTCTCCCTTCTCTGAAATCTCTCAGACTTGACGAGTTCAATTCACTGAATTATATATCGGATGAGATGGCAGAATCTTCCTCTTTTTCATCTGCATCAACAACATTCTTCCCATCCCTAAAGATTCTTCAACTCATTTACTGCCCTAATCTGAAAGGGTGGTGGAGAACATGTAGGGACGCTGACCTAGTGCCTCAATTTCCTTGTCTTTCTCACTTAACCATTCGGAATTGCCCTAACCTGACTTTGATGCCAACGTTTCCATCTCTGGACATGGATCTGTATCTTTCAAATGCCAACATAAGACCATTGCATCAGACATTGAAGATGAAGATAATGACTGCAACGGCTTCCACATTACCATCAACCTCTTCTTCAGTCACTGCTTCATTTCCCAAATTAAAGTCTTTGTATTTAGAAGAGATTGAGGGTCTATCATCTCTACCTGGAGAGTGGATGCAGAATCTCATCTCCCTCAAGAATCTTACTGTTTCTTATCTATCAAGTCTGGTGTCTCTACCGAGGGAGCTTCGACATGTTACCACCTTGCAGCATCTGGAAATCAGCGATTGTTCTAATTTGACAGCTTTGCCTGACTGGATGGGCAATCTCACATCACTTGAATATCTGCAGATCAAGAACTGCCCCAAACTGGAATCGCTACCAAAAGTAATGCGTCAAATCACCACTTTACAACGGTTGATAATTAAGGATTGCCCCCATTTATCTGAAAGATGCGAACACGACATGGCTGCAGATTGGCCCAACATTTCTCACATCCCATATATCATGATAGATAGGCATCAAATTCAAGAGCGTGGCCGCTATTTATTGTAAGAAGAAGGAGACTCCTCTGCTTCCACCGGTTAGTACTTTCTTTCTTCAGCCTTCCTTTTAATTTTATTTTTAAATTAGATTAAAAAAAATCATTAGGACAGTCCAAAGTTTTCTACAATGTCATATAAAAAATATCATCTACTTCTACAATAAATTCTTGTCTCTATCTGGTAACTTGATCCATTACTTGCTCTGTTCTGTCTTTATTTTATCGACTTCTGTTCTGATTCTATATGCAGAGGTACAACTATAGAAGAATGATTCTACTTAGCTTTGACTATCCATGGGATGGTAGAACATATTGCTAGCTCCAACAACAGAATTATATGTTGCACACAGCAAACCTTTTTCTACTTCAGAATTTTAGAAAGGTATAAGTTTTGTTCACCTCCATGTTCTTATGATGATATGTGGATATCAAAACTTCAAAATGAAATAATATGTTATTTTATTTTTAAATCCCATTCTAAGAACTTAATTTCTCACCAGTCTTACCCTCTTGCTGCACTTGAACATCTAGAGAATATTTTATGGTCCAATATGTTGTTAAATTGAATGGTTGGCACTTTCAAATTACAATTCTAGTGGAGGATATTTTTTGAAGTTTTCAAATTTTAGTGGAGGGTATTTCAATTTTTTCCCACCAATTAATTAATTATGAATGACCCATATCAGTTTAATTGATGTTACAACTCCGAATATCATGATTCTTCAAATTCTGAACTGAAATTCTGTCTGCAGGGAATAGAAGCAAATGATGTTTGTCCTGCAACAGATGATATTTGGATTTTGGAAGTTGTAAATTACTTTAGGATCTACTCTTCTAATAGAATTCAGGTTCTTATCTCTTTCAGTTTCACTTATTTTTGAGAACAATATTTGTAATATCTTACATTACCTGTATTAGCCCTCGAGGGCAATTTTTGATATGATATTTTGAGAATATTTTCTGTGATTTATTTTTCTTTCATTTTGGTACAGGAATGAAGCAATTTTGAACTTGAAGCTTATATTGCACATATTTCCTTTTTCCATGATTACAAAGGTGTGAAATTTTAACTACTTTAAATAACTCTTTCAATTTTAGAAGTTGATTTATTTGCTTTATTCATTTCAACGTGTTGGCAATAGTAACAAATTAAAGGTTAAATTGACATGAAAAGGATCATCAGCTGCTTCTACAAGGTATCTCTCTCCATCTGGTAAGTAAATCAACTGCCTTCTTTATTTTATCTTCACTTTGTCTTCCAGAGTCAACAAGTTTGGTTCTATACTGTATGCAGGGCTGGAAGGATGTTGATAACTTGAATTAACTCTTACAATAGACATTTAGCATCAATGTTGCATTTTCGGAGGCAATGAGAATCTGCATTCTGTCTAAATTCTGTCAATTACCACATCTCTACCTCTTCGAGAATCGAGAAGCTAGCGACTGCAGGGTGCATTGGAATGTATCATTGATGATGATGATGGATCACAAGTCACAACTCACCACGATGTCATGTTCGCCGAGCCATCATGCTGCAATCCAGCCACTTTGGAGTTAGGACCATGGAATGTATTGTCACCTCCAACACTTCTGATGTTGCGTCATTTGGTGTTTTCATTTTCTTAAAGCAGTTAGCTTTGAATTATATTTTAATCTATCCTGACTGTTTTTTCTGAATTTAATGCAATATATCCATGTGCTAATCCTTGCAGGAATACAACCTGGAGCAAGGTCGGATATCAAAGTAACAGATCCTAAAACGTGGAGAAATTTCTCTGGGAAAATGAGGCTAAAATTCTTAGATTTTTGTAAGGTGTGAAAACATTTTATAACTTTTCCTTACCTGCACTATGCATAAGTCGGTATCAGTCTTTTATAATGAAATATTGCTCTACATTGCAACTGGTGGATTGAACTCTTGTTTATGCCAATCACAGAAATTTATGTGCTGCTACAAACTATGGAAAAAAGCGCATCTAGTAATCTCTATTAGCATCCGCTTTCATGTAGGCACAGAGCAAGTGTGAGTTTACATGAAATGTAGGTATCATATGCGTTTAATTATTTTGTCAATTTATTTTTGTCAAAATGCTTGGTTTTGTAATTATTTCACTATCTCAGTTGGTTTCTTCCCTTGACCATCTGAGCATTAGGTTATAAAGGGAGCTTAACAGAGTGCATCTTGCACATATTCAATCTCTGCAATCACTCACCAGTTCCAAAGTTTATGAGTTGGGATGGTCTGCCAGCTTTACACTGGTATATACATTCCTGGATCTAGCTTTACACTGCCAGTTCCAAAGTTGCTTTGCCATTGGTTGCGTTGGAAAGAAGAATTCTTAACTGTTTCTACAGGTATATACATTCTTGGATCTAGCTTTTCTTTTATGAAATTGTCTTTGATATAATTTTTGTAAACTCAAAATAAGTGAAGTTTCAACTAGGATTTGTTTTGTTTTCATAAGTTCTTTTTAGGCCAAAATGTATTTGAAATTGGTAGCAAGGCTTTAGTTTAGATTAACCTTTTGATTTTCGTAATAGTCCTGAGCTATTGCACTTCTAGCAAATTACTGATGTGTAGGCAGCAAGCTGATTTTAACTTCCAGACTCATACGTAACTTCCAGTTCATCTTCTTATATGTCTAAGTTTATGCTTCTGTAGGTTGCATGCGCTTTCACAGCCTACTGGAAAATCTTTTAGCAAGCAGTCTCTAATTTTATTATACCTTGTGCATCTAAGTGTAGAGCAAATGTTCTTTCTTTTGGTGCTGCAATTTGGTGAAACTCCCACATCTTTGCTCGAGAGAGGAACAGTGAAATGCAACTCTGAGCCATTGAACAAGAAATACAAACAGCTACTATGATAGAGGATTTGTCACTTGTCAAAGTTAGTTCTGGTTATGCCTTAGTTGTTAATAGATATTGTGATATTTTTAAAATGTAATTCTATTTTATTTTATTAGGAGTCTGGGACTAAGGGAAATTTCTATGTTTATGTCAATTTCACCACTGAAATACATGGAATTGTTGTTTAAATATAACAGGTTCTTTTTTTTTGGTCAAAAGTTAACTTTTTTTTTTTATTTGACACACTGGGATTTATTTGTTTGGTTCTTTTCTAGTTGTATATAATTATAAAGGCAAGGTAAAATTCAGATGAAAGGAATCATCAGCTACTTCTACAAGACATATGCAGGGCTTTATCTGGTAAGTAAATCAACTACCCGCTTTGTTCTATCTTCCCTTTTATCTTTCAAGTTTGTCTCTGTACTCTATGCAGGGCTGGAAGGAAGTTTATAAAACTCTTGGAACAGACATTTGGAATCAATTTTTCAGTTTCAGAAGCAATCAGAATTTCCAAAGGAAACTGATTGTATATATCAGCAAAATGGGAAAATGGAAAGAGAAAACGAGGAAGAGGTTGAAAGAGAACGAAACAGAGAGAGCGTGTCCTCGGTGACAAAACAGAGAGGGCTTGAGAGAGAGACCCCCGATAACTCCACTCATCTGCAGCCAAATTCCGGACATCAATTACCGGGAAAACGATCCAAAAATCAGACTTGAAGCTTTTTATTTTAGAGAGAGACGGCGTTGCTCGTCATTGTCATCTTCTCTTCCCCTCATTGGCATCTTCTCTTTGACACAAATAATTGGTGGCGGTAGAAGTGGATACAACAAAGACAAATGAAGTAACTAGACTAGACGAACAATTAATCATCCTTAGATGGAGTAATTAGGCACATTAATTAGATGGGAAAATAAATATGAATTTTGAATTTTGCTAGATTTAGTAATTGATTACTATTAACGAACATTTTCAGAGTGAGTTACAAAACTTTTATACGTTCATTTAATATCTTGTATTTTCTTTTTGTCGAATTAATAAGTTATACAGTTTTCATAGGTAATTTTTATAATTTGTCTGTTTTGTTTTTATCTCTTAATTTTAATTTTTATTAAAAAATTCTTAAATTTTAATTTTATTTTATAAAAAAATTGCTTTAACTTATAATAGCAAGTTTGCATATTATAAAAATCTTTTTAGGTTATGGTGTGATGCCTGTAATTTTAGGGGGTAAAAATCTTCCTCTTATCTTAAAAAGTAAATTATTGTAATGACATTGATATTTTTTAAATAGATTCACATAGTAATTGAAGCAGTCAATTTATTTTAACGTAAGAAAAAACAAGGTTAAAAGATAATTTTATTTTATTTTTAATCTAAAATTTTATTCTATAACATGTTAAGAGGACTTTCGTAAAACAAAAATAAAGTTCAGTAATTGTTTACTAATAAATTGAAATTAAATGAAAAAGATAAAAACGAACTATAAAAGTTATCTCAATTTTCATATGATTTATTTAGATAAAAGTTAATTCGACTCTCTAAATTGAAAATAAGTTGTGTCAAGAATGAAATATTAAAGTTGGGTCGATTAGACCATGAAGTTGGTAAATCGAGCTAATTCGGCTTAATTGTTTATTGTGTGCTACAAGTGCTGTCAATTAGACCTTGGAATTGGCTAATTGGGTTAATTTAACACAATTTTTTACTGTTTTATGTGCCTGTTGAAGGACTAAATATAAATTTTAACATTTCATAATTTAATTAATTCTCAAAGTTTATAAAAACTGTAATAATTTGATCATTGTCTCTCCATACTATTTATCTCTTATCCCCTACATTTTTACACTTTACCTCTTAAAAAAGCACAACAATAATAGACGAAAATTCAACTAGAAATTAAAATAAAAATATAATCAATTTATTTTTTTTACTCTCTCAGTGGCGTCTTAAAATGGAAAATCAAAATCAAATATTTAACAGTTTCAAAATAAAAAAACATTTGTTTCCAATATTATCTTTGGAAAATTATTTTTTTAAAAAATATTAAAGGAAATTAAATATATGGACTTATTATAATTTATTACTTTCATAAAATATTAGGGACCAAAATATAATTTAACATTTAAAATCAGTGGCCTTCATGCACGTCTCTCTCCTATGTATTTTTTGCACAATAAAAAATTACGGCAAATTGGCTCGATAATTTGTCAATTTCTGGTACAATTGATCCAATTTTTGCCTTTTGTGTTTAATTTAACTTTGGTGTCAAAAAGCAAAATTGACCTTTATTATTACTTCATTCACTTTCTGTATTTATCAATTTAATTTCTGTAATCACAGCGACACTAGCTGTATGTTCACCGTATTGACTTCCTAATCCAAGGATTTTTTAATTAATATTTATGTTAATGGAATTTTAGAGGTGAAGCCATTGATGACTTTTCTTCCATACAGATGTGAGATGTCAGTAGGTAATTAATTCCAAGTGAAACATTTGTTCTGATTTAATATGGACTGATTTAAGATGATTTTGCCATACAAAACTTCTACTTCACAAAAAATTAGCAAAGCACTTGAATTTATTTATTTATTTATTTCTTTTTTTTTGGGAACACTTGAATTCATTCTATATATATATATATATACACACGCGCGCGGAATTATATTCTTAAGAAGAAAAGGAAAATGAAAAATATTTTCTATTGGTTCCAATGTTAAATTAATGATATGTATTTATTTTATGTACGTATAAGTGTTTTTACATTTATCAAAGTTTAAAAAATAAAAAATAACTTTGAAGTCAATTTTTTTTTCTTAAAAATGACTTAGTTTTCCCTTTTAATTAGAAAATTATCTTCCATTGACTAATTTTTTTGAGTGATCCAAACGGTAGATATTTTCTGCGAAACAAATAGAACCTTAAAATATATTAATTATTCAATTTGTGGACAAGCAACTAATATTATTCAGTGGTATGGTCTTGCTTCCAAAAGTGAAACAAGTAAGAAAATGATTTTAGAAAGAGTTGATAATAAAGCAGAGGATTATTTTCATTTATGTGCATATATAATGACTTTAAAAATCTTAATTTCATCTCTTATAAATATGTAGGGAACAGAAAATTACTTCTATGGAGCCTGCAGACTCAAAGGATGCAGTTTTAATTAGCCTCTCATATCCTCTACGTGACTTGCTGGAGGGTAATAACATCTATTCTAAGTTTTCTTGAATCTTGGAGGGTTATGCTTTTCTTATTTCATCATATTTTCTATTAATATCAAACTTAATTGGTATGGATTGGAATAATGCTTCTGTTTGTCTTGGAATAAAAGCTCCCTCATTGTTCTTATCCTCCCCCAACTCAATCAAGTACCCAACCTCACCAAAAAGGAAAAACAAGAAGAGAAGTAATGGAAATACTTTGCTTCCTATATGTGTTTTCTTTTTTATTAAAAGAGAAAATACCTTGCACATCATGAAACTTTTGTATGACTTACACAATAATATTTAAGAACATGCATTAGACCTTAATATTAAAAATATTTAAGAATGTGAAATACTGATAAGTTTTAGTTCAGTGGAATTAGAATTGCTTCTGGACCTATGATGTTTTGAGTTCGAGTCTCAATTGAAGTGAGATAACAAAAGAAATACAAATGCAATTATCCTATAACACAGATCAAATAAAAATGCTTCATGAAATTAGGGAAGAAAAATTGTTAAAGAATGTATATAACATATCTTAAATGTAGTCTAATATTGTTGAATTTTGATAGTTGTCCAAATAAGTGAATCATGCTACACATGTCTCTCTAGGAACTTGCTTCACTAAGAGGCAAAGGAGGACATCTTTGCATATTCTCCTTGCTCTTTTATTCAACAGCAGGGACGCTATTTGCTGTGTGAAGATGAGGCTTCCACAGGTTCGTACTTTCTTTCCTTCAAAAACATCATTAGGGCAGCCCAAAGTTTTCAAATCCTATAGATTCTTACTGTGTGTATAATTATAATGGAATAGCTAAAATAATGTCATATAAAAAAATCATCTACTTCTTCTACAGAAAATACTTCTCTCTATTTAGTAAGTTGATCCATTACATGCTCTGTTCTGTCTTCATTTTGTCTTTACTTTTGTTCCGATTCTATATGCAGAGGTACAACCGTAGAAGGATGATTCTACTAAGCTTTGACCATCCATCCGGCGATAGAACATATTGCTAGCTCCAATACTGGAATTATATGTTGCTCTTGCACATGGCAAATTTATTACTTTCAAATTTTAGAAAGGTACAAGTTTTTTCACCTCAAAATGAAATAATATGTTCTTAATTTCTTACCAGTTTACCCTCTTGCTGCACTTGAACATCTGGAGAATATCTTATTGTCAAATATGTAGTTAAGTTGGATGGTTGGCACTTTCAAATTACAATTCTAGTGGAGGATATTTTTGGACGTGTTCCGATTTGTTCAGATTTTAAATTTACTTTTTTATTTCAATTGTTCCACCAATTAATTAATTATGAATGGCTCATATCAGTTTGATTGATGATACAACTCCGAATATTATGATTCTTCAAATTCTTAACAGAAATTCTGTCTGCAGGGAATAGAGGCAAATTATGTCTGTCCTGCAACAGATGATATATGGAAGTTGTAATTGACCTTAGGGATCTATTTATCCGCCATAATTCAGGTTCTTATCTCTTTCTGTTTGACTTATTTTTGAAAAAAAAAATATTTGCAATATCTTACATCCTTGAGGGCAATTTGTGATCTGATATTTTGAGAAAATTGTGCTGTAATTCTTTTAATTTTTTACAGGAATGAAGCGATTTTGAACTTGAAGCTTATCTTGAACCTATTTCCTTTTTCTATTATTACAAAGGTGTGAAATTTTAACTATTGCTAGAGCTACATTATATAACTCTCTTTCAATTTTAGAAGTTGATTTATTTGCTGAGTTATTTCAACGTGTTTGCAGTAGTAACAAAGCTAAGATTAAATTCAGATGAAAAGGATCATCAGCTGCTTCGACAAGATATCTTTCTCTCCATCTGGTAATTAATCAACTGCCTTCCTTATTCTGTCTTCACTTTGTCTTCCAGGGTCAGCAAGTTTGGTTCTGTTCTATATGCAGGGCTGGAAGGATGTTAAATTGAATTAACCTATGGATGTAGGGCTGTAGAAACAATTTTGCATTTTCAGAAGCAATGAGAATGTGCATTCTGTCTTTAAATTCTGTTAACTGCTCTTCCACTTACATTGCCACATCTCTACACCTTTGAGAAGGTAGCAACTACAGAGTGCATTGTTTCTCAATTGATGATGATGGAGCACAACTAACTACATTGTCATGTTCCCCTGGTAACTTAGGACCATGAAATGTATTATCACCTCCAACACTTTTGTAGTTGCATCATTCAATTGTATTATTTTCTTAGGGCAGTTAGCTTTGAATTATATTTTAATCTATCCTGACTGATTTTCTGAATTTAATGCAATATATCCATGTGCTAATCCTGTAATCCTTGTAGGCAATGCAACATGGAGCAAGGTGTGAGATCAAAGCGACAG
Organism: Hevea brasiliensis; assembly: GCF_030052815.1. Classification (NCBI taxonomy): domain Eukaryota; kingdom Viridiplantae; phylum Streptophyta; class Magnoliopsida; order Malpighiales; family Euphorbiaceae; genus Hevea; species Hevea brasiliensis. The sequence continues at coordinate 5,428,738 of NC_079506.1, read as the reverse complement.
ATCCTGGAACGTGGAGAAGTTCCTCTGGGTGAATGAGGCTAAAATTCTTAAATATTTTGAAGGTATAAAAACATTTTATAACTTTTCCTCACCTGCATTATGCATAAGTTGGTATCAGTGTTTTATAATGAAATATCGCTCTACATTGCAAATGGTGGTTTAAATTCTTATGTATTTTAATAATATTCAATGCCAGTTACGGAAATTTATGTGTTGCTACAAATTATGAAAAGGAGTGCATCTAATAATCTCTATTAGCATCCACTTTTGTGCAGGCACAGAGCAAGTGTGCAGTTTACGTGAAATGTAAGTGCTGTATGCTTTTAATTATTTTGTCAATTTATTTTTGTCGAAATGCTTGGTTTTGTAATTATATCATCATCTCAGTGGGTTCCTTCCATTGACCATCTAAGCATTAGGTTATAAAGGGAGCTTAACAGAGTGAATCTTGCACATATTCACTCTCTGCAATCACTTTCCAGTTCCGAAGTTTGAGTTGGGATGGTGTGACAGCTTTACACTGGAAAATGAGTGGTTTTTAAGTCTTCAACTGCTGATACTTACAAATGCATTATGCCTCCGAAAGAAGCTGCTTTGCCATTGGTTGTGCTGGAAAGAAGAATTCTTAACTGTTTCTACAGGTATACATATTCCTGGATCTAGCTTTTCTTTTATGCAATTGTCTTTGATATAATTTTTGTAAGCTCAAAATAAGTGAATTAAGAGGTGTGAGGGTGAGAATAACTTGATTTGTTTTGTTTTCATAAATTGTTTTTGGGTAAATTATATTTGAAATTGGTTTCTAGGCTTCAGCTTAGATTAACCTTTTGATTTTCTTAATAGCCCTGAGCTATTGCACTTCTAGCAAATTACTGATATGAAGGCAGCAAGCCAATTTTAATAGTTTGATGGCAAACAAATCCAGACTTATGTAACTTCTGGTTCATCTTCTTATATGTCTAAGCTTATGCTCCCATAGGTTGCATGTGCTTTCACAAAAAATCTTTTGGCAAGTAGTCTCTAATTTTATTATACCTTCTGGATCTAGGTGCTGCAATTTGGTGAAACTCCCACATCTTTGCTCAAAAGAGAAACAATAAAATGCAACTCCATCTCCAAGTCATTGAACAAGAAATACACACAGCTACTATGGGAATTGTCACTTGTCAAAGCTAGTTCTGGTTATGTCTTAATGAGCTCTGAAGATTCATTTTGTTTTGTTTGTTTACTTATACAGCTAGATTAATAGATTTTGTGATATTTTTAAAGTGTAAATCTATTTAATTTTATTAGCAGTCTGGAACTAAGTTAGAGGAATTTCTATGTTTATGTCAATTTCACCAATTAAATACACGGAAGTGTAGTTTAAATGTAACAGGTTTTTTTTAGCAAAAAGTTGTTTTTTTTTTAATTTGACACACTGGGATTTATTTTTTTAGTTCTTTTCCAGTTGTTTGTAATAATAAAGCTAAGGTAAAATTGAGATGAAAAGGATCATTGGCTACTTCTACAAGATATATTTCTCCCCATCTGCTGTGAAAATCAACCGCCTGCTTTGATCTGTCTTCACTTTTTATCTTTCAAGGGTCAACAAGTCTGTCTCTGTACTATATGCAAGGTTGGAAGAAAGTTTAAACAGCTCTTGGATCAGACATTTGGAATCAATTTTTCATTTTCAGAAACAATCAGAATTTCCAGTAGATGTGAGATACTTCGTCTTTAATTTCTGGCAATTGCTCTTCAACTTATATTCCCAAAATCGTTCAGAGTGGAAAAAGCGAATCCATATAGCCGACCCCAAATTTTTGGGATAAAGGCTTAGTTGAGTTGAGTTGCTCTTCAACTTATATTGCTGCATCCCAGCTCCTTCGTGAAGCTCAAGACTGCAGAGTGTGCATTGGTTCTCAATTGATGATGAAGTGCACAAAGGATGCTTCTGCTAACTTTTCACTGTCTATTGGATAATGAAGCATATTGATAGGTTCAACACTGGAATTACCCATTGCCTTCAATTGACAAGGTATCACCAGGACGAATTTATTCTCTTTTAAAGTAATGAATTGGAGTGCTTGCAAGACATTGGCTTCTTTTGAATTTTAGAAAGGTGTAACAACATCTTCTGCCTTCACCTCCATTATTCTTATGACGATCTGTGCTTCAGCATTTCAAAAAGAAATAATATGTTTTTCTATCTCTAAATTCTAGTTTAAAAAACTTTAGTCTCTTACTAGTTTCAGCCTCTTGCTGCTCTTGAACATCCAGAGATTTTAAAAAAGATTCTACAGAAAATTTGATTCTTCAGAAACATATTTCCAATATCTCACATTACTTGTATTTGTAATTGAAAGCAATTTGCAAAATTTTGTTGTATTTTTATTTCTCTTTAATTGTGTACAGGAAGGAGCAATTTTGAAGTTGAAGCTTCCTAATAAGGATTATAAATCTTCGCTATAGTTCCTTTTTCAAGTATTACAAAGGTATGAAATTTTTACTCTTGGAGGCAAAAAAATTTAAATTTAACTTTATTGGCAAGCACTTCCTCCAATTTCTTTACTGAATTAATTCTTAACTCAACATTTTCTTTTTTTGATGCTGGGATGTATTTGCTTATCTCCCTTTAGAATCTTACTGTTTATAATCTATCAAATCTGGTGTCTCTACCAAGGGAACTTCAATACGTTACCACCTTGCAGCGTCTGGAAATCTGGTATTGTTCTAATTTGACAGCTTTGCTTGACTGGATGGGCAACCTCACATCACTTAGATATCTAGAGATCTCATACTGCCCCAAATTGGAATCGCTACCAAAAGGAATGCGTCAAATCAGCACTTTACTGGAGTTGAGGATTGATGGTTGCCCCCATGTGAACACGATATGGCTGCAGATTGGCCCAACATTTCTCACATCCCAAATATTAATATAGATTGGCATGAGTATTCAACAGCATGGCCTCTATTTATTGGAAGAAGAAGGAGGCTCCTCTGCTTCCACGGGTTTGTACTTTCTACCTTCAGCCCTTTTTTTTCTTTGAATTTTAAATTAGCTTCAAAAAATCATTAGGGAGGCCAAAGTATTCTACAGTGTCATATAAAAAATATCATCCACTTCTTCTACAATAAATACCAGTCTCTATCTGGTAAGTTGATCCATTACTTGCTCTGTTCTGCCTTCATTTTATCTCTCAAAGTTAAGGACTTGTGTTATGATTCTATATGCAGAGGTACAACTGTAGAAGGATGATTCTACTAAGCTTTGACTATCCATGGGATGATAGAACATATTGCTAGCTCCAACACCAGAATTATATGTTGCTCTTGCACACAGCAAACCTTTTTCTACTTTCGAATTTGAGAAAGGTATAAGTTTTTTTCACCTCCATGTTCTCATGATGATAGGTGTATATCAAAACCTCAAAATGATATAATGTGTTATTCTATCTGTGAATCCCATTTTATGAACTTAATTTCTCACCAGTTTTTCCCTTTTGCTGCACTTGAACATCTAGAGAATATTTTATTGTCAATTATATAGTTAAATTGAATTGTTAGCACTTTTAAATTACAATTATATTGGAGGACATTTTTGAAGTTTTCCAACTTTAGTGGAGGGTATTTTGTTTCCCACCAATTAATTAATTATGAATGGCTCATATCAGTTTAATTGATGGCACAACTCTGAATATCATGATTCTTTAAATTCTGAACTAAAATTCTGTCTGCAGGGAATAGAAGCAAATGACATTTGTCCTGCGACAGATGATACCTGGAAGTTGTAAATTACTTTAGGATCTACTCATGCAATAGAATTCAGGTTCTTATCTCTTTCAGTTTCACTTATTTTTGAGAAAAATATATGTAATATCTTACATTACTTGTATTACTTCTTTAGGGCAATAAAGGAATGAAGCAATTTTGAACTTGAAGCTTATATTGAACATAATTCCTTTTTCCATGATTACAAATATATGAAATTTTAACTATTGCAAAATCTACTTTAAATAACTCTCTTTCAATTTTAAAAGTTGATTTATTTGCTTAGTTCATTTCAATGTGTATGTAGCAGTAACAAAGTTAAGGTTTAATTCACATGAAAAGGATCATCAGCTGCTTCTACAAGATATCTTTCTCCATCTGGTAAGTAAATCAACTACCTTCTTTATTCTGTCTTCACTTTGTCTCCCAGGGTCAACAAGTTTGGTTCTGTACCATATGCAGAGCTGGAAGGATGTTGATAACTTGAATTAACTCTTGGAACAAACATTTAGAATCAATTTGCATTTTCAGAAGCAATAAGTATCTGCATTCTGTCTAAATTCTGTCGATTGCTCTTCACCTTACATTGCCACATCTCTATCCCTTTGAGAAGCTAGCAACTGCAGAGTGCATTGGTTCTCAATTGATGATGATGGAGCACAACTCACCATGATGTCATGTTCGCCTAGCCATCATGCTGCAATCCAGCCACTTAGAAGTTAGGACCATGGAATGTATGACCTCCAACACTTTTGATGTTGCGTCATTCAGATGTTTTTATTTTCTTAGGGCTGGAAGCTTTGAATTATATTTTAAGCTATCCTGACTGTTTTTTCTGAATTTAATGCAATATATCCATGTTCTAATCCTTGCAGGGAATACAACCTGGAGCAAGGCCGGAGATCAAAGCAACAGATCCTAGAACCTGGAGAACTTCCTCTGGGAAAATGAAGCTAAAATTCTTAGATTTTTGTAAGGTATAAAAACATTTTATAACTTTTCCTCGCCTGCACTATGCATGAGTCGGTATCAGTGTTTTATAATGAAATATTGCTTCATGTAGGCACAGAGCAAGTGTGAGTTTACCTGAAATGTAAGTACCATATGCTTTTAATTATTTTGTCAATTTATTTTTGTCAAAATGCTTGGTTTTGTAATTATTTCACCATCTCAGTTGGTTTCTTCCCTTAACCATCTAAGCATTAGGTTATAAAGGGAGCTTAACAGAGTGCATTACACTGGAAAATGAGTGCATTATATGTAACTTCCAGTTCATCTTCTTATGCGTCTAAGCTTATGCTTCTGTAGTTTTCATGTGATTTCACAACCTATTGGAAAATCTTTTAGCAAATAGTCTCTAATTTTATTTAACCTTGTGCATCTAGGTGTACAGCAAAGGTTCATTCTCTTGGTGCTGCAATTTGGTGAAACTCCCACATCTTTGCTCAAAAGAGAAACAGTGAATTGCAACTCTTGAGCCATTGAACAAGAAATACACACAGCTACTATGATAGAAGATTTGTCACTTGTCAAAGTTATTTCTTGTTATGCCTTAATTAGCCTAAAGATTCATTTTGTTTTGTTTGTTTACTTATACAAATAGGTTAATAGATATTGTGATATTTTTAAAATGTAAATCTATTTTATTTTATTAACAGTCTGGTACTAAGGGGAATTTCTATGTTTATGTCAATTTCACCAGTTAAACACATGGAATTGTATTTTAAGTCTAAGAGGCTTTTTTTTTTTTTTTTCATTTGACGCACTGGTATTTATTTGTTTAGTTCTTTTGTAGTTGTATGTAATAATAAAGGTAAGGTAAAATTCATATGAAAAGGATCATCAGCTACTTCTACAAGATATATGCAGGGCTTTATTTGGTAAGTAAATCAACTGCCCGCTTTGTTCTGTCTGCACTTTTATCATTCAAAGGGTCAACAAGTTTGTCTCTGTACGATATGCAGGACTGGTAGGAAGTTTATACAACTTTTGGAACAGACATTCGGAATCAATTTTTCATTTTCAGAAGCAATCAAAATTTCTAATAGATGTGAGATACTTTGTCTTTAATTTCTGGCAATTGGTCTTCTACTTTTACTGCTGCATCTCAGCTCCTTTGTGAAGCTACAGACAGCAGAGTGTGCATGGGTTCTCAATTGATGATGAAGTGCATAAAGAATGCTTCTACTAACTTTTCACTGTCTATTGGATAATGAAGCATATTGCTTGGTTCGTTGCTGGAATTATCCATTGCCTTCTTTTAAAGGAACGAATTGGAGTGCTTGCAAGAAATTGGCTTCTACCTTTCTTCACCTCCATTATTCTTATGATGATCTGTGTATCAGCACTTCAAAAAGAAATAATATGTTATTCTATCACTAAATTCTAGTTTAAAAGACTTTAATATCTCACCAGTTTAAGCCTCTTGCTGCTCTTGAACATCTAGAGATTTTGAACAAGATTCTACTGAAAATTTTATTTTTCAGAAACATATTTCCAATATCTCACGTTACTTGTATTAGTACTTGAGAGCAATTTGCGAATTTTTGTTTTATTTTATTTCTTTTTAATTGTGTACAGGAAGGAGCAATTTCGAAGTTGAAGCTTCCTAATAAAGATTATAAATCTTCATTATGGTTCCTTTTTCCAGTATGACAAAGGTATGAAATTTTAACTCTTGGAGGCAAAAAAATTTAAATTTAACTTTATTGGCAAGCACTCCCTCCAATTTCATTACTGAATTACTTCTTAACTCAACAATTTTTTTTTTTTTTTTTTGATGCTGGGATGTATTTGCTTTTTTTTTTTTTTCAATGTATACGTACTAACAAAGCTAAGGTGAAATTCAGATGAAACAGATCATCAGCTGCTTCTACAAGATATATTTCTCTCTGTCCAATAAGTAAATCAACCGCCTACTTTGTTCGAGTTCCACTGCTGGAAGGATTTTGCATTCAATACATTTGGAATCAATTTTGCATTTTCAGAAGCAGTAAGCATTTGCAATCTTTTTTGGACCAATAGATGTGAGTCGTTCTGTATAATTTTCTAGAGTTGTCAGCTCTTTAATATATCTTTATTCTATCCTGACAGGATTTTTCGGAATTTAATTGTAATATGTTCCATGTGTTAATCCTTGCAGGCTACACAATATGCAAGTCATAAGATGAGGACCCAATTTTAAGCAAGTTTTGAGATCAAAGCAATCAATCCCCAAGGTCTCACTGTGATTTTTGAAAGGTATAAAAACATTTTTCTAATTTGGTCTCTCCTGCATTTTTTATAAGTTGATATCAGTGCCATATAATGGAGCGCTTTTGAGAATAGAGGACGCCATGAATTCCCTGGTTCTTCTTTCAGAATAAGATGGATGCCAAATGTCTTAGAGAAGGAGCAGTGGGGACAGTGGATGCCATGAATACCCCAGTTCTTCTTTCAGAATAGGCAGCTTTTGACTCAACTGTGAAGGAATGGTCTGCTGTCGTGACAAAAAGGCTTCAGAATAGGCAATGGTAAATATCACATGACCTTGCGAATGGTGGTTTAGCTAGCGAAGAACTAAATGGATCAGACGGTTAATTACATGTATTAATTATTAATACATGTAATTTCTTTGAAAAGTGGATTAGTTGTAAATACTGCAGAGAGCTAAAGACCAACATTTTAATTCAGCAACATGTTCATTGGCTAGTGAACCAGCCGCTTCACAGGCCAAGCCATATTCTCCACCCAAGAATCTAGGCAATCCATATTTATAAGAAGGAATTGGGTGGCTTCTGACTAGTTTCTTGATAACGTATTTCTTTAAGCATTTTGCTACATAAAGACTTTTCATGATGGCTGACAGATTTACACTGGAAGCTGCGTGGGTGTCTTGTTTCTCTTCAACTGCTGATGATACTTACAAATTCACTGCAATTTTGGAAGAAGCTGCGTTGGTTGTGCTGGGAGGAAGAATCCTTAACTCTTTCTACATAACCCTTAACTGTTTCTACAGGTATATATACATCCATTGATTTAGCTTTTCAATGAGTGGTAATAGTCAGATTATTTCACAAGTGTCCTTTTCACAAGTGTTCTTTTCACAGCTCCTCTTTTCTTGTTCTTTTCACAAGTGTCATCATTACTGCGCATCCATTAGAAGTCCTGAGCTATTTCACATCTGGAAAAATACCAATGAGAAAGCAGGAAACTGATTATAGAAATCTGATGGTAAAAGAATCCAAACTTTATCTCCCTTATGTACTTTCCACTTCATCTTCTTATATGCCTGATCTTATGTTTTTACAGGCTGCAAGATGTGCTTCCATGAACTATTTGGAAATGTTTAGCAAATAGTTTCTGAAGTCATATTACCTTATGCATCAGTCTTGGAACAAACATTCAGTTTCGAGCTCCAACTGGTTAAACTAAGACTTAACCAATTGGTATGAGAATTTGTGATCATTGAACTAGGAATATGCACAGCTACCATGATAGAGGCATTTCAGAGCTTGTTTTAACTTATAGTGGTTAAAAGTAAAAAAGATCACTAGATTAATGAAGTAATGACATTGGAAGTGCCCATGCCACACCAAAATCCCAGAAGGGCTTCAGCTCATTACCACTCTGCAGTGCCTCGATTTGAAAGCAGTCATACTTTGATGTCTTTAGCAGACTGAATGGCCAGCCTCACAGCATTGTTCAGATTCCTCTGATTAAAAGAAATCTCCAGTGAGTAACATCATGCAAGTGGGAGTAGTCTAGTTTACGTTGTTATGGAAGTGAATCTCCTGCTTGTTTTTCTAATTTTTCACGTCTCCTCCTTCCAGGAACTATTGAAAGCATTTTTGTACTAGGATGGGAAATGGTTGCCCCTGAATTCTTAAAATTTCATCACTTGCTACTCTTGCTGAAGTTACATGAAAATGGAGGAGCCTTGCCCCATGTAGCTAGCGAAGAGCTAAATGGATCGGACGGTTCATTACATGTATTAATTGTTAATACATGTAATTTCTTTGAAAAGTGGTTTAGTTGTAAACACTGCAAAGAGCAATAGACCAACATTTTAATTCAGCAACTTGTTCATTGGCTAGTGAACCAGCCCCCCACCGACCAAATCCATATTCTTCAGCCAAGAATCTAGCCAATCCTAGCTAGTCAGCAAACCCACCTCAAATCGTCCTGATGAAGTTTTTCTAGGCAGCGTAGAAGTGAGAAACAATTGAACTGAGAGTAGGGAATTGCGGCTGCCAAGCATACCTCTGGTTTCTCCGACAACCAGCCAGCCAATTCTTTGCCTCCTTAGACGCTGAATAAACCTCTCCTAGCTGCATTTTCGCTGACCAAGAGGGAAGAAAATCGAAGCTTTGAAGGATTTTTTTGAGGGCTTCAATTTCCGCTGTGCATGGTGGCTGCCATTGTAGTCCCCAGCAGCTCAGCTACCTATAGAATTTTTAATTCTAAAATGGTGATTTATGAATCATTGTTGTGTGCATATAAATTGAGTTGTGGGTTTGAATGATATGAGTTAAATTGTGAATATAATTCAGCACATTAACGCTCTGCAAAGCCTTGAAATCCGTTGGTGTCGTAATTTGTTGTCTTTGCCACACTGCAATCTTTATGAGTCTTTGATTTTGATTCACTTTCGGAAAGATGCAAACAAAACACTGCTTAGTATTGGACCGAATTTGCTCACATCCCAAGCTTGGACTTTCGTCCCCATGATTCCGTTTCCCGTCCCCGATAAGCATAAAATCGAGTCGAAAATTTTATTAAAATTGATTAACTAAATAAAATTATTTTAATTTTTTATTCAATTCAATTTAGTGTGATTTTACTCGTAATTTGGTTCTTTCAAATTTTTTTATAATAAAAGTCAAGTTATTCAGTTTTTGAAATATTTTAATTAAATTAATCTAATGATCACTTTGTGTTTTTTATTATGATTTGGTTTGAAAGTTGAATATATTTTTTACGGGCGTAATTATTATTCTACTCAAAAAGTCTAGTGCAACTCATATATGTATATTCTTTCACTTTGCTGCTTTACACCTCTCCTTAATTGCATGGCATTTTCTCACCATCATTTCTATGATTTCATGTTTTTCCTTTCTTAATTAATCATTTTTAACCTCTTTAAACATATCAACATTATGGGGGAATTTTTATTTTTAATTTTAATGTTTTTATAATGAAATTTATATATATATAATAAATAATAAAATTTATTTATTTATATCTTGTTTTAAATAAAATTTATCATCAATACAAAATACATGTTGAAGGATTATTTCATCTAAAACAAATAATTATAACAGAATTATGCTAAGTTTAATTAAACTAATATGAAATGCAAAAAAAAAAATAACAATTAAGTGTATATTTCATTTAACTTATAAAAAATAGCTCATAAATATTATGTACTTAAAAATTAATTTAAATTTATATGCATTTTAAATTTTAAATAATTAAAGTGTTTATAAATAATTAATAAATAATTAATATATTTAATAAAAAATAATTTATAAATATATTTATTATTAAAATAATTAAAAATAATATTAAATATAATAAAAAAAATAAAAGCAGAGGTAAGAAGGAGCTCAACAATTTTGACTTGGTGGTCTAGAATCATGAAAAAGAAAATTGATTACCAAGTACTTTTTTTTTTCCCTATTTTTATTATTAAAGGAAGTGGATAGGACCTTTTCCTTCTTTTATTTATTACTTTGCAATTAAAAAAAATTATTATTACTTTGCAATTAAAATTATAAAAACTGCCATTAATTTTTTTATTTTTCCTTTGAAATAAATCATTTGTAAAAAAATAATTCAATTGAATTCTCACACAATCATATTTGATTTTTATTCTTTTATATTATAAGAAAATTTTAAATTAAAAAGAATTAATTTTTTTAATCCAAACATGAGAATTAATGAAAAAAAAAATCAATCAATTGAATTGAATTCTTATAAAATTTTGGTTTTTAAAATAAAGGGCTAAAAGAATTGAAAAGTTTAGCTCACATAAATTAATAATAGAATTTTTAATCATTTAACGATACAATTGAAATTTTTTATATAAATTACAGTCATTATTAAATTTATAAATATAAAGTATTTAAATTATATAAAGGATTAATTACTTTTAAATTCATGAGTATTCGTTGTCATTATTATTAATTTATTAATCCTTGTATAATTACATTATTTGGTCTATGTATACGTTCATCACATGAGACTAAGGCTCCTATTAAATGTGTTCATGGTTGTCAAGTGATTTAATTTCTTATCAATGTATCTTTTATATTAGCTTTTATTTACAGCCACCCAAAATTTTTAGTGATAATAGGCCAACTTCTATGAACTTTTTAGAAAACAATTTATGGACTTTTTAATGTATTAGATCTTAGATTTTTTAAATCATGAGCAAACTTTTTATTTAACATCGGTTGCTCAAAATGTATACATCACAATTATAAATATTAAATTTTAATTATATTAATTACTTGTATATATTAAAATATATAAAATACTGAAATAATATTATGTGAAATTTAAAATATGAACATTTAGAATGTAAAGTTTAAAGTACTATAGACTCTGATGCCATGTAGATAAAATAATCTATTCCATTGAATAGTTTGGTCTTATGCGCGTAAGGAATTATAACGAAGATTTCCTAAACTTGAATAGTGACATTTTGGAAGCTGATGAGAAACTCAGTGGCAGTGGAGTCCACAATTCCAAGAAGTTGAAGGGGAATTTCCTCTTGTGAAAACTCAAATAATACTATTGCCCTTGACTTATCTAGATTTCTTGTTTCTAACATTTCTTTTCTTCTTCCTCAAATAATTCAGTGTGTATTAGATTTTTCTTCATGGGATCCACACGCTTTGCAGTACCTCATTAAACCCAGTATTTTAGCTGTTCCATGAAGTCCACATTCATTTCTATATATCTTGCTCCACTGATTATGAATCTCAGTATCTCTTAAACAGAACCTTTCGTTTTTCTTCCCCTTTCTGCGCATACTAACTCTTATTTCTCTTGCAAAAACCTTTCTTTACACTTTCGGTCTTTATCTTGCAAAGTATGGCTGAACAGATCCCATTCGGCATTGCACAAAACTTATTAACAAAGCTGGCATCATCTGCCTTCCAAGAAATAGGATTGATATATGGTGTCAAAAATGATCTTTGTGGGCTTGAAAATACTTTCTCCACTATTAAAGCTGTACTTCTAGATGCTGAGAAGAAGCAGGCGAAGAGTCATGCAGTGAAGAGCTGGATAAAGAGACTTCAAGATGTTGTCTATGATGCAGATTACTTGCTGGATGACATGGCAACTGAAGGTTTGCGAAGAAAGGTTGAAGGTCAGGGAAGAATGGTGAGGAAGGTATGCGACTTCTTTTCTTCCTCAAATCAAATTGCATTTCGTTTTAAGATGGGTCATAGAATCAAAGATATCAGAAAGAGGCTAGATGATGTCGCTAAAGATATCTCTACCTTCGGCTTTATAACTAGCAACCAAGGTGTAGCTGATATGCAAGTTATGAATAATTGGAGAGAGACAGACTCCTTTGTATTGAAATCAGAATTCATAGGAAGAGAAGCTGATAAGGAAAAAATCATAGAATCATTGTTCAGTCCAAACAATCAAAGCAATGTTTCTATAGTTGCAATTGTTGGTTTTGGTGGCTTAGGAAAGACTGCCCTTGCCCAATTAGTGTTTAATGATGAGAAAGTGGTGAATTGTTTTGATTTGAAAATATGGGTATGTATTTCCGAGGAGTCAAATGTTCAAATGCTAGTAAAAATGATCCTTAAAAGTGCAACTAGTGATGAAGTGCTCAACTGGCCTTTGGAACAGTTGCAAATCCGTCTTAGACAACATTTAGAAGGAAAAAAATACTTGTTGGTGTTGGATGATGTGTGGAATGTAGATTATAGAATTTGGGGTCAATTGAGAAAATATTTGATGGTTGGTGCAATAGGAAGCAAGATTTTAGTAACTACTCGTAGCATGGGAATTGCTTTAGCTATGGATGTAGACTCTCCATATGAATTAGGGGGTATAACAGAAGATCATTCATGGGATTTATTTGAGAAGCTAGTATTTAGAGAGGGAACAAGTAGAGTGAATCCAAATTTAATAGAAATAGGGAAAAAAATTGCAAAGAAGTGCAAAGGAGTTCCACTTGCAATTAGAGCTTTAGGAGGTATAATGCAACTAAAAAGTAGAGAAATAAATGAATGGTTGTTTGTCTTGGAAAATAAGATATGGAAGTCGTTTGAGGACGATAGTGATGTTGGTCCAGTATTGAAATTGAGTTATGACCACTTGCCATATCATTTAAAGCAATGTTTCACATATTGTGCAATGTTTCCTAAGGATTATGAGTTTGATAAGGAGACGTTAATTCAATTATGGATGGCACAAGGTTATGTTCAATGTGGCAGTCAAAGTGGAAATGAAAGTTTAGAGGAGATTGGCGATGGATACTTCAATGAATTATTATTTAGGTCATTTTTTCAAAAGGATGAGTATTGTTATAAAATGCATGATCTCATCCATGACCTTGCACAGTCAATAGCAGGGGATAGTTGTTTTGTAGTAAATGATACTACTAAAGATATTCCTGATAGAGTCCAACATGTGTATTTTGAGGGGCTGCCTTCTAAGGAATGCTTGAGAAAGTTCAAAAACAAGGGGTTGAGGACACTATTTTTTTCTGGCCAGTTAGATATAAATTTAGATAGTATTATTTCAAATTGTAGAAGTTTATGTGTATTGAGTGTACGTGGGTGGCATATCCATGGATTGCCAGATTCAATTGGAAAGTTGAAGCACTTGAGGTATCTTGACATCACAGAAAATTATTTTGTCAAATCACTTCCAAACTGTATTTGTAGTTTGTATAATTTGCAAACTCTAATACTCACAAAATGTGGGTATCTTAGAGAATTACCGAGAGACATAAGAAAATTGATTTGTCTTAGAAGTCTCATGATTGATGAATGTAATAGGCTTGAATACATGCCAGTGGGGTTAGGGAGATTAACTAGTCTGAAAAGATTACGTAGTTTTATTGTGGGAAGGGATCAAGGAAGGAGATGTGCCACGTTAAATGAATTGAATAGCCTAAATCAGCTTAGTGGTGAAATTTCCATTCACGGACTAGAAAATGTGAAAAGTGCTGCGTTGGAGTCCAACCAAGTAAATCTCAAGGAAAAGAAACACCTTCACTCCTTGGATTTGTATTTCTATTGGGATGGCACGGGAGATATTGATAGTGGAAATAGTGAGTTGTTGTTGGATAACCTACACCCTCACCCTAACTTGAAACAATTGTATGTTAATCGGCACTATTGGTGCAGCTACGGAGGTTTGAGGTTTTCAAATTGGCTTTCTTCTATCACAAATCTTGTCGATATTGATATAAGAAAATGTCCAAAATGCGAGCATCTACCACCGTTGGATCGTCTCCCTTCTCTGAAATCTCTCAGACTTGACGAGTTCAATTCACTGAATTATATATCGGATGAGATGGCAGAATCTTCCTCTTTTTCATCTGCATCAACAACATTCTTCCCATCCCTAAAGATTCTTCAACTCTTTGACTGCCCTAATCTGAAAGGGTGGTGGAGAACATGTAGGGACGCTGAGCTAGTGCCTCAATTTCCTTGTCTTTCTGAATTAGAGATTTGGAATTGCCCTAACCTGACTTTGATGCCAACATTTCCATCTCTGGACATGGAGCTGTGTCTTTCAAATGCCAACATAAGACCATTGCATCAGACATTGAAGATTAAGATAATGACTGCAACGGCTTCCACATTACCATCAACCTCTTCCTCAGTTACTGCTTCATTTTCCAAATTAAAGTCTTTGTATTTAGAAGACATTGAGGATCTATCATCTCTACCTGGAGAGTGGATGCAGGGCCTCATCTCCCTTGACAATCTTAATGTTTCTATGCTATCAAATCTGGTGTCTCTACCGAGGGAGCTTCGATATGTTACCACCCTGCGGCGTCTCGGAATCTGGAGTTGTTCTAATTTGACGGCTTTGCCGGACTGGATGGGCAACCTCACATCACTTGAATATCTAGACATCGATAACTGCCGCAAATTGGAATCGCTACCAAAAGTAATGCGTCAAATGACCACTTTACAACGGTTGAGAATTTTTAATTGCCCCCGTTTGTCTGAAAGATGCGGACACGATATGGCTGCAGATTGGCCCAACATTTCTCACATCCCATATATCATGATAGATGCGCATCAAATTCAAGAGCGTGGCCGCTATTTATTGGAAGAAGAAGGAGACTCCTCTGCTTCCACCGGTTAGTACTTTCTTTCTTCAGCCTTCCTTTTAATTTTATTTTTAAATTAGATTAAAAAAAATCATTAGGACATTCCAAAGTTTTCTACAATGTCATATAAAAAAATATCATCTACTTCTTCTACAATAAATTCTTGTCTCTATCTGGTAACTTGATCCATTGCTTGCTCTGTTCTCTCTTTATTTTATCGACTTCTGTTCTGATTCTATATGCAGAGGTACAACTATAGAAGAATGATTCTACTTAGCTTTGACTATCCATGGGATGGTAGAACATATTGCTAGCTCCAACAACAGAATTATATGTTGCACACAGCAAACCTTTTTCTACTTCAGAATTTTAGAAAGGTATAAGTTTTGTTCACCTCCATGTTCTTATGATGATATGTGGATATCAAAACTTCAAAATGAAATAATATGTTATTTTATTTTTAAATCCCATTCTAAGAACTTAATTTCTCACCAGTTTTACCCTCTTGCTGCACTTGAACATCTAGAGAATATTTTATGGTCCAATACGTTGTTAAATTGAATGGTTGGCACTTTCAAATTACAATTCTAGTGGAGGATATTTTTTGAAGTTTTCAAATTTTAGCGGAGGGTATTTCAATTTTTTCCCACCAATTAATTAATTATGAATGACCCATATCAGTTTAATTGATGTTACAACTCCGAATATCATGATTCTTCAAATTCTGAACTGAAATTCTGTCTGCAGGGAATAGAAGCAAATGATGTTTGTCCTGCAACAGATGATATTTGGATTTTGGAAGTTGTAAATTACTTTAGGATCTACTCTTCTAATAGGATTCAGGTTCTTATCTCTTTCAGTTTCACTTATTTTTTAGAACAATATTTGTAATATCTTACATTACCTGTATTAGCCCTCGAGGGCAATTTTTGATCTGATATTTTGAGAATATTTTCTGTGATTTATTTTTCTTTCATTTTGGTACAGGAATGAAGCAATTTTGAACTTGAAGCTTATATTGCACATACTTCCTTTTTCCATGATTACAAAGGTGTGAAATTTTAACTACTTTAAATAACTCTTTCAATTTTAGAAGTTGATTTATTTGCTTTATTCATTTCAACGTGTGTGCAATAGTAACAAATTAAAGGTTAAATTGACATGAAAAGGATCATCAGCTGCTTCTACAAGGTGTCTCTCTCCATCTGGTAAGTAAATCAACTGCCTTCTTTATTCTATCTTCACTTTGTCTTCCAGAGTCAACAAGTTTGGTTCTATACTGTATGCAGGGCTGGAAGGATGTTGATAACTTGAATTAACTCTTACAATAGACATTTAGAATCCATGTTGCATTTTTGGAGGCAATGAGAATCTGCATTCTGTCTAAATTCTGTCAATTACCACATCTCTACCCCTTCGAGAATCAAGAAGCTAGCGACTGCAGGGTGCATTGGAATGTATCATTGATGATGATGATGGATCACAAGTCACAACTCACAACTCACCACGATGTCATGTTCGCCGAGCCATCATGCTGCAATCCAGCCACTTTGGAGTTAGGACCATGGAATGTATTGTCACCTCCAACACTTCTGATGTTGCGTCATTCTGATGTTTTCATTTTCTTAAAGCAGTTAGCTTTGAATTATATTTTAATCTATCCTGACTGTTTTTTCTGAATTTAATGCAATATATCCATGCGCTAATCCTTGCAGGAATACAACCTGGAGCAAGGTCGGATATCAAAGCAACAGATCCTAAAACGTGGAGAACTTCCTCTGGGAAAATGAGGCTAAAATTCTTAGATTTTTGTAAGGTGTGAAAACATTTTATAACTTTTCCTTACCTGCACTATGCATAAGTCGGTATCAGTGTTTTATAATGAAATATTGCTCTACATTGCAACTGGTGGATTGAACTCTTGTTTATGCCAATTACAGAAATTTATGTGCTGCTACAAACTATGGAAAAAAGCGCATCTAGTAATGTCTATTAGCATCCGCTTTCATGTAGGCACAGAGCAAGTGTGAGTTTACATGAAATGTAGGTATCATATGCTTTTAATTATTTTGTCAATTTATTTTTGTCAAAATGCTTGGTTTTGTAATTATTTCACTATCTCAGTTGGTTTCTTCCCTTAACCATCTGAGCATTAGGTTATAAAGGGAGCTTAACAGAGTGCATCTTGCACACATTCAATCTCTGCAATCACTCACCAGTTCCAAAGTTTATGAGTTGGGATGGTCTGCCAGCTTTACACTGGTATATACATTTCTGGATCTAGCTTTACACTGCCAGTTCCAAAGTTGCTTTGCCATTGGTTGTGTTGCAAAGGAGAATTCTTAACTGTTTCTACAGGTATATACATTCTTTGATCTAGCTTTTCTTTTATGAAATTGTCTTTGATATAATTTTCGTAAACTCAAAATAAGTGAAGTTTCAACTAGGATTTGTTATGTTTTCGTAAGTTCTTTTTAGGCCAAAATGTATTTGAAATTGGTAGCAAGGCTTTAGTTTAGATTAACCTTTTGATTTTCGTAATAGTCCTGAGCTATTGCACTTCTAGCAAATTACTGATGTGTAGGTAGCAAGCTGATTTTAACTTCCAGACATATATGTAACTTCCAGTTCATCTTCTTATATGTCTAAGTTTATGCTTCTGTAGGTTGCATGCGCTTTCACGGCCTACTGGAAAATCTTTTAGCAAACAGTCTCTAATTTTATTATACCTTGTGCATCTAAGTGTAGAGCAAATGTTCTTTCTCTTGGTGCTGCAATTTGGTGAAACTCCCACATCTTTGCTCGAAAGAGAAACAGTGAAATGCAACTCTGAGCCATTGAACAAGAAATACAAACAGCTACTATGATAGAGGATTTGTCACTTGTCAAAGTTAGTTCTGGTTATGCCTTAGTTGTTAATAGATATTGTGATATTTTTAAAATGTAATTCTATTTTATTTTATTAGGAGTCTGGGACTAAGGGGAATTTCTATGTTTATGTCAATTTCACCACTGAAATACATGGAATTGTTGTTTAAATATAACAGGTTCTTTTTTTTTTGGTCAAAAGTTAACTTTTTTTTTTTTTTATTTGACACACTGGGATTTATTTGTTTGGTTCTTTTCTAGTTGTATATAATTATAAAGGCAAGGTAAAATTCAGATGAAAAGAATCATCAGCTACTTCGACAAGACATATGCAGGGCTTTATCTGGTAAGTAAATCAACTACCCGCTTTGTTATATCTTCCCTTTTATCTTTCAAGTTTGTCTCTGTACTATATGCAGGGCTGGAAGGAAGTTTATAAAACTCTTGGAACAGACATTTGGAATCAATTTTTCATTTTCAGAAGCAATCAGAATTTCCAATAGAAATCAGGAAACTGATTGTATATATCAGCAAAATGGGAAAATGGAAAGAGAAAACGAGGAAGAGGTTGAAAGAGAACGAAACAGAGAGAGCGTGTCCTCGGTGACAGAACAGAGAGGGCTTGAGAGAGAGACCCCCGATAACTCCACTCATCTGCAGCCAAATTCCGGACATCAATTACCGGGAAAACGATCCAAAAATCAGATTTTGAAGCTTTTTATTTTTGAGAGAGACGGCGTTGCTCGTCATTGCCATCTTCTCTTCCCCTCATTGGCATCTTCTCTTTGACACAAATAGTTGGTGGCGGTAGAAGTGGATACAACAAAGACAAATGAAGTAAGTAGACTAGAAGAACAATTAATCATCATTAGATGGAGTAACTAGGCACATTAATTAGATGGGAAAATTAATATGAATTTTGAATTTTGCTAGATTTAGTAATTGATTACTATTAACAAACATTTTCAGAGTGAGTTACAAAACTTTTATATGTTCATTCAATATCTTGTATTTTCTTTTTGTCGAATTAATGAGTTATACAGTTTTCATAGGTAATTTTTATAATTTGTCTCTCAACTTCATTTTTATCCCTTAATTTTAATTTATTATAAAAAAATTCATAAATTTTAATTTTATTTTATAAAAAAATCCCTCTAACCTGTAATAGCAAGTTCGCATATTATAAAAACCCTTCCAGGTTATAGTGTAATGTTTATAATTTTTGAGGTAAAAATTCTCATCTTTTCTCAAAAAGCAGATCATTGTAATGACTTTGACATTTTTTGATAGGTTCATATAGCAATTGAAGCAGTCAATTTTTTTTTTAGTGTAAGAAGAAACAAATTAAAAGATAATTTTATTTTATTTTTAATCTAAAATTTTATTCTACAGCATGTTAAGAGGATTTTCGTAAAACAAAAATAAAGTTCAGTGATTGTTTACTAATAAATTGAAATTAAATGATAAAAATAAAACACGAAATCAAGTTTATAAACGAACTATATAAGTTATCCCAATTTTCATATGATTCATTTAGATAAAAGTTAATTCGACCCTCTAAAATGAAAATAAGTTGTGTCAAGAATGAAATATTAAAGTTGGGTCGATTAGACCATGAAGTACCAAATCGAGCTAATTCGACTAAATCATTTATTGTGTGCTACAAGTGCCGTCAATTAGACCTTGGAATTGGCTAATTGGGTTAATTTAACACAATTTTTTACTGTTTTATGTGCCTGTTCAAGGACTAAATATAAATTTTAACATTTCATAATTTAATTAATTCTCAAAGTTTATAAAAACTGTAATAATTTGATCATTGTCTCTCCATGCAATTTATCTCTTATGCCCTACATTTTTACACTTTACCTCTTAAAAAAGCACAACAATGATGGACGAAAATTCAACTAGAAATTAAAATAAAAATATAATCAATTTATTTTTTTTACTCTCTCAGTGGCGCCTTAAAATGGAAAATCAAAATCAAATATTTAACAGTTTCAAAATAAAAAACATTTGTTTCCTATATTATCTTTGGAAAATTATTTTTTAAAAAAATATTAAAGGAAATTAAATATATGGACTTATTATAATTTATTACTTTCATAAAATATTAGGGACCAAAATATAATTTAACATTTAAAATCAGTGGCCTTCATGCACGTCTCTCTCCTATGTATTTTGCACAATAAAAAATTAGGGCAAATTGGCTCAATAATTTGTCAATTTCTGGTACAATTGATCCAATTTTTGCCTTTTGTGTTTAATTTAACTTTGGTGTCAAGTTCAAAAAGCAAAATTGACCTTTATTATTACTTCATTCACTTTCTGTATTTATCAATTTAATTTCTGTAATCACAGCGACACTAGCTGTATATTCACCGTATTGACTCCCTAATCCAAGGATTTTTGAATTAATATTTATGTTAATGGGATTTTAGAGGTGAAGCCATTGATGACTTTTCTTCCATACAGATGTGAGATATCAGTAGGTAATTAATTCCAATTGAAACATTTGTTCTGATTTAATATGGACTGATTTAAGATGATTTTGCCATACAAAACTTCTACTTCACAAAAAATTAGCAAAGCACTTGAATTTATTTATTTATTTCTTTTTTTGGGAACACTTGAATTCATTCTATATATATATATATATATACACGCGCGCGCAATTACATTCTTAAGAAGAAAAGAAAAATGAAAAACATTTTCCATTGGTTTCAATGTTAAATTAATGATATGTATTTATTTTATGTATGTATAAGTATTTTTACATTTATCAAAGTTTAAAAAATAAAAAATGACTTCTTCTTGTGTAAAAAAGAATTCATTTTTTTTTTCTTAAAAATGATTTAGTTTTCCCTTTTAATTAGAAAAATATTTTCTGTTGACTAATTTTTTTGAGTGATCCAAATGGTAGATATTTTCTGTGAAACAAATAGAGCCTTAAAATATATTAATTATTCAATTTGTGGACAAGCAACTAATATTATTCAGTGGTATGGTTTTGCTTCCAAAAGTGAAACAAGTAAGAAAATGATCTTAGAAAGAGTTGATAATAAAGCAGTGGATTATTTTCATTTATGTGCATATATAATGACTTTAAAAATCTTAATTTCATCTCTTATAAATATGTAGGGAACAGAAAATTACTTCTATGGAGCCTGCAGACTCAAAGGATGCAGTTTTAATTAGCCTCTCATATCCTCTAGGTGACTTGCTGGAGGGTAATAACATCTATTCTAAGTTTTCTTGAATCTTGGAGGATTATGCTTTTCTTATTTCATCATATTTTCTATTAATATCCAGCTTAATTGGTATGGATTGGAATAATGCTTCTGTTTGTCTTGGAATAAAAGCTCCCTCATTGTTCTTATCCTCCCCCAACTCAATCAAGTACCCAACCTCACCAAAAAGGAAAAACAAGAAGAGAAGTAATGGAAATACTTTGCTTCCTATATGTGTATGACTTACACAATAATATTTTGCTTCCTCCCCCAACTCAATCAAGCACATCATGAAACTTTTGTATGACTTACACAATAATATTTAAGAACATGCATTAGACCTTAATATTAAAAATATTTAAGAATGTGAAATACTGATAAGTTTTAGTTCAGTGGAATTAGAATTGCTTCTGGACCTATGATGTTTTGAGTTCGAGTCTCAATTGAAGTGAGATAACAAAAGAAATACAAATGCAATTATCCTATAACACAGATCAAATCAAAATGCTTCATGAAATTAGGGAAGAAAAATTGTTAAAGAATGTATATAACATATCTTAAATGTAGTATAATATTGTTGAATTGTGATAGTTGTCCAACTAAGTGAATCATGCTACACATGTCTCTCTAGGAACTTGCTTCACTAAGAGGCAAAGGAGGACATCTTTGCATATTCTCATTGCTCTTTTATTTATCCTATTTGTCGCTTCTACCTTTTCTTTGTATAAAAAGGGAGAAAAAAAAATACTTTGCTTTTGCTTCTTCCCCTTAGAGAATGTAATGCTCTCTTCAAGACCTTATATATATTGGCTGATTAATTATGGACTGCATCATCTCTCAAAAATACACAAGTTTCCCTTAACTTCCTTCATTTTCATCTTGCCTAATTTTTAGTCATAATCTTTTCATAGATGAATGAACAAATCCCATTCACCATTGCAGAAAACTTATTATCAAAGTTGACCTCATTTGCTTATGAAGAAATTGGTTTGGTGTCTAGCTACAAAAATGATCTTAGGAGGCTTCAGACTACTCTCTCCATCATCAAAGTTGTACTCCTAGATACTGAGGAGAAGCAAGAGGAGAGCCATGCAGTGAAGGACTGGATAAAGAGGCTTAAAGAGGTTGTCTATGATGCAGATGACTTGCTAAATGACGTAGCAATTGAAGGTTTGCAAAGAAAGGTTGAAGGTCAGGGAAGAATTGTAAGGAAGGTATGCGACTTCTTTTCTTCCTCAAATCAAATTGCATTTCATTTTAAGATGGGTCATAGAATCAAAGATATCAGAGAGAGGTTAGAGGAAGTTGCTAAAGATATGCAAACCTTCGGCTTTATAACTAGAAACAAAGTAGATATGCAAGTTAAGAATAATTGGAGAGAGACAGACTCCTCTGTATTGAAATCAGATATAATAGGAAGAGGTGAAGATAAGAAAAAAAAATTATAAACTCATTGTTGTGTCTAGACAATCAAAGCAATGTTTATGTAGTTGCAACTGTTGGTTTTGGTGGCTTAGGAAAGACTACTCTTGCCCAATTAGTGTATAATGATGAGAAAGTAGTGAATTATTTTGATTTGAAAATATAGGCATGTGTTTCTGAGGAGTCAAATGTTGAAATGATAGTTAAAATCATCCTTAAAAGTGCAAATGTTGAAGTGTCTGACTTGTCTTTGGAACAGTTGCAAATTCATCTTAGAAAACATTTAGAAGGAAAAAAATACTTAATGGTCTTGGATGATGTGTGGAATGTAGATTATAGAATTTGGGGTCAATTGAGAAAATATTTGATGGATGGTGCAATCAGAAGTAAGATTTTAGTAACAACTCGTAACAAGAGAGTTGTTTTAGCCATGGATGTAAACTCTCCATATGCTTTAGGGGGCCTAATGATTGCATCAAATTATATAGATATTTAAGGTTAACATGCATTACATTTTGTTAACATTTAGTATCATTTTATGTTTATTTTTATATGTTTTCATTATTATTTTAGAAAACATGTTAATCCAACTTAATTCATTGATTTTTATATTTTATCAGGTGTTTTTATGTGATTCTAGAATCAATGACGAGTTTTAAAGAGAATTGGAGGTCAAAACATGAAGAATACAGTGCCAAAAACATTATATGGGCCATGTAACCCACCCCGTGTAACTCTCTGGACTGAAGAAAACATGAAAAATGAAGTGGTAGAAATTTACACGAGACGTGTATCACTACACGGTCCGTGTAAAGTCTCCTGACAGCAATTCTAATGCAACTTTTCTTCTCTCCAACTCGACCCGGATGGACTCCTAATACTTCTAGGACTCTGAAATTAGGGTTTTTACACCAGATATAAATAGAACAAGTCAGGAATTGAGGGAGAATAGAGAATTTCCATCCAAGAGCAAAATTAACATTCAAGAGCCAATTTATACTCAAGGATGCACCTCAACTTCAAGGGAGGCAAGGGAGAAACAAGATCTGTAAGATTGCTAGAAGGAATTTTCAGCAGAAATTCCAAAAGTTCAAGGCTGCAACTCTCTTTCTGGGTTCTTTCACTCTATTTTCTTCTTATGTATTCTCTTTATCTTTTTATAAACTTGATTGTAAAGCTCACCATGGGTGAGTAGGTTCTTTATTCTAGGGTTAGGGTGTAGGACTCTCAATTTCATTATGGATCTGGTTTGATTTTATTTAATACATTGAGTATTTTATTCTTTGATTCAATCTCTTGTGATCTCAATGCATGCTATGTGTTGGTACCCATTTAGTATTGATTACAGATATTAATTGAATGACTAAAAGGTGAAGATTAATATTAGAAAATCGAGATTTTGAACCTACAAAATATGACCTAGAGATAGGCTGATGACCTTTGTGGAGTTCCAAAATTAACTAAATATCTTAAGGGGTTTTAATTAATTTAATCACCATGAAAGTAGGGTTTATGTTAATTAAAATACACATTGAGTGCCTTGAGAGAGGATTTAAGATAATTTAGGATTAATTTACATCAAAGTAATAATCTCCCAATTATTGAAAGAATTAGATTGATTCCATAATTTATTGAAGTGTGAACCCCTAGCTCTAGAATGTCTTTGTCCATTAGTATTTTATTTTAGTTAATTATTTAGATTTTATTTCTTTCGATTTAGATATAATCATTATTTCTCTACAATTCGATTGTCTAGATAATTAAAATCACTATAGTTTGGTACTCAACACGGTCCTCGTGGGAACAATACTCTACTCATCACTTTATTACTTGTTAGCGATCTGTGCACTTGCGGTGGTTGAAAAACCAGCAAACACCTAACAGAAGATCAGTCATGGGATTTATTTGAGAAGCTAGTATTTAGAGAGGGAACAAGTAGAGTGAATCCAAATTTAATAGAAATAGGAAAAAAAAGTGCAAAGAAGTGCAAAGGAGTTCCACTTGCAATCAGAGCTTTAGGAGGCATAATGCAACTAAAAAGTAGAGAAAGTAATGAATGGTTGTCTGTCTTAGAAAATGAGATATGGAAGTCATTTGAGGATGATAGTGATTTGGTCCAGTATTGAAATTGAGTTATGATCACTTCCCATATCATTTAAAGCAATGTTTTACATATTGCAAAATTTTAAATTTGATAATGTTTTTAAATAATTTATTTCTGAAAATGGAAAAGTTTTAAATTTCTATTACAACAAAATGAAAAAAATTGGGCAGGGGTAATTTGGACATTATGCTCAGCAACCTATTCACGTTTTGAAATAATGCAGGAAAAAAATTGAAAGAGGAAAAAAAAAGAATATGACATAAAAATGATGTCATCAAATTGGAATTTTGCCAGCACTGACACATGTGTAGGGGGACTACGTGTCATCAGAAAAATCAACTATAAATGGACCCATCAATTAGTGGCTTGCCACGTTGTCCCCTCACACATGCCAATTGTCAACTCTCAAAGAACCAAAAAGTCAACAACTTTTGTTTTTGTTTATTTTTTTTTTTTTATGATGAGGTGAGCACATCTTAACGGCGATGTGCCGTTTGATGACGGAATTCTTGTCTTCATCCTAGGAAGCAGCATCACAGCTGTATAGAAGAGAAGGAAAATTATTTATTTATTTATTTCTGTCGGTTATTTTTTAATATTTTAAAATTATTTAAAGAACGTAAGCAAAGCCAATGCTTTATTTTCTTCTCTTTTCTTTTTAAAGAACCAAGGCCAATCAAATTAATTTTTTAAAGCAAAGTTTAGTTATTATAATTTTATTTTTTTAATGGAAATTTTATAGTAAAAATTAGAAAGATATTTTTATTTATATTAAAAAATTATTTTTTATGAAATTTAATAATATGATGCTAATTTTTAATGAATTTCTTATAATTTTAGTATAATTTATTAATAAAAATAAATAAGACTATACTTGACAGATGCGGAAAATGAGATAAGGGAACAGAGAATGAGGGCCACAAGAAGCAGTGAAATAGAGGTCAAAAGGCACGTGTGAACAGACTGGCATGTAGAGGATCGAGATGAAGCCACGTGGAGACCGGCGGGTGATCTTAACAACAGCCGGACAAAAGAAGAAAAAAAAAAAAAAGGCTAGCGGCCATTTTGGCTTATTTATTTATTAATAAATATTTATACTTTTATGTAAAAAATATAATTAATTAGAGTAAGTTTATTTTAATATAAATTATAAATTAAACTGGTTAGGGCATTTAATTTATTATTATTTATTAAAAATTAGTCATTTTTATCATTACTTCACAAGTTTAATAAGCAATTCATCTTTTTAATCATTTTTATAAGAAAAAAAAGTGTTTTTTTTTTTGAAATTTTGATGGAAATATATTCTCAAATTAATTTTATATATTATTTTTTATTTTTAAAAAATATTTTTTCTCTAAAATAAATATATCTTTCATGATAAATATGTTATTGATAAGAATTATTAACAAACACCTAATAATATATACAAATCTCATAATCTAAAAATTTTTAAATATCGGCATTTACATTATTAAAAATGTTGTTATTGCATAATTTTATAATATAAGGTCCTTGCATCAGTAACATTAACTTACCGATATTTTTTTAATAAATAATCAAATAAGTTATAGATTATAATTTATAAGTTAAATATATTATTTAGAGGTTATTAAAAATTAATTTTAAATAAAAAATTCTAATATTTAATGATATTTTTTACATTTAAAATCATGAATAATTAATCTGGATTAAATTAAAATGTGTTGTTTTTCTGGACTGGGCATTGATGGTGTGGCCTTGCTTCTATGCTTTCTCCTTTTGGGCTACTAGCTTGTCAAAATGGCTTATTGGATCTGTCAGGTCCCTTTCGAGCAGAAATTAACGATTTTTGTTCAAAAATTTCAGGCTCTTTTCAATTCTAATTTTGATTTAATTTCAATTTTGATTAAATCTAATAGTTGAAATTATTATTTTTTTAAATATAGTTTTGGTTTAAAATAACAGACCGAATCAGCTAATTTCATTTCTACTCAATTAATTTTGATAAATCTAATTGTAATTAATTTCAATTAGATTTCAATTTCAAATTGAATCAATCTATCAATCTATTCATGTTATTAAAATCCAAATCAAGGGGTGTTGTGTTTGATTGAATCTATGAATTATTTTTCTGATCAATCTCAAAATCTCTGTTCCAAATTCTTCCTCAACCATCCATGCCACTTCTGTAGATACACCCTCAATTGTCAATGACACATTGAAGACTTGCTTCCTTATACCATGTAATGTGAATTCTCAAGGCATTTTGGGGAATCATTTTCTAACCTATTCATTGCCACTTTTGGAGTTGCAGATGATTCTGATTTTCATCACCAGCCCTGCGTTTTTGTCTCTTCCATGCTGGCATGTGCATTCCCCTCTGAGTTTCCTTCATTTTTTTACAATGAGTTGTGGCTGGTTAGGTTCTGAACTGAATTGTAGGACCTATTGCAATTTGAGGACGATTCAATTCTGAAATGAGACATTTCAACGGTTGATTTAAAAAAAAAAAAAAAAAAAAAAAAGTTGGCCAGACTTCTGGTTTTGGTTAACAAATTGAAGTTTTTTACAAATTGAGTAACTTTACCATTATACGAAAACCGCTCTCACGAAGCATCCCATATGATACACTTGTGAATTGGGATTCTACCTAATTCAGCACAAGAAGCTTTATCAGAGCAATTAATTCATTTGTGCATTGCAGGCTGGAACAGTTCTTGGGAGAACTAGTACAATGAAAGAGATATTCGATGAAGGGAACCAACCCCAAATTGGAGTAGTCGGATCACTTCGTAATTTACATATTTGTGTTCCTGACAGGGGCGAAAATGGATGTAGGAATGGTACTTAAAACAGGGAGAAAAGCCATGTCAGTTGGTATTATTATAGTACTGGTGCCATTTATATATGGTTTAGCGTACAGAGCAGCTGTAAAAGATGATACAGGGAACCAAGAAAACTCAATAATAAGTTTTCGCGTGACTGAATTCCAATCTGCCACTCTCTTACCTGTTGTAAATATGTAACTTTTGTAGTGTAGTTGCGGGAATCAATTGTAAATAGAGAAATGTTTTTGGTATAAGCTGGAATGAGCTGTGAGTCTGTTAGGAGGTAAATAGAGAAATGTTTTTGGTATAAGCTGGAATGAGCTGTGAGTCTGTTAGGAGATTTTTTTTCTGCCCAACACGTCAGCTTGCATGCTGTTAGCGTGTGTAGATATTTCTCTTACTTTTTTGTATATAAACGTCATTCTTGACAGATATGAAATTGAGTCTCTTCCCATTTCCTCTCATTTCTAGCTATGTTTTACTTTGCAATTCTTCCTCAGTTTTTACAAGGTATCAGAGCCTGAAGGCTGTGATTCTTTGTTTTTGTTACTTTGCCTGTTTTTTTACTTGAAAGCTGTGATTCTTTGTTCTTGTTACTTTGCTGCTTGAAAGCTGTGATTCTTTGTTCTTGTTACTTTGCCTGTTTTTCTGCAAATTCCTTTGTATACTCTGCAATATGAGTTTGATAGATGAGACATCAGGGGTGAAAAGTGAGATAGGAGTTGAAGGTCAAAATAGCCTTACCAGCGATCCGTTGTATTTGCAAAACTCAGATCATCCTAGTCTCATTCTGGTAAGCACACTATTGACTGGTCATAATTACCTTTCATGGAGTAGATCTATGGTGATAGCTCTTAGAGCTAAAGATAAGTTGAGTTTTATTAATGGGAAATGTGTTAAGCCTGCTGCTGACTCACCTTCCTTTGAGAGATGGTTAAGGGTAGATAGTATGGTTGTTTCTTGGATTTTGAATGCTATATCAAAAGAAATTGTTGAAGCCTTTTTGTATACTAATTCTGCTCAAGAACTTTGGGAAGAATTACAACAGCGTTTTGGGCAAAGTAATGGTCCATTGTTGTTTCAAATCAAAAGAGATATATGTGGATTTACTCAAAACAATTTACCTGTGAGTGTCTATTTTACTAAGCTGAAGAAAATGTGGGATGAACTAACCTGTTTACGTCCTTTTCCTGCATGCACATGTGGTATTTGTAAATGTGGTTCAACAAAAGCTATTGCAGATATAGACAATGAAGATAGACTTATACAATTCTTGATGGGACTTAATGAAAATTATGAACATGTAAAGAATCAAATACTGTTGATGGATCCACTTCCTAATGTTCAAAAGGCTTACTCTATGATGCAAAAGGTTGAGAAAAATAGAGAGGTGCGTAATACTCTTTGTTGAATCCAGTGAGAATCTGCTATTATGTTAGCTAAAATGCAGAACTATAAGAAGGTTTTTTCTAAGGATGGTGGACCAAGTGGTGGATATAAACCTTCATTCAAAAAAAGGGATTATGGAAAGAAAGATGATAGATTCTGTACTCATTGTAATGTTGGGGGTCATGTTAAAGAATCATGTTTCAGATTATTTGGCTATCCAGAATGGTACAAGGATTTTAAGCAGAGGAAGGGTAGGCAGCAATTCAGTGTCACAGCTAATATGGTTGATACCCCCATGAGTGATACCTCTCAGAAAGCACATGAGGACTGGAATGCTGATGTTAATATCTCTGCACTGGCAAGTGAAGTCATGAAACTGATTAAGGGAAAGACTGTGGAAAATGAGCCAATCAGTGTCAACACAGCTGATTTTGCAGGTGAAATATTTAATAGTTGTCATGTTAGTATGAATTCTAAGCACAACAGTACTTGGATTATAGATACAGGTGCAACTAACCATATGTGTTCCACTATTCACTCTTTTGACTATACCACCTTATTGTCACACCCAAAAACATTTCTCTATTTACAATTGATTCCCGCAACTACACTACAAAAGTTACATATTTACATTTTGTCCAAACAGTACAACGAAAACCTTTTCCCATTAGTAATATCAGTACTTCTG
Organism: Hevea brasiliensis; assembly: GCF_030052815.1. Classification (NCBI taxonomy): domain Eukaryota; kingdom Viridiplantae; phylum Streptophyta; class Magnoliopsida; order Malpighiales; family Euphorbiaceae; genus Hevea; species Hevea brasiliensis. The sequence goes on along the minus strand of NC_079506.1, from coordinate 5,399,172 downwards.
CTGTTTTTGAGCTCATTCATCTTGATGTTTGGGGTCCCTATAGGGTACCTTCTTTGACTGGAGCAATTTTTATGGTGACTATAGTAGATGATTTCAGCAGATATACATGGACTTACATGATTGCAGCTAAGACTCAAGTACCATCTGTCATTCTTAATTTTTTGCATATGGTTCAGACTCAGTATAACAAGTTAGTAAAGAGAGTAAGAACTGATAATGGGACTGAGTTCATTAGCCAAAAGAGTACTGAAATTTTCAATTCCAAAGGAATATTACATCAGAGGTCTTGTGTTTATAGTCCACAGCAGAATGGTGTTGTTGAAAGGAAGCATAAACACCTCTTGCAAGTGGCTAGATCCATCATGTTTCAAGCTAATTTTCCAATCAAATTCTGGTCTGAATCTATACTTGCAGCAACGCACATAATTAACAGACTACCTACCAAAATTTTAAAATGGAAGTCCCCTTTTGAAGTTCTTTTCAACACTCAACCAAATTACAACTACTTCAGAGTAATAGGATGTCTTTGTTATGCCACCAACCTCACTCCTCATAAACACAAGTTTGCTCCAAGAGCTATACCTTCAGTTCTTATTGGCTATGCTCCACAGCACAAAGGGTATAAACTCTATGATCTTAATTCAAACCATCTTTATATTTCAAGGGATGTTGTTTTCCATGAATCCATCTTTCCTTTTAGAAATACTAAGCATTCAGTTTCTTCTTTTTCTCTTCCACTTCCCATATTTTCTACACAAGACTTACATTTTCCTCCAGTCAACACTTATTCTAATTCACAAGCCAGTCCTAATTCTTCACTCTCAGGTTCTAATCTTCCCCTAACACAGTCACCAACCATATCCCCAGAATTAACCTTAAAAGAGTCTTTCTGTCCTTCTTCACATGTTTCACCTATTTCTAGCCCTACATCACCTCCTATTCAACTCAGACATAGCACTAGGACCATTTCTAAACCTGCTTAGATTCAGGATTTTGTAGCTCATGTCCAGTAGACTTCTTATGCGTCTTATGACATTGACCTTGACTACATTCCAACAAAAACACCAGATATGCCATCCTTCTTTGTTAAATTCAATCCTTCTTACCTTGAATTTGTAGGCAATGTATCTAAGATCCCAAAACCTAGTTCTTATAATTGTGCAAAACATGACAAATATTGGATATTAGCTATGCAAAAAGAGTTGGATGCACCGGAAGCTAATAATACCTGACAGCTAACTACCTTGCCACCTGGAAAGAAGCCTATCGGATGCAAATGGGTATACAAAGTGAAATATTTGGCTAATGGACAAGTTGATAGATACAAGGCAAGACTTGTAGCTAAGGGATATAATCAATTGTTGGGGTTGGACTATACTGAAAGTTTCTCGCCAGTTGCTAAACTTGTTACTGTGAGGATTTTTCTAGCTCTAGCAGCAGCTAAAGATTGGCCCTTACACCAGCTAGACATTAATAATGCTTTTCTGCATGGTTTTATTGAAGAAGAGTTATACATGATTCCTCCAGAAGGTTATAATAAGGCTTTACCAGGTCAAGTATGCAAGCTTACTAAGTCTTTGTATGGGTTAAAACAGGCAGGAAGGCAATGGAATAAAGAATTTACTGCTAAGCTTCAAGGTTTTGGTTTTGTTCAATCATCCCATGATTGTTGTCTCTTTCTCAAAGGCACTGGATTGTCTTTTGTTGCTCTATTAGTTTATGTTGATGATGTTCTGATTACTGGAGCTGCTGAATCTCTTATCTTACAAGTCAAACAGTTTCTTCATGATCAATTTACTATTAAAGACTTGGGTTATGCCAAGTTCTTCCTTGGGCTTGAAATTGCAAGATCATCTTCAGGGATGTATTTGAATCAAAGAAAATATATTGTTGATATTATTCATGATGCTGGTCTTCAAGATGCTAAACCAGCCCCTTCGCCAATGGTTCAAGGATGCAAGCTAACACCAGATATGGGAAATCCTTTACCTAATCCAGATTCTTATCGCAGACTTGTGGGTCGATTACTTTACTTAGGGTTAACAAGACCTGATATTACATACTCTGTTCAACAATTGAGTCAGTATATGCAATTGCCTTGTCAACCTCATTTTGATGCAGCGTTACATGTTCTTAAATATCTTAAAGGGTGTCCAAGCAAAGGCATATTTTATCCACAGTCCAACTCTCTCCAGTTATCTCAGATTACGTGATGCTGATTGGGCAACATGCCCTACTACCCGTAAATCAATTTCTGGTTATTGTATATTTCTGGGGTCCTCTCTCATATCCTGGAAATCTAAAAAGCAAACCACTGTGAGCCGCTCTTCAGCAGAAGCAGAATATCGCAGCATGGCTACTACAGTTTGTGAACTCCAGTGGATTACTTATATTTTAAAAGACTTGCAGGTTCCTGTTGCTTTGCCCATTCCTTTGCGCTGTGATAATCAGGCAGCCCTTCACATAGCCGCAAATCCTGTTTTTCACGAGCGCACTAAGCATCTTGATATTGATTGCCATATTGTTCGAAATAAATTAGCTACTGGGTTCATTTCCACTGCACATATTAATTCTAAACACCAGTTAGCTGATTTGTTTACCAAGCCTCTTTGTAATCAAGCATTTAGTTTCTTATTGTCCAAGATGGGGTTGGTTGATTTCTCTCCAACTCCATCTTGAGGGGGGGATGTAAATATGTAACTTTTGTAGTGTAGTTGCGGGAATCAATTGTAAATAGAGAAATGTTTTTGGTATAAGCTGGAATGAGCTGTGAGTCTGTTAGGAGGTAAATAGAGAAATGTTTTTGGTATAAGCTGGAATGAGCTGTGAGTCTGTTAGGAGATTTTTTTTCTGCCCAACACGTCAGCTTGCATGCTGTTAGCGTGTGTAGATATTTCTCTTACTTTTTTGTATATAAACGTCATTCTTGACAGATATGAAATTGAGTCTCTTCCCATTTCCTCTCATTTCTAGCTATGTTTTACTTTGCAATTCTTCCTCAGTTTCTACACCTGTCATCGCCTACATCATTGAACAACTCAAAATCACAAATTCAGAACTTGGTCGACTAGGCCTTTCTTCAGCCTTAGTTGCTGATTTTTTGAGGGGCCTTTCTCATATCTACTTCCACCGCGGTTGGGCCACAGGATAAATTGCTTACAGATGCTTTGGGAATCCTTGCCTTATTGCTTGCTATCATATTCATCTCCAGGCCTGCATTTCAATGGGTGATTCAACAGACTCCTGAAGGGATACCGATCAATAACTCCAACATTTGCACCATTGTAATGCTAGCCATGGTTGCTGGATTCTGTCTTGAACAGTTTGATCAGGGTCCACTTTTGTGTGTCTTCTTATTTGGTTTTGCAGTACCAGCTGGGCCACAAATAGCTTCTGCTTTGCTTATCGTCATATCTCGATTTAGCAACATAAGATACTACTTGGATATTACAGTTTTGCGTTTTGTAGTCAAATTCATAGGATGTTTGGTCCCTTCATTGCTGTGCAAGGTTCCATTAATTGATTCTGTCCTGTTCGCTTTCATTATGAGGTGCAAAGGCATTGTTGAATTAGCAGGTTATGGTGATGCGAGAGACAAGCAGGTAATATAATTATGCAACATTATATATATATATATATATATATATATATATATATATATATATATATTTGGTTCATTAGGATTGACTGTGATCTTATAATCTTACAATTAGCCAAACGCACGGCCGACAACTTCAGTGCAAGCCGAGCAGTTTCCCATTTTACTATTGAGGCTGATAATGAAGGGTTCGGATCGGAGGATAAAGTGCTTGACACTTAAGCCTTGGAGGGTGTCAAGCAAATGGCTGCTACAGGCGAAACTGTATCAAGCAAAGAGCAGCTGGTGGAAGATGGACCTCAGACTGAAATTTTGTTTATCAGTCTTTACATACAAATTTTATATTTAAGTAATTATTTATTTTATATTTAAATAATTATATATTTTATAAAAATATTAAATATTTTTATAATTAAAAAATATTTAATTATAAAATAATAAAAATAGTTAATTGTATAATAATATATTTTTGCAAATAGTAAAAAGTAGTTAATAATAAACAGTGTGTTTTATTAAATTCTTAAATTTTCCATATTATAGTTTATAATTTTATAAATATTTTGTTTTATTTATAGTAACATTTTTTCAATAAATAAATATTGATAAAATTTCTTTTAAAATGACTTTTCAAGAAAAAAAATATACAGAATTTTATTTTTATATGATCTAATATAATTTAATTTTATAATATATTTATAATAAAATTTATTAATATTTTTAAAAATATATATTTTAAAAATTATAATTTAAATTAAATTTTCATTTCAATCAATTTATTTAATTTTTCAAACAATTAATTTAAATGGAATTTGGCTTGCACCGATTATATAAATATGCCTATGTCTCTAATATGCAATGATAAGAGGATGCTGTTATACAAGACTTGTACTGTCACAAACAAGTCGCAAATCACCTGAATTCAATTATTCATTGTTGTTAGAACCTTACGATTCTCGATTCTTACGATTTGGTTCAATTTTTTTTATCTTAGTGATTTGAATTTGTGAGGTAAATCTCAAACTTATCTGTATCGTGAGCAAATCTTACAATTCGATAATGAATTAGGTAAACCAATATAGATCTATCGATTTGGCCGATTCTTTTTCTAGTGGATTATTAGACTTTTATAACTTTAAAATTTAAGATTTCACTTCATTTTTACTATGAAAAGTGTACATAAAACCTATGATCTGTCTTTACTCGTCTCTTCGCACCGCTTCACTAACTATCGGAAATTTGACTGATTATAAGTTAAAAATAGGATCAGTTCTAGCTGCTGCACTATCATGGTCTGGCTTCCAACTTACAGCAACTAATAATATTCTTTAAGTACAAAAGTGAAACAAAGCAAGGAAATGGTTTTAGAAAGATTACTTTCATTTATGTGAATAGAAAATAACTTTAAAAATCTTAATTTCATACTCTGTATAATATATGGGGAACAGAAAATTACTTATATAGAGAGCCCGCAAACTCAAAGGATACAGTTTTATTAAGCTTTCATATCCTCTAGATGACTTGCTAGAGGGTAATATACATTAAGAAATTTTCAGAATAGCATCGCAAATTAGAAATGGATTGTGCAACTGAGTTACAACGAAATAAAAAATAAATTTTAATTTTTAATGCTATTTTTATAAGTTTTCTTGGATCTTGGAGGATTTATGCTTTCTTATTTCATCATATTTATTGTTTGTATCAAACTTAATTGATATGGATTGGAATAATGCTTCTGATTGTTTTGGAATAAAAGCTCCCTTAGCTCCACCCCACCAAAATGGAAAAACAAAAAGAAAAGTAAAGGAAATACTTTGCTTCTTGTATGTGTTTTCTTTTATGCTAAAAGAGAAAATACCTTGCACATCATAAAACTTTTGTATGATTTACATTCTGAACTATTTTATACACAATAATATTTTAGGAACATGCATTAGCCTTTAATATTAAGAAATATTTAAGAACATCAAATATTAATGAGTTTTAGCTCGGTAGTATTATAATTTTCTCTAGACTTGTGGTATCTTGAGTTTGAGTTTCCATTGAAACCAAATGAAGAAAAAAAAAAAAAGCAAATGCAATAATCCTGTGACACAAATCAAATCAAAATGCTTCATGAAACTAAGGAAGAAAAATTGTCAAAGAATGTATATAAAATTTCTTAAATGTAGTCTAATATTTTAATGTTGAATTTTGATAGGAAGTTGCTTCGCTGAGGGGAAAAGGAGGACATCTTTGCATATTTTCATTGCTCTTTTATTTATTGTATTCGTTGCTTCTACCTTTTCTTTTGCATGAAAAGGGGAAAAAATACTTTGCTTCTTCCCCTTAGAGAATGTAATGCTCTCTTCCAAACCTTATATATATTGGCTGATTAATTATGAACTGCATCATCTCCCACAAACACACAAGTTTCCCTTAACTTTCTTCATTTTCATCTTGCCCAAATTTCTATCATTATCCTTCCATAGATGGCTGAACAAATCCCATTCACCATTGCTGAAAACTTATTATCAAAGTTGACCTCATTTGCTTCTGAAGAAATTGGTTTGGTGTATGGCTTCAAAAATGATCTTAGCAGGCTTCAAACTACTCTCTCCACCATCAAAGCTATACTTCTAGATGCTGAGGAGAAGCAAGAGCAGAGCCATGCAGTGAAGGACTGGATAAAGAGGCTTAAAGATGTTGTCTATGATGCAGATGACTTGCTGGATGACGTAGCAACTGAAGGTTTGCGAAGAAAGGTTGAAGGTCAGGGAAGAATTGTAAGGAAGGTATGCGACTTCTTTTCTTCCTCAAATCAGATTGCATTTCGTTTTGAGATGGGTAATAGAATTAAAGACCTTAGAGAGAGGTTAGATGAAGTTGCCAAAGAAATGTCTGGCTTTGGCTTTATAATTAGGAAGGAAGTTGGAGTAGATATGCGAGTTAAGAATAGTTGGAGGGAGACGGACTCCTTTGTACAGGAATCTGAAATGATAGGAAGAGATGGAGATAAGAAAAAAATCATAGAATCATTATTGTGTCCAGACAATCAAAGCAATGTTTCTGTAGTTGCAATTGTCGGTTTTGGTGGCTTAGGAAAGACTGCCCTTGCCCAATTAGTGTATAATGATGAGAAAGTGATGAATTATTTTGATTTGAAAATGTGGGCATGTGTTTCTGAGGAGTCAAACATTGAAATGATAGTTAAAATCATCCTTAAAAGTGCAAATATTGAAGTGTCTAACTTGTCATTGGAACAGTTGCAAATCCGCCTTAGACAACACTTAGAAAGGAGAAAGTACTTGATGGTCTTGGATGATGTGTGGAACGTAGATTATAGAATTTGGAGTCAATTGAGAAAATATTTGATGGTTGGTGCAATAGGAAGTAAGATTTTAGTAACAACTCGTAACAAGAGTGTTGCTTTAGCTATGGGTGTAGACTCTCCATATGCTTTAGGTGGTCTAACAGAAGATCAATCATGGGATTTATTTGAGAAGCTAGTATTTAGAGAGAGAACAATTAGAGTGAATACAAATCTAATAGAAATTGGGAAAAAAATTGCAAAGAAGTGCAAAGGAGTTCCACTTGCAATCAAAGCTTTAGGAGGCATAATGCAACTAAAAAGTGGTGAAAGTGATGAATGGTTCTCTGTCCTAGAAAATGAGATGTGGAAGTCATTTGAGAGTAAGAATGATGTTGGTCCAGTGTTGAAATTGAGCTATGATCACTTACCGAATCATTTAAAGCAATGTTTTGCGTATTGTGCCATGTTTCCTAAAGATTATGAGTTTGATAAGGAGACGTTAATTCAATTATGGATGGCACAAGGTTATGTTCAATGTTGGAGTCAAAATGAAAATGAAAGTTTAGAGGAGATTGGTGATGGATACTTTAATGAATTATTATTTAGGTCATTTTTTCAAAAGGATAAGTATTATTATAAAATGCATGATCTCATCCATGACCTTGCACAGTCAATAGCAGGGGATAGTTGTTTTGTAGTAAATGATACTATTAAAGATATTCCTGATAGAGTCCAACATGTGTATTTTGAGGGGCTGCCTTCTAAGGAATGCTTGAGAAAGTTCAAAAACAAGGGGTTGAGGACACTATTTTTTTCTCGTGAGTTAGATATCAATTTAGATAGTATTATCTCAAATTGTAGAAGTTTATGTGTATTGAGTTTACGTGGGTGGGACATCAATGGTTTGCCAGATTCAATTGAAAAGTTGAAGCACTTGAGGTATCTTGACATTTCAAGAAATCAAATAATCCAATCACTTCCAAACTGTATTTGTAGTTTGTATAATTTGCAAACTCTAATACTCTCAGGTTGTTGGGTTCTTAGAGAATTACCGAGAGACATAAGAAAATTGATTTGTCTTAGAAGTCTCATGATTGATGGATGTTATAGGCTTGAATACATGCCAGTGGGGTTAGGGAGATTAACTAGTCTGAAAAGATTATCTAGATTTATTGTGGGAAGGGATCAAGGAAGGAGATGTGCCACGTTAAATGAATTGAATAGCCTAAATCAGCTTAGTGGTGAAATTTCCATTGAAGGACGAGGAAATGTGAGAAGTGCCGCGTTGGAGTCCAACCAAGTAAATCTCAAGGAAAAGAAACACCTTCACTCCTTGAATCTGGAATGGGATGACACGGGAGATAGTGATAGTGGAAATAGTGAGTTGTTGTTGGATAACCTACACCCTCACCCTAACTTGAAACAATTGTATGTTAATCGGCACTATTGGTGCAGCTACGGAGGTGTGAGGTTTTCAAATTGGCTTTCTTCTATCACAAATCTTGTCGATATTGAGATGTCAAGATGTCCAAAATGTGAGCATCTACCACCGTTGGATAATCTCCCTTCTCTGAAATCTCTCACACTGGACAATTTCAATTCGCTGAATTATATATCGGATGAGATGGCAGAATCTTCCTCTTTTTCATCTCCATCAACAACATTCTTCCCATCCCTAAAGATTCTTCAACTCTTTGACTGCCCTAATCTGAAAGGGTGGTGGAGAACATGTAGGGACGCTGAGCTAGTGCCTCAATTTCCTTGTCTTTCTAACTTAACCATTCGGAATTGCCCTAACCTGACTTTGATGCCAACATTTCCGTCTCTGGACATGAAGCTGTATCTTAGCAATGCCAACATAAGACCATTGCATCAGACATTGAAGATGAAGATAATGACTGCAACGGCTTCCACATTACCATCAACCTCTTCTTCAGTTACTGCTCCATTTTCCAAATTAAAGACTTTGCGTTTAGAAGAGATTGAGGATCTATTATCTCTACCTGAAGAGTGGATGCAGAGCCTCATCTCCCTCGAGAATCTTACTGTTTCTAATCTATCAAATCTGGTGTCTCTACCGAGGGAGCTTCAATATGTTACCACCCTGCGGCGTCTCCAAATCTGGAGTTGTTCTAATTTGACGGCTTTGTCGGACTGGATGGGCAACCTCACATCACTTGAATATCTAGACATCGATAACTGCCGCAAATTGGAATCGCTACCAAAAGTAATGCGTCAAATCACCACTTTACAACGGTTGATAATTAATGATTGCCCCCATTTGTCTGAAAGATGCGGACACGATATGGCTGCAGATTGGCCCAACATTTCTCACATCCCATATATCATGATAGATAGGCATCAAATTCAAGAGCGTGGCCGCTATTTATTGGAAGAAGAAGGAGACTCCTCTGCTTCCACCGGTTAGTACTTTCTTTCTTCAGCCTTCCTTTTAATTTTATTTTTAAATTAGATTAAAAAAAATCATTAGGACAGTCCGAAGTTTTCTACAATGTCATATAAAAAATATCATCTACTTCTTCTACAATAAATTCTTGTCTCTATCTGGTAACTTGATCCATTACTTGCTCTGTTCTGTCTTTATTTTATCGACTTCTGTTCTGATTCTATTTGCAGAGGTACAACTATAGAAGGATGATTCTGCTTAGCTTTGACTATCCATGGGATGGTAGAACATATTGCTAGCTCCAACAACAGAATTATAAGTTGCACACAGCAAACCTTTTTCTACTTCAGAATTTTAGAAAGGTATAAGTTTTGTTCACCTCCATGTTCTTATGATGATATGTGGATATCAAAACTTCAAAATGAAATAATGTGTTATTTTATTTTTAAATCCCATTCTAAGAACTTAATTTCTCACCAGTTTTACCCTCTTGCTGCACTTGAACATCTAGAGAATATTTTATGGTCAAATATGTTGTTAAATTGAATGGTTGGCACTTTCAAATTACAATTGTAGTGGAGGATATTTTTGGAAGTTTTCAAATTTTAGCGGAGGGTATTTCAATTTTTTTCCCACCAATTAATTAATTATGAATGACCCATATCAGTTTAATTGATGTTACAACTCCGAATATCATGATTCTTTAAATTCTGAACTGAAATTCTGTCTGCAGGGAATAGAAGCAAATGATGTTTGTCCTGCAACAGATGATATTTGGATTTTGGAAGTTGTAAATTACTTTAGGATCTACTCTTCTAATAGAATTCAGGTTCTTATCTCTTTCAGTTTCACTTATTTTTGAGAACAATATTTGTAATATCTTATATTACCTGTATTAGCCCTCGAGGGCAATTTTTCATCTGATATTTTCAGAAAATTTTCTGTGATTTATTTTTCTTTCATTTTGGTACAGGAATGAAGCAATTTTGAGCTTGAAGCTTGTATTGCACATATTTCCTATTTCCATGATTACAAAGGTGTGAAATTTTAACTACTTTAAATAACTCTTTCAATTTTAGAAGTTGATTTATTTGCTTTATTCATTTCAACGTGTATGCAATAGTAACAAATTAAAGGTTAAATTGACATGAAAAGGATCATCAGCTGCTTCTACAAGGTATCTCCCTCCATCTGGTAAGTAAATCAACTGCCTTCTTTATTCTATCTTCACTTTGTCTTCCAGAGTCAACAAGTTTGGTTCTATACTGTATGCAGGGCTGGAAGGATGTTGATAACTTGAATTAACTCTTAGAATAGACATTTAGAATCAATGTTGCATTTTCGGAGGCAATGAGAATCTGCATTCTGTCTAAATTCTGTCAATTACAACATCTCTACCCCTTCAAGAATCGAGAAGCTAGCGACTGCAGGGTGCATTGGAATGTATCATTGATGATGATGATGGATCACAAGTCACAAGTCACAAGTCACAACTCACCACGATGTTATGTTCGCCGAGCCATCATGCTGCAATCCAGCCACTTTGGAGTTAGGACCATGGAATGTATTGTCACCTCCAACACTTCTGATGTTGCGTCATTCAGATGTTTTCATTTTCTTAAAGCAGTTAGCTCTGAATTATATTTTAATCTATCCTGACTGTTTTTTCTGAATTTAATGCAATATATCCATGTGCTAATCCTTGCAGGAATACAACCTGGAGCAAGGTCGGATATCAAAGCAACAGACCCTAAAACGTGGAGAACTTCCTCTGGGAAAATGAGGCTAAAATTCTTAGATTTTTGTAAGGTGTGAAAACATTTTATAACTTTTCCTTACCTGCACTATGCATAAGTCGGTATCAGTGTTTTATAATGAAATATTGCTCTACATTGCAACTGGTGGATTGAACTCTTGTTTATGCCAATTACAGAAATTTATGTGCTGCTACAAACTATGGAAAAAAGCGCATCTAGTAATCTCTATTAGCATCCGCTTTCATGTAGGCACAGAGCAAGTGTGAGTTTACATGAAATGTAGGTATCATATGCTTTTAATTATTTTGTCAATTTATTTTTGTCAAAATGCTTGGTTTTGTAATTATTTCACTATCTCAGTTGATTTTTTCCCTTAACCATCTGAGCATTAGGTTATAAAGGGACCTTAACAGAGTGCATCTTGCACATATTCAATCTCTGCAATCACTCTCCAGTTCCAAAGTTTATGAGTTGGGATGGTCTGCCAGCTTTACACTGGTATATACATTCCTGGATCTAGCTTTACACTGCCAGTTCCAAAGTTGCTTTGCCATTGGTTGCGTTGGAAAGAAGAATTCTTAACTGTTTCTACAGGTATATACATTCTTGGATCTAGCTTTTCTGTTCTGAAATTGTCTTTGATATAATTTTTGTAAACTCAAAATAAGTGAAGTTTCAACTAGGATTTGTTTTGTTTTCATAAGTTCTTTTTAGGCCAAAATGTATTTGAAATTGGTAGCAAGGCTTTAGTTTAGATTAACCTTTTGATTTTCGTAATAGTCCTGAGCTATTGCACTTCTAGCAAATTACTGATGTGTAGGCAGCAAGCTGATTTTAACTTCCAGACTTATACGTAACTTCCAGTTCATCTTCTTATATGTCTAAGTTTATGCTTCTGTAGGTTGCATGCGCTTTCACAGCCTACTGGAAAATCTTTTAGCAAACAGTCTCTAATTTTATTATACCTTGTGCATCTAAGTGTAGAGCAAATGTTCTTTCTCTTGGTGCTGCAATTTGGTGAAACTCCCACATCTTTGCTGGAAAGAGAAACAGTGAAATGCAACTCTGAGCCATTGAACAAGAAATACAAACAGCTACTATGATAGAGGATTTGTCACTTGTCAAAGTTAATTCTGGTTATGCCTTAGTTGTTAATAGATATTGTGATATTTTTAAAATGTAATTCTATTTTATTTTATTAAGAGTCTGGGACTAAGGGGAATTTCTATGTTTATGTCAATTTCACCACTGAAATACATGGAATTGTTGTTTAAATATAACAGGTTCTTTTTTTTTGGTCAAAAGTTAACTTTTTTTTTTATTTGACACACTGGGATTTATTTGTTTGGTTCTTTTCTAGTTGTATATAATTATAAAGGCAAGGTAAAATTCAGATGAAAGGAATCATCAGCTACTTCTACAAGTGATGTGACCCAACCGCAAGTGCACGGGTCGTACAAGTAATATTGAAAAGATATCGTTCCCACGAGGAGTTGTGTTAATGATTGAATTTTTGATATAAAAAGTTGACTAAATTGAGCTAATTTCGAAATTAAAACAATAAATTGATGGGTATTGGAGTATGAAATCTATATGTGCAAAATTAATAATCTATTCAACAATGTATTAATTAAACTAAAATTGCATCAAATTGAAATAAGCAAGTTGAAATATGGCAAAATTTAAAATGGCAAGCAATTAAATTCGATTAGAGATTAACAATAATAAAAAGGCGATTCCGGAGTTCGGGATTTCATATTCAAGCTATTTTGGGATTTTAAATTGGTTATCCAATCTTGTGAAACTTATGGGTTTTAAGGAGATTAATTCTTAAATCCTTTGAATACCCTTTCGAGTGAGACAAAGAGTGCCTTAATCAAACTAATCCTACTTTCGTGGAGTTAGAGTTAATCAAGACCCATTAAGTTCTTTAATTAATCTGTGAATCCTCTTAATCCTTAGTCTATTTCTATATCTAAGTTAATTAAGTCCAATTCCTTGATTATCTATCACAAGGCCTTCTCCTTTCGGTGTCTCAATCATGGATTAAGAACATCACTTAATGGGATCCTACACTAAGCATGTCATTAAGCACACAAGAAATGAATAAAACTCATTAAGACCACAAAATATGGATTACCCAATCAAAATCCACAAAATATCTCAAATATTACAACCCTTACTCTAGAATCAAAATAAAACTACTCACTAACCATAACGTTTACAAGAAATTCTGAGTTTATATGGAAATAAAGCTTTAATCTAAGCTAAGAAACAATAAACTAAACACTAGAAAGGTAGGAAAAATGTAAGAAAAGAAAGAAATCTCCAAATCTGATTGGAAATGGTGTGGAAGGTGAATGTGACCCTTCAGCTGCTGCCTCTTTTTTCCCTTTTCTTTCTCTCCTTTTTCCTCCCTTTCTAAAATGGGAAATGGGGCTATTTATAGCATTTTCTGACATGGAGCCCTAAAATGGTGTGTTTGAGGAGAGATTTTCTGAGGGAATCTTCTGCCAGCTCATTAATGAAATCTTTGTGGGACTGCATAAGTCATGCAGTCCCTTATGCAGTTTTCGGCTGGTTTCTGGCTCACTTATGCGAAACTGCATGACCAGGCGCATAGGTTATGCACAATTCCGTGAGATTGCATAAGGGGGCGTGAATCTGCATAAGCCATGCACTCTCCTTATGCACAATTCGGCAGGTATTGGAACAGTAATTCTTCTCCTTATGCAGATCTGCATGACTTATGCGGCAAGTTATGCACAATTTGGCCAATGCATATTTCAACTTTGAAACTTGTTTTTGACATCTTTGGCTGTAGAGATCACTCCTCAATGGCAAAAGTTCTTTTTAGTCCTTCAAAAACACAATTTTTCCTACAAAACAAAGTAAAATTTGCAAATTAATCCAAAATTGACAATTATGAAAAACTAACTAAATAACTAATGAAATTAGCTAAAAGTGACTAAAAATGGCTATGAAATTAAACCTAAATGATTATGCAAAATGTATGCATCAAATACCCCCAAACTCAAACTTTTGCTTGTCCTCAAGCAAACTTTTGAATGTGATGCAAATTTTTTAGGGGTGCCTTATCCAAAGAGTTATGAAAATCACCTCTTAAAGTAACTTAACACACCTTTAGCCATACCAGCAATCCATATACCCATCTTTTAAAATGCAAAGAATCTAATGCTTATCCAAGCTTTCACCGCTTAGCCATCAAGTCAATTATCATTCAAAATTCCAAAACCAACCAATCAAAAGAGAAAGTCATGCTCAAAAGGAATTCTAGGACAATCAATAGGCAAAGTGTCTCTATATAGAATGATGGAATTAAATGAATGAATGGATAATTTTCCAATCCCATAGGCAAATTCCCTACTCCTATCTCCACTAATGTAGCAAGTACTATCAAGAGATCAAAGGTCTTTTTAGGGATGTAATGGGGCCATGGGGTTAAAAAATGAGGCTAAGAAGAAAAATGGGTAAAAAGGATTCAAAGCATGAGAATTATTTTTCAATCTTGACAACATAAGGTACACTTCTTATTTTATTATATTTTTTCTCTTTTTCTCCTTTTTTATGTATATATATATATGGAGGAGAGAAATACGCAATGAGAATTGTCAAGTGCTAGCATATTTTACAAAACATATAAAAATGGAGGGACATTTTGATACTTTAAACTTGTATCTTGCATTTTCTTTGATGATTGTCCCTAAAAATTTGCCACCCCCAAACTCATTTCTTTTAATACTTTGGGTGGATTTCTTTCAATTTGAATGACAATAATGAAAAGCACATATACTAGCACTTTTACAAGATGACAAGCATTTCTTCTCCCTTTTATTGTATATATTTTTTTTTCTTTTCTTTTCTTTTTTTTTCTTTTTTTTTTTTTGAATATGTACCTAATATTATAAATAATTATTCTCATGAAAAGGGTTGGAGTGTTTGGTTCATTGGCTAGGAGCAATAGGGGATTCAAGAAAGATTAGGACTAAAAAGGCTCAAAGGGGTTTGCAAGGGTCAATTTTAATTAGGAAAAGGCCAAAAGGTTTAAAATGAGAAGTTTTAAATCAAAGAATGCCTAATCATCTCTCTTTTCAAGTACAAGCTGGTATTTCGCCTTGAAAGGTTTAGAAAATTTGTTCTAAGATTGGTGAGACATCATTTGACTACCTTATATCCAATGACTCCCTCTAAACATTCCAATCTCTAAAGGACTAGTTGGGTGGCTTTTTTGGCTAAGAAGATATAGGCAAGGGATAAACACTTCAAAACCTTGCACCTCTTAGGAAACTTTCAATCCACAAACCCAACTAAAGGTAAGTCAAATCACTCTCATAGGCAGCTTTTCAATACTCAAGGGATTTGGCAAAAAATTTTAATGCATGATGCATGATTCCTAAAAATGAGTAATGCATTAACTAAATAACTAAATGGAGGAAGTCTATTTGTGTGCAATGTGTACAATTTCTAAGTGATGTAAAATGTGTGTGTAAATGTTGTATAATGTGTGTGTAAATGTGTTATGTATATGTATGTAAGGATGTATATGTAAAATATTTACAATATATGTAAATGGAATGGGATGAGATGTTCCTATACTCTAAATGTGAAAAATGTAGCAAAAATCAAAATGCTCACCCCCAAACTCAAAATTGGACATTGTCCTCAATGTCTCAAGCAATGCATTATCAAAACTCAAAGCAAATAGCAATTACCAGGAATTGTGAAATGTAAGAGCAAAAAGAAAGAATTACCTGGTATAGAGCAGATGAGAATTCAAGAGATAATAGGGATGCATAAGAAGCTGCACATGTTATGCAGAATAAAGTGCTGTCCAAAATAGGTGCATAAGGAAGGTGCATAAGCTGTGCGGTTCTGCATAAGTAGCAATAAGGACTGCACAGGCTATGCAAAATATTTGCATGAGGGGATTCACAGCCTATGCAGTATATTCAAAAGCTGCTGCATGATGATGAGCAAGGGAAAAATGTGCAACCACCAGTAGGAGCATGCAAATATATACAGAGTATGGACAAATATGCACAAAAGGGCAGTAAAGGCAATGAAAATCAAAGAAAACAATGAAAAACTAATGTAATAGCCATCCAATAAAACTTCAAGAAAAACAGAATTCAAAACAAATTAAAATTGTTTCAACATATCTACAAAGAAAAAGTCATACAAGTTTGAACAAAAGTAAAACAGAAACTAATCTAATTCTATTGTTTTGCCTTTGTCCAAAGAAGTTGCTAAGGGCTGTCAAGTTCTTGTCAGTCGAAATGATGGTGCTGGAGGAGGTGATGGAGGTGGAGGAGGCATTCCCAGAAAAACCATGAGTTGCTTCATCATCTCCTTTAATTCTTTCTGCTTGTCTCTGGTTTCCATGACAAGGTCAAATAGTTGATCATGACGATCCTTGAGGGTATCAAGACCAGTGTCAAGCTTCCTATCCACAAAGTATATATCATTACTAAGCCTTTCAAAGTAGGTGAATAAGGCTTTAGTGTTGAAGGCAGGAGGGGCTGTGGATGAAGAGGGTTCAGCTGCAGAAGGTGTGGTGTCACGAGGAAGCTCTTTGGGGTGTCTGTGCATCGAGGGGTGGGGCGAGTTCAGAGTCTTTGTTGGGCTGGTGGGACAAGTTGGGCTTCTGGTTGTGCAATGGGTTCAGTTTCCGCTGCTGGTTGTGCAGTGTCAGAATGTGGCAAACTGAATCCAGTTTTGGAGAGGTGTGTGGCATCAAAGTATAGAGTATCGGAAAGTGCTGGTATTGGATGCTCTTCCGGATTAAAACCAAAATGCTTGGCTATGACAGTTATGAGCCCACCCAAGACAATGTCACCTATGGATTTGGTGGTAATATGCAACACATGCTCACAAAAGAAGTAACCAGGAGAAACCTTGACCTTGTGAAAAGCACACCATAACATGAATAATTCAGATTTCCCCACAGCACCAGAACTAGTCCCTCTGCCCAAGATAGTGCTAGCAATAAGCCTATGAATGAATCTAAGTGCAGGGTCTAGTATTTGAGAAGTTTTGGATCTGCCAGCAGAAAAAGTCTGAGGATATAATCCTCCAAAATTGAGCAGTATTCCAAATACCTTTGTTTGCTACCTCTACCCCTGTATATGGCACCCTAAATAGTCCATCAATTGCAAATCCAAAAATGCTATGAAATTGGTCCAATGATAACTCTCTATTTTGCCCCAAACATCTAAATTTCATAGTTGGCTTATAATCTACGTCATGCAATTTCAGGGTGGCAGAAAATGAGGAAATAAATTCCAAAACTAAAGCTGGATAAACAACTTTTTACTTATGCACAAATTCCATCCACCCTAAACCATCAAGGTATGCAACCACATTATCAAATAAACTAAGTGATTGGAGAGAATCCGTAGAAATATACCTAGTGGGTTGCACCTTCCTTTCCTTAAGTCTTTTAAATGTTGCCTTGTGAGTTGCATCAGGAAGGGGCCAAGGTAGTATTGATACCTGTGATGTTGCTGACATTTGCTTTTTGCTGGAAGAGGGTGATTTGGCTTGTGTGGAGGCTGAAGTTTTGGGGTTTTTGGGTGGAGGTTCTGACATTGGGGTGGTGGGTGGTTCTTTGCGTTTTGAGAGAGGAGGTGCAGAAGCCATGGGTCGGGTGGATTTCGACCTGATTTTTCGTTTATACGTGGCTGTGGGGGGTGGTGGAGGTGTTTCTTGTGGAGGAGAATCGGGGTTAGGAGGCCGCATTGACAAGGGCGAAACTTGGAGAGGGGAAGTTTGAGGAGAATGAGGAGGCGATTCCATGGGTCGTCGATGGTGAGAAAGGAGGAGGGGAAAAGGAAAGTGAAAAATGCAGGGAGAAATTAGGGTATATGCGGCGAAAATAGGATTGAAAAAGAAGGGGAGAGGAAGAGTTATGCCGGAATAAAGGTCATGGGGGAAAAAGGGAGTGAACAGGAATATCGGGAAGTGGAGGTGGGAAAATGGTGTCGAAAACAAATTTTGATTTGAACAGGGCATGTGTTAAGGCTGCATAAGTGAAAAGTGAGTGTGCATAACTTATGCACTCTCTTATGCATGCTTCGGTGGGTGATAAAAAAGTGTGAAAAACTGATTATGCAAGAGTGCATAGCTTATGCGCTAACTTATGCACGTTTCGGCCTGTTTTGAATTTCAGAGAAATAGGTCATGCGGAAGTGCATAAGTCATGCACTCTCCTTATGCAGGTCTCGGCAAGTTTTGGTTTTTGGGGAGTGTGGTCATGCGAAAGTGTATAAGTTATGCACCCTGCTTATGCACCTCTCTGCAGGTTTTGGAATTCAGAAAATGTGGTCATGCAGTTGTGCATAAGCTATGCACTCTGCTTATGCACCTTCGGCAAGTTTTGATTTTTGGAGAGTGTGGTAATGCGGAAGTGCATAAGCTATGCACTGTCCTTATGCATGTCTCGGCAGGTTTTGAAATTCATAGTTGGTGGTTATGCAGAAGTGTATAAGTCATGCACTCTCCTTATGCATGTCTCGGCAGGTTTTGAATTTTTGAGAGTGTGGTCATGCGGAAGTGCATAAGTCATGCACTTTCCTTATGCAGGTCTCGGTGGAAAGAGAAAATGCAGGATTTGAAGTCATGCAGAAGTGCATAAGTCATGCGCTCTTCTTATGCAAGTCTCGGCAGATATGAAATTTGACAAAATGTGACTATGCAGAGTTGCATAAGCTATGCTCATCCCTTATGCAGTTTGCAACAGAGGTGAAAAATGGCAAGAATTGTAGTTATGCAGGATTGCATAAGCTATGCACATCCTTATGCAGTTTTTAGCAAGATGAGAAAATGGCAAAATTTGTGATCTAAAAGCTGCATAAGCTATGCAATTGTTTATGCACAATTCAACAAGATTGAGATTACAATTGAAAATGATTTGCAAGTATGAAAAATACCCTAGAATGAAGAAATATAATTCCATGAAGCATAAACCATGAGAAATTTTCACCAAAAACACATCAATATATACAAAGTCCATCAAAATTGCATCACACAAGCTTGTAAAAATGAATCCTGCATAAAAGGCCTTTGTGAACCATGCCATTTTGACTCAAATTCTGCAAATCAACATTTAACACATTAAAAATTAATAAAATTTGCATAAAGTTGCATTTATCCACAAATGAGAAATGAACTCTCCAAGTTATGCCAAGAAAATGCAATATGCCCACCTTGAATCCCACAACCCAAATAAGCTCAAAACTGCAAAAATGACTCACTTACCACCGTATTAACATTATAAGCACAAATACTTAAAAGTTACACACCCAACCTCACCAAGAACATAAGTCATCTGCTGCAGATCCTTCTTTGCTGCAAAATTTCATTTTTTTCTCTGCATAAACCAGATAGCAACCCTGCACAGGTTATGCAGTAAAAATCAATTTTGGGAGAGTTGAAGGACAAAATTTCAGGTTAAGAATCACTCCCCAGCAGTTCACCAACCTTCCTCCATTGAAATACATCTACAAGGGACAAGATTCAACAATGTCAAAAATTGAATTTGGGGAGATAAAAACAAAAGCAATGTAAATAAAAGTAAATCAACAAAAAGGAAAATAAAAGAACTTGGAATGCCTCCCAAGAGGGCTAATTTATAGTCCTTAGCTGGACTCTTCATGCATTTCACTTAAAAAGAGGTGAGGGATTGGAGAGCTTGTAACAGCTTGCTCCCTTTATTGGGTCTCCAGTTATGTAATGTTTCAATCTATGCCCATTGACCTTAAAATTGTCAGATTTTTCACTCCAAATTTCAATTGCTCCATAAGGGAAAACCTTAGAAACTCTATATGGACTAGTCCACCTTGATTTAAGTTTTCCAGGGAACAATTTCAATCTTGAGTTGAACAACAAAACAGAATCACCCTCTTTGAATTCCTTTTTTCTAAGATGCTTATCATGCCAAACTTTAGTTCTTTCTTTGTAAATACGGGCACTTTCATAAGCATCCATCCTCAATTCTTCAAGCTCATTAAGTTGCAATAACCTTTTCTCACCAGCTTGCTTAATATCAAAATTTAAGGTCTGAATGGCCCAATATGCTCTATGTTCTAGCTCCACAGGTAAATGACAAGACTTACCATACACCAACGTAAAGGGAGTAGTTCCTATAGGGGTTTTGTAAGCAATCCTATATGCCCATAAAGCATCATCTAGTTTGACAGACCAATGTTTCTGAGAATTGCTCACTGTTTTCTCCAAGATATGATTGAGTTCTCTGTTAGAAATTTCAACTTGTCATGAAGTTTGAGGGTGGTATGGGGTAGCTATCTTGTGCACTACACCATACTTCCTCATTAAGCTCTCAAATTGTTTATTACAAAAATGTGAACCCCCATCACTAATTACAGCCCTTGGAGCTCCAAATCTACTCAAGACAAATTTATTCAAGAATTTCACTACCACTCTAGCATCATTAGTTGGAGTTGCAATAGCTTCCACCCACTTTGACACATAGTCAACTCCAATTAGAATGTATTTATTACCATATGAAGGAGGAAATGGCCCCATAAAATCTATTCCCCAAACATCGAATAATTCCACTTCAAGAATATCATTTAGGGGCATTTGATCTCTTTTTGACAAATTTCCACTCCTTTGACATTTATCACATTCCAACACAAATTTCCTCACATCCTTAAAAAGATTTGGCCAAAAGAAACCAGCTTGCAAGATTTTACTAACTGTTTTAGAGATTCCAAAATGTCCTCCATAATTAGAAGCATGGCAATGATGCATAATACTCTGTGTCTCCTCTTTAGGAATACATCTTCTTATTAAACCATCACAGCATCTCCTAAAGAGTAAAGGATCATCCCATCTATAAAATTTTATCTCATGCAAAAACTTTTTCTTTTGTTGCCATGTCATTCCTAGAGGTAAAACTCCATAAGATAGATAATTAACCAAATCTGCATACCAAGGTAGTTTAGCAACAAGAGAGAAAAGTTGTTCATCCAAGAAAAACTCATCAATAGGGACTTCATCCATTTCTTCATCATCCAATTTCAACCTACTAAGATTATCCGCAACAACATTTTCAGCTCCTTTCTTATCTCTAATCTCCAAGTCAAACTCTTGTAGCATCAGAATCCACCTAATGAGCCTAGGTTTAGCCTCCTTTTTACGGAGTAAATACCTGATGGCTGCATGATCTGAAAATATAACCACCTTTCAGTCAATAATGTAAGGTCTAAACTTTTCCAATGCAAAGATAATTGCTAAAAATTCCTTTTCAGTTGTTGCATAATTTGTTTGAGCCTCATCCAGTGTTCGACTAGGATAATAAATAGCATAAGCCTTTTTGTCCTTTCTTTGACCAAGAACAGCTCCAATTGCATAGTTGCTAGCATCACACATAATTTCAAAAGGTAGGCTCCAATCGGGCGGTTGCATGATTGGTGCAGTGATAAGAGCTTACCTCAACCTGCAAAAGGCATCCAAACACTCTTGGTCAAATATAAATGGTGTGTCATTACTTAACAAATTAGACAAAGGTTTGGCTATTTTAGAAAAATCCTTGATAAAGCGTTTGTAGAACCCGGCATGTCCTAGAAAACTTCGAATTCCCTTGACATTGGTAGGAGGAGCCATCTTCTCTATCACTTCAACCTTGGCTTTATCAACCTCTATTCCTCTGTTAGACACCAAATGTCCAAGCACTATCCCTTCCTGAACCATGAAATGACACTTTTCCCAGTTTAACACAAGGTCAGTATCTGCACATCGCTGCAAAACTTTAGAAAGGTTAGCCAAGCATATGTCAAATGAAGATCCATACACAGAAAAGTCATCCATAAAAACCTCTATTATGTCTTCAATGAAATCTGAGAAGATTGCCATCATGCACCTTTGAAAAGTGGCTGGTGCATTACACAACCCAAATGGCATCCTCCTATAAGCAAAGGTTCCATATGGACAAGTAAAAGTGGTTTTCTCTTGATCATTTGGATGGATAGGGATTTGAAAAAAACCTGAGTATCCATCTAAATAGCAAAAATAAGAATGCCTAGCCAGTCTTTCTAACATCTGATCAATGAAGGGAAGTGGAAAATGATATTTTCTAGTGGCAACATTTAATTTTCTGTAATCTATGCACATTCGCCAACTAGTCACTGTTCTGGTGGGAATTAATTCATTATTTTCATTTTTGACAACTGTCATTCCACCCTTTTTTGGGACAACATGTACTGGGCTCACCCAAGTACTGTCTGAGATAGGGTATATGATCCCTGCATCAAGCAACTTCAAAATTTTCTTTTTAACAACTTCTTTCATATTTGGGTTCAACCTCCTCTGATGTTCAATAGATGGCTTACAATTTTCTTCCAAAATAATTCTATGCATGCAAAAGTGTGGGCTTATTTCCTTAATGTCATCTATGGTGTATCCTAAAACTTTCCTGAATTGCCTCAACACTCTTAACAACTTATCAGCCTCTAAGGTACTCAAGTTTGCATTTACAATTACTGGATAAGTGTTATTAGTGCCAAGAAATTCATACCTGAGCTGAGAAGGAAGTTGCTTAAGTTCTACCTTAGGTGCATCTTCTTCCTTGAATGATGGTTGCTTAGATTAGACTTTTTCCTTTTGTGTGAGTTGAAAAACTGGAGCAGAAATGAATGGTGGACTACCCTCTAAATGTTGAGCATATGCAGCCACATGAGGGTTGTCATAGTCTATGCCTCCTCCATGAACCAAACAATTTTCAAGTGGATCTTCTGGATATTTCTTTCTGAAATGTTCTTCAACCAGCTCATCAATGATATCAATTCTCAAACAAGTATCAGCTTCAGAATGATGCTTCTTCATAGAGTTATTAATGTTGAAAACCAATTGATCTTCACCAACTCTAAGAGTCAACTTTTCTCCCTTAACATCAATCAATGCTCCTGCTGTAGCTAGAAAGGGTCTTCCCAAGATGATTGGGATATTTGAATCCTCCTCCATGTCCAAGATGACAAAGTCAACAGGTATATAGAACTTTCCAACCTTCAGAGGCACATTCTCCAAAATCCCTTCAGGATACTTAATTGATCTGTCAGCTAACTGAAGAGAAATGTGGGTTGGCTTAAGATCTCCCATATTGAGCTTCTCATAAATGGAGAGGGGCATAAGGCTAACACTAGCCCCTAAATCACATAAAGCTTTTGTAGAACATGATTCCCCAATGTGGCATGGAATTGAAAAACTCCATGGATCCTTGAGCTTTGGAGGAAGTTTCCTTTGGAGGATAGCACTGCATTCTTCTGTCAAAGCTACAGTTTCATGGTCTTCGAGTTTCCTCTTATTTGAGAGAATTTCTTTCAAGAATTTTGCATAAGAGGGCATTTGTGAAAGAGCATCAATAAAAGGCACATTTATGTATAGCTTCTTCAAAACCTCTAAAAACTTCCCAAATTGCTTATCAAGCTTGGCTTTTTGAAATCTTTGTGGAAAGGGAAGTTGTGGCTTGTAGGGTTCTGGAGGTATATACTTCTCTTCCTTCTCTTCAATTTTCTCTTTACATTTTTCTGCACTCTCTTGTTTTTCACTCTTATCAATTTCTTTCTCATTTTCTCTCTTCTCACTATTTTCACTCTTCTCATTATTTACAACTTTCCCACTTCTTAAAGTAATAGCTTGACACTGCTCTCTTGGGTTTTCTGGTTGACTTGGAAGTTTTCCAAAAGACTTGGTACCTGAGGAAGATGCTTGTTGTGCAATCTGATTTTCCAGCATTCTGTTATGTGTTTGCATCTGTTCTAACCTTGCTTTCATCTCTCTCATCTCCTCATCATGCTTAGTTTGGTTAGCAAGAATCTGTTGCAATAAAGCTTCTGTGGTGGGACTTTGTTCTTGCTGTTTTGGAGGAGGATTCATAGTTTTCTGCTGAAAATTAGGCAATGGTTGCCTATTTTGCTGATATGGAATTCCTTGTTGCTGTTGTGATTGAAAATTCTGATTTGGAACTTGACTTTGCTGATTTCCCCATGAAAAGTTGGGATGATTCCTCCAAGTTGGATTATAAGTTTGAGAGTAAGGATTCCCCATTTGTTTGTTTCCATAATTACCAACATATGCAGCTTGCTCTCCATAGTCTACTCCACAGCTGGTAGTTCCTTCTGCATAAGCCACTTGTTGTGAACTTCCAGATGATGATGATGAACTAACCAACATACTTAAATCTTCCATCTTCTAAGCCAAGACATTTGTAAGTGCATCAAACTTTACATTAATCATGTTGAACGGATCAAGGTCATACATTCCAGCAGCTTGCCTCTTTTGAGTTGGAGCTGGTCCTCTTGGACTACTCCAAAGATGAGTGTTCGTTGCAATTTTCTCCAATAGCTCATAAGCTTTATCTTCATGCTTCATAATAAATTCTCCTCCTGTTTGAGCATCAATAATCCCTCTAATTGCAGGAGTGACATTTGTGTAGAAATTCTGGTTTATCATCCATTTCGGAATGGCACGATGTGAGCATTGTCTCTCTAATTCCTTCCATCTCATCCATGATTCATAAAGAGTTTCATCTTCTCTTGGTCTGAAAGCTGTCATTTGATTCCTCAATTCTTGAGTTTTTCCAGGTGGAAAATATTGTGCAAGAAATGCATCAGTGAGTTGCTCCCAATTTGTGATGGAGTTGTGAGGTAAAGAATCAAGCCAATCCAATGCTCTATCTTTCAAAGAGAATGGGAATAGCTTCAATCTTGCTGCATCATCAGACACTCCAGGTTGTTTTTGCATATCACAAATCATAGCAAACTTCTTCAGATGTGTGTGTGGATTTTCAGAAGGATGTCCCCCAAATTGGGAATTTTGAATCATTTGAAGAACCCCAAAATCCATCTTGTAACTATTTGCATCAATTCTTGGTCTTGCTATGCTCTCTCTCAAGTCATCAAAACGAGGAAAAGCATGATCCATCATACTTCCCCTAGGTACATTAGCATTTACAACCTCTTCACCTTAGGCTGCATTTTCATTGTTTCGATCATTTCCAGCATTACCGCCACCAATTCTGATTCTTTCATCAGCCATGTCTGCTTCTAATTCAGTTTCTCTCAAAGCTTCTTTTCTTTTTCTGGTTTCTTTCTTGTTGGCTTTACAAAATTTCTCAATTTCAGGATTGAACAATAAGGATGTGTCACTTGTGCTTCTAGCTCTTCTCATAAAAGATTAAGAGTACCTGAAAAAGAACAAACAAACACAAAATGAAAAGATAACAAAGATAAAACTATAAACAACTAAAATAATCAAGAATTCAATCTTAAACAAACGACCCCCCGGCAACGGCGCTAAAAACTTGATGTGGCCCAACCGCAAGTGCACGGGTCGTACAAGTAATATAGAAAAGATATCGTTCCCACGAGGAGTTGTGTTAATGATTGAATTTTTGATATAAAAAGTTGACTAAATTGAGCTAATTTCGAAATTAAAATAATAAATTGATGGGTATTGGAGTATGAAATCTATATGTGTAAAATTAATAATCTATTCAACAATGTATTAATTAAACTAAAATTGCATCAAATTGAAATAAGCAAGTTGAAATATGGCAAAATTTAAAATGGCAAGCAATTAAATTCGATTAGAGATTAACAATAATAAAAAGGCGATTCCGGAGTTCGGGATTTCATATTCAAGCTATTTTGGGATTTTAAATTGGTTATCCAATCTTGTGAAACTTATGGGTTTTAAGGAGATTAATTCTTAAATCCTTTGAATACCCTTTCGAGTGAGACAAAGAGTGCCTTAATCAAACTAATCCTACTTTCGTGGAGTTAGAGTTAATTAAGACCCATTAAGTTCTTTAATTAATCTGTGAATCCTCTTAATCCTTAGTCTATTTCTATATCTAAGTTAATTAAGTCTAATTCCTTTATTATCTATCACAAGGCCTTCTCCTTTCGGTGCCTCAACCATGGATTAAGAACATCACTTAATGGGATCCTACACTAAGCATGTCATTAAGCACACAAGAAATGAATAAAACTCATTAAGACCACAAAATATGGATTACCCAATTAAAATCCACAAAATATCTCAAATATTACAACCCTTACTCCAGAATCAAAATAAAACTACTCACTATCCATAACGTTTACAAGAAATTCTGAGTTTATATGGAAATAAAGCTTTAATCTAAGCTAAGAAACAATAAACTAAACACTAGAAAGGTAGGAAAAATGTAAGAAAAGAAAGAAATCTCCAAATCTGATTGGAAATGGTGTGAAAGGTGAATGTGACCCTTCAGCTGCTGCCTCTGTTTTCCCTTTTCTTCCTCTCCTTTTTCCTCCCTTTCTAAAATGGGAAATGGGGCTATTTATAGCATTTTCTGACATGGAGCCCTAAAATTGTGTGTTTGAGGAGAGATTTTCTGAGGGAATCTTCTGCCAGCTCATTAATGAAATCTTTGTAGGACTGCATAAGTAGACTGCATAAGTCATGCAGTCCCTTATGCAGTTTTCGGCTGGTTTCTGACTCACTTATGCGAAACTGCATGACCAGGCGCATAGGTTATGCACAATTCCGTGAGATTGCATAAGGGGGCGTGAATCTACATAAGCCATGCACTCTCCTTATGCACAATTCAGCAGGTATTGGAACAGTGATTCTTCTCCTTATACAGATCTGCATGACTTATGCGGCAAGTTATGCGCAATTTGGCCAATGCATATTTCAACTTTGAAACTTGTTTTTGACATCTTTGGCTGTAGAGATCACTTCTCAATGGCAAAATTTCTTTTTAGTCCTTCAAAAACACCATTTTTCCTACAAAACAAAGTAAAATTTGCAAATTAATCCAAAATTGACAATTATGAAAAACTAACTAAATAACTAATGAAATTAGCTAAAAGTGACTAAAAATGGCTATGAAATTAAACCTAAATGATTATGCAAAATGTATGCATCAACAAGACATATGCAGGGCTTTATCTGGTAAGTAAATCAACTACCCGCTTTGTTCTATCTTCCCTTTTATCTTTCAAGTTTGTCTCTGTACTATATGCAGGGCTGGAAGGAAGTTTATAAAACTCTTGGAACAGACATTTGGAATCAATTTTTCAGTTTCAGAAGCAATCAGAATTTCCAAAGGAAACTGATTGTATATATCAGCAAAATGGGAAAATGGAAAGAGAAAACGAGGAAGAGGTTGAAAGAGAACGAAAGAGAGAGAGCGTGTCCTCGGTGACAAAACAGAGAGGGCTTGAGAGAGAGACCCCCGATAACTCCACTCATCTGCAGCCAAATTCCGGACATCAATTACCGGGAAAACGATCCAAAAATCAGATTTGAAGCTTTTTATTTTAGAGAGAGACGGCGTTGCTCGTCATTGCCATCTTCTCTTCCCCTCATTGGCATCTTCTCTTTGACACAAATAATTGGTGGCGGTGGAAGTGGATACAACAAAGACAAATGAAGTAACAATTAATCATCATTAGATGGAGTCATTAGCCACATTAATTAGATGGGAAAATTAATATGAATTTTGAATTTTGCTAGATTTAGTAATTGATTACTATTAACGAACATTTTCAGAGTGAGTTACAAAACTTTTATATGTTCATTCAATATCTTGTATTTTCTTTTTGTCGAATTAATGAGTTATACAGTTTTTATAGGTAATTTTTATAATTTGTCTCTCAACTTCATTTTTATCCCTTAATTTTAATTTATTATTAAAAAATTCATAAATTTTAATTTTATTTTATAAAAAAATCCCTCTAACTTGTAATAGCAAGTTCGTATATTATAAAAACCCTTCCAGGTTATGGTGTAATGTTTATAATTTTTGGGGTAAAAATTCTCATCTTTTCTCAAAAAGCATGTCGTTGTAATGACTTTGACATTTTTTGATAGGTTCATATAGTAATTGAAGCAGTCAATTTTTTTTTTTAGTGTAAGAAGAAACAAATTAAAAGATAATTTTATTTTATTTTTAATCTAAAATTTTATTCTACAGCATGTTAAGAGGATTTTCATAAAACAAAATTAAAGTTCAGTGATTGTTTACTAATAAATTGAAATTAAATGATAAAAATAAAACACGAAATCAAGTTTATAAACGAACTATATAAGTTATCCCAATTTTCATATGATTCATTTAGATAAAAGTTAATTCGACCCTCTAAAATGAAAATAAGTTGTGTCAAGAATGAAATATTAAAGTTGGGTCGATTAGACCATGAAGTACCAAATCGAGCTAATTCAACTAAATCATTTATTGTGTGCTACAAGTGCCGTCAATTAGACCTTGGAATTGGCTAATTGGGTTAATTTAACACAATTTTTTACTGTTTTATGTGCCTGTTCAAGGACTAAATATAAATTTTAACATTTCATAATTTAATTAATTCTCAAAGTTTATAAAAACTGTAATAATTTGATCATTGTCTCTCCATGCAATTTATCTCTTATGCCCTACATTTTTACACTTTACCTCTAAAAAAACACAACAATAATAGACGAAAATTCAACTAGAAATTAAAATAAAAATATAATCAATTTATTTTTTTTACTCTCTCAGTGGCGTCTTAAAATGGAAAATCAAAATCAAATATTTAACAGTTTCAAAATAAAAAACATTTGTTTCCAATATTATCTTTGGAAAATTATTTTTTAAAAAAAATATTAAAGGAAATTAAATATACGGACTTATTATAATTTATTACTTTCATAAAATATTAGGGACCAAAATATAATTTAACATTTAAAATCAGTGGCCTTCATGCACGTCTCTCTCCTATGTATTTTGCACAATAAAAAATTAGGGCAAATTGGCTCAATAATTTGTCAATTTCTGGTACAATTGATCCAATTTTTGCCTTTTGTGTTTAATTTAACTTTGGTGTCAAGTTCAAAAAGCAAAATTGACCTTTATTATTACTTCATTCACTTTCTGTATTTATCAATTTAATTTCTGTAATCACAGCGACACTAGCTGTATATTCACCGTATTGACTCCCTAATCCAAGGATTTTTGAATTAATATTTATGTTAATGGGATTTTAGAGGTGAAGCCATTGATGACTTTTCTTCCATACAGATGTGAGATATCAGTAGGTAATTAATTCCAATTGAAACATTTGTTCTGATTTAATATGGACTGATTTAAGATGATTTTGCCATACAAAACTTCTACTTCACAAAAAATTAGCAAAGCACTTGAATTTATTTATTTCTTTTTTTTGGGAACACTTGAATTCATTATATATATATATATATATACACGCGCGCGCAATTACATTCTTAAGAAGAAAAGGAAAATGAAAAATACTTTCTATTGGTTCCAATGTTAAATTAATGATATATATTTATTTTATATATGTATAAGTGTTTTTACATTTATCAAAGTTTAAAAAATAAAAAATGACTTCTTCTTGTATAAAAAGGAAGCCATTTTTTTCCTTAAAAATGACTTAATTTTTCCTTTTAATTAGAAAAATATTTTCCGTTAGCCAATTTTTTGGAATAATCCAAATTGTAGATATTTTCTGTGAAACAAATGGAGCCTTAAAATATATTAATTATTCAATTTGTGGACAAGCAACTAATATTGTTCAGTGGTATGGTCTTGCTTCCAAAAGTGAAACAAGTAAGAAAATGATTTTAGAAAGAGTTGATAATAAAGCAGCGGATTATTTTCATTTATGTGCATATATAATGAGTTTAAAAATCTTAATTTCATCTCTTATAAATATGTAGGGAACAGAAAATTACTTCTATGGAGCCTGCAGACTCAAAGGATGCAGTTTTAATTAGCCTCTCATATCCTCTAGGTGACTTGCTGGAGGGTAATAACATCTATTCTAAGTTTTATTGAATCTTGGAGGGTTATGCTTTTCTTATTTCATCATATTTTCTATTAATATCAAACTTAATTGGTATGGATTGGAATAATGCTTCTGTTTGTCTTGGAATAAAAGCTCCCTCATTGTTCTTATCCTCCCCCAACTCAATCAAGTACCCAACCTCACCAAAAAGGAAAAACAAGAAGAGAAGTAATGGAAATACTTTGCTTCTTATTTGTGTTTTCTTTTTTATTAAAAGAGAAAATACCTTGCACATCATGAAACTTTTGTATGACTTACACAATAATATTTAAGAACATGCATTAGACCTTAATATTAAAAATATTTAAGAATGTGAAATACTGATAAGTTTTAGTTCAATGGAATTAGAATTGCCTCTGGACCTATGATGTTTTGAGTTCGAGTCTCAATTGAAGTGAAATAACAAAAGAAATACAAATGCAATTATCCTATAACACAGATCAAATCAAAATGCTTCATGAAATTAGGGAAGAAAAACTGTTAAAGAATATATATAACACATCTTAAATGTAGTATAATATTGTTGAATTTTGATAGTTGTCCAACTAAGTGAATCATGCTATGCATGTCTCTCTAGGAACTTGCTTCACTAAGAGGCAAAGGAGGACATCTTTGCATATTCTCATTGCACTTTTATTTATCCTATTCGTTGCTTCTACCTTTTCTTTTGTATAAAAAGGGAGAAAAAAAATACTTTGCTTTTGCATCTTCCCCTTAGAGAATGTAATGCTCTCTTCAAGACCTTATATATATTGGCTGATTAATTATGGACTGCATCATCTCTCAAAAATACACAAGTTTCCCTTAACTTCCTTCATTTTCATCTTGCCTAATT
The DNA here is from genome assembly GCF_030052815.1 of Hevea brasiliensis. Lineage (NCBI taxonomy): Eukaryota > Viridiplantae > Streptophyta > Magnoliopsida > Malpighiales > Euphorbiaceae > Hevea > Hevea brasiliensis. The sequence continues at coordinate 5,368,414 of NC_079506.1, read as the reverse complement.
TTTAGTCATAATCTTTTCATAGATGGCTGAACAAATCCCATTCACCATTGCAGAAAACTTATTATCAAAGTTGACCTCATTTGCTTCTGAAGAAATTGGTTTGGTGTCTGGCTACAAAAATGATCTTAGGAGGCTTCAAACTACTCTCTCCACCATCAAAGTTGTACTCCTAGATGCTGAGGAGAAGCAAGAGGATAGCCATGCAGTGAAGGACTGGATAAAGAGGCTTAAAGAGGTTGTCTATGATGCAGATGACTTGCTGGATGACGTAGCAACTGAAGGTTTGCGAAGAAAGGTTGAAGGTCAGGGAAGAATTGTAAGGAAGGCATGCGACTTCTTTTCTTCCTCAAATCAAATTGCATTTCGTTTTAAGATGGGTCATAGAATCAAAGATATCAGAGAGAGGTTAGAGGAAGTTGCTAAAGATATGCAAACCTTCGGCTTTATAACTAGAAACAAAGTAGATATGCAAGTTAAGAATAATTGGAGAGAGACAGACTCCCCTGTATTGAAATCAGAGATAATAGGAAGAGGTGAAGATAAGAAAAAAATCATAAACTCATTGTTGTGTCCAGACAATCAAAGCAATGTTTCTGTAGTTGCAACTGTTGGTTTTGGTGGCTTAGGAAAGACTACTCTTGCCCAATTAGTGTATAATGATGAGAAAGTAGTGAATTATTTTGATTTGAAAATATGGGCATGTGTTTATGAGGAGTCAAATGTTGAAATGATAGTTAAAATCATCCTTAAAAGTGCAAATGTTGAAGTGTCTGACTTGTCTTTGGAACAGTTGCAAATCCGCCTTAGAAAACATTTAGAAGAAAAAAAATACTTGATGGTCTTGGATGATGTGTGGAATGTAGATTATAGAATTTGGGGTCAATTGAGAAAATATTTGATGGATGGTGCAATCGGAAGTAAGATTTTATTAACAACTCGTAACAAGAGAGTTGCTTTAGCTATGGATGTAAACTCTCCATATGCTTTAGGGGGCCTAACAGAAGATCAGTCATGGGATTTATTTGAGAAGCTAGCATTTAGAGAGGGAACAAGTAGAGTGAATCCAAATTTAATAGAAATAGGAAACAAAATTGCAAAGAAGTGCAAAGGAGTTCCATTTGCAATCAGAGCTTTAAGAGGCATAATGCAACTAAAAAGTAGAGAAAGTAATGAATGGATGTCTATCTTAGAAAATGAGATATGGAAGTCATTTGAGGATGATAGCGATGTTGGTCCAGTATTGAAATTGAGTTATGATCACTTGCCATATCATTTAAAGCAATTTTTTACATATTGTGCAATGTTTCCTATGGATTATGTGTTTGATAAGGATATATTAATTTATTTATGGATGGCACAAGGTTATCTTCAATGCTGGAGTCAAAGTGGAAATGAAAGTTAGTGGAAATGAAAGTTTAGAGGAGATTGGCGATGAATACTTCAATAAATTATTATTTAAGTCATTTTTTCAAAAGGATGAGTGTTGTTATAAAATGCATTATCTCATCCATGACTTTGCACAATCAATAGCAGGGGATAGTTGTTTTGTAATAAATGATACTACTAAAGATATTCCTGATAGAGTCCAACATTTGTATTTTGAGGGGTTGCCTTCCAAGGAATGGTTGAGGAAGTTCAAAAATAAGGAGTTGAGGACATTTTTTTTTTCTTGTCAATTAGATATAAATTTAGATAGTATTATTTCAAATTGTAGAAGTTTATGTGCATTGAGTTTATGTTGCTGGCATATTAATGGATTGCCAGATTTAATTGGAAAGTTGAAGCACTTGAAATCTCGAGAAATTATAATATCAAATCACTTCTCAAAAGTATTTGTAGTTTATATAATTTGCAAACTCTAATTCTCTCATATTGTGAGAATCTTAAAGAATTACCAAGAGATATAAGAAAATTGATTTGTCTTAGACGCCTCATGATTGATGAATGTTATGATCTTGAATACATGCCAGTGGGGCTCGGGAGATTAACTAGTCTGCAAAAATTATCTAGTTTTATTGTGGGAAGGGATCAAGGAAGGAGATGTTCCACATTGAACGAATTGAATAGCCTAAACCAGCTTAAAGGTGAAAGGCCTATTTGACTGACATTATTATTGAAATTGTTATTGAAAAAATTAATTTTTTTAAATATACTAGTTAGAGAGTGTTAAAAAATAATTAAAAATTAAATTTAATCAGTTTTAGTAATAAAAATACTAAAATAACAAAATAACTTTTTTCAAACTAATTTTCTCAATATCATTTAAAATGATACTTTTATTTAAAAAAAAATAGTTTCATCTCAACAAGGGCTTGAGATTTCTATTAAGGGACTAGAAAATGTGAAAAGTGCTGTGTTGGAGTCCAACTAAGTAAATCTTTAAGGAAAAGAAACACCTTCACTCCTTGGATTTGGAATGGGATGACACGGGAGATGGTGATAGTGGAAATAGTGAGTTGTTGTTGGATAACCTACACCCTCACCCTAACTTGAAACAATTGCATGTTAATTGGTATGGAGGTGTGAGGTTTTCAAATTGGCTTTCTTCTATCACAAATCTTGTCGTTATTAGTATATCACTATGTCCAAAATGCGAGCATCTACCACCGTTGGGTCATCTCCCTTCTCTGAAATCTCTCAGTCTTCACTGGTTCAATTCACTGAATTATATATCGGATGAGATGGCAGAATCTTCCTCTTTTTCATCTCCATCAACAACATTCTTCCCATCCCTAAAGATTCTTAAACTCTTTGACTGCCCTAATCTGAAAGGGTGGTGGAGAATATGTATGGACGCTGAGCTAGTGCCTCAATTTCCTCGTCTTTCTGAATTAGCCATTCGGAATTGCCCTAACCTGACTTTGATGCCAACATTTCCGTCTCTGGACATGAAGCTGTATCTTAGCAATGCCAACATAAGACCATTGCATCAGACATTGAAGATGAAGATAATGACTGCAACGGCTTCCACATTACCATCAACCTCTTCTTCAGTCACTGCTTCATTTCCCAGATTAAAGTCTTTGTATTTAGAAGAGATTGAGGGTCTATCATCTCTACCTGGAGAGTGGATGCAGAATCTCATCTCACTTGAGAATCTTTGCTGTTTCTGATCTATCAAGTCTGGTGTCTCTACCGAGGGAGCTTCAATATGTTACCACCCTGCAGCGTCTCACAATCTTCGGTTGTTCTAATTTGACAGCTTTGCCTGACTGGATGGGCAACCTCACATCACTTGAATATCTATATATCTCAGCATGCCCTAAAATGGAGTTGCTACCAAAAGGAATGCGTCAAATCATCAATTAACGACAGTTGACGATTCATAGTTGCCTCCATTTGTCTGAAAGATGCGGACACGATATGGCTGCAGATTGGCCCAACATTTCTCACATCCCAAATATCAATATAGATGGACGTAATATTCAACAGCAGGGACGCTATTTGCTGTATGAAGATGAGGCTTCCACAGGTTCGTACTTTCTTTCCTTCAAAAACATCATTAGGGCAGTCCAAAGTTTTCAAATCCTATAGATTCTTACTGTGTGTATAATTATAATGGAATAGCTAAAATAATGTCATATAAAAAAATCATCTACTTCTTCTACAGAAAATACTTCTCTCTATTTAGTAAGTTGATCCATTACATGCTCTGTTCTGTCTTCATTTTGTCTTTACTTTTGTTCCGATTCTATATGCAGAGGTACAACCGTAGAAGGATGATTCTACTAAGCTTTGACCATCCATCCGGCGATAGAACATATTGCTAGCTCCAATACTGGAATTATATGTTGCTCTTGCAAATGGCAAATTTATTACTTTCAAATTTTAGAAAGGTACAAGTTTTCTCACCTCAAAAGGAAATAATATGTTCTTAATTTCTTACCAGTTTACCCTCTTGCTGCACTTGAACATCTGGAGAATAGCTTATTGTCAAATATGTAGTTAAGTTGGATGGTTGGCACTTTCAAATTACAATTCTAGTGGAGGATATTTTTGGAAGTTTTCCGATTTGTTTCAGATTTTAAATTTACTTTTTTATTTCAATTGTTCCACCAATTAATTAATTATGAATGGCTCATATCAGTTTGATTGATGATACAACTCCGAATATTATGATTCTTCAAATTCTTAACAGAAATTCTGTCTGCAGGGAATAGAGGCAAATTATGTCTGTCCTGCAACAGATGATATATGGAAGTTGTAATTGACCTTAGGGATCTATTTATCCGCCATAATTCAGGTTCTTATCTCTTTCTGTTTGACTTATTTTTGAAAAAAAAAATATTTGCAATATCTTACATCCTTGAGGGCAATTTGTGATCTGATATTTTGAGAAAATTTTGCTGTAATTCTTTTAATTTTTTACAGGAATGAAGCGATTTTGAACTTGAAGCTTATCTTGAACCTATTTCCTTTTTCTATTATTACAAAGGTGTGAAATTTTAACTATTGCTAGAGCTACATTATATAACTCTCTTTCAATTTTAGAAGTTGATTTATTTGCTGAGTTATTTCAACGTGTTTGCAGTAGTAACAAAGCTAAGATTAAATTCAGATGAAAAGGATCATCAGCTGCTTCGACAAGATATCTTTCTCTCCATCTGGTAATTAATCAACTGCCTTCTTTATTCTGTCTTCACTTTGTCTTCCAGGGTCAGCAAGTTTGGTTCTGTTCTATATGCAGGGCTGGAAGGATGTTAAATTGAATTAACTTATGGATGTAGGGCTGTAGAAACAATTTTGCATTTTCAGAAGCAATGAGAACGTGCATTCTGTCTCTAAATTCTGTTAACTGCTCTTCCACTTACATTGCCACATCTCTACACCTTTGAGAAGGTAGCAACTACAGAGTGCATTGTTTCTCAATTGATGATGATGGAGCACGACTAACTACATTGTCATGTTCCCCTGGTCACTTAGGACCATGAAATGTATTATCACCTCCAACACTTTTGTAGTTGCATCATTCAATTGTATTATTTTCTTAGGGCAGTTAGCTTTGAATTATATTTTAATCTATCCTGACTGATTTTCTGAATTTAAGGCAATATATCCATGTGCTAATCCTGTAATCCTTGTAGGCAATGCAACATGGAGCAAGGTGTGAGATCAAAGCGACAGATCCTGGAACCTGGAGAAGTTCCTCTGGGTGAATGAGGCTAAAATTCTTAAATATTTTTAAGGTATAAAAACATTTTATAACTTTTCCTCACCTGCATTATGCATAAGTTGGTATCAGTGTTTTATAATGAAATATCGCTCTACATTGCAAATGGTGGTTTAAATTCTTATTATGTATTTTAATAATATTCAATGCCAGTTACGGAAATTTATGTGTTGCTACAAATTATGAAAAGTAGTGCATCTAATAATCTCTATTAGCATCCACTTTTGTGCAGGCACAGAGCAAGTGTGCAGTTTACGTGAAATGTAAGTGCCGTATGCTTTTAATTATTTTGTCAATTTATTTTTGTCGAAATGCTTGGTTTTGTAATTATATCACCATCTCTGTGGGTTCCTTCCATTGACCATCTAAGCATTAGGTTATAAAGGGAGCTTAACAGAGTGAATCTTGCACATATTCACTCTCTGCAATCACTTTCCAGTTCCGAAGTTTGAGTTGGGATGGTGTGACAGCTTTACACTGGAAAATGAGTGGTTATTAAGTCTTCAACTGCTGATACTTACAAATGCATTATGCCTCCGAAAGAAGCTGCTTTGCCATTGGTTGTGCTGGAAAGAAGAATTCTTAACTGTTTCTACAGGTATACATATTCCTGGATCTAGCTTTTCTTTTATGCAATTGTCTTTGATATAATTTTTGTAAGCTCAAAATAAGTGAATTAAGAGGTGTGAGGGTGAGAATAACTTGATTTGTTTTGTTTTCATAAATTGTTTTTGGGTAAATTATATTTGAAATTGGTTTCTAGGCTTCAGCTTAGATTAACCTTTTGATTTTCTTAATAGCCCTGAGCTATTGCACTTCTAGCAAATTACTGATGTGAAGGCAGCAAGCCAATTTCAATAGTTTGATGGCAAACAGATCCAGACTTATGTAACTTCTGGTTCATCTTCTTATATGTCTAAGCTTATGCTCCCATAGGTTGCATGTGCTTTCACAACCTATTGAAAAATCTTTTGGCAAGTAGTCTCTAATTTTATTATACCTTCTGCATCTAGGTGCTGCAATTTGGTGAAACTCCCACATCTTTGCTCAAAAGAGAAACAATAAAATGCAACTCCATCTCCAAGTCATTGAACAAGAAATACACACAGCTACTATGGGAATTGTCACTTGTCAAAGCTAGTTCTGGTTATGTCTTAATGAGCTCTGAAGATTCATTTTGTTTTGTTTGTTTACTTATACAGCTAGATTAATAGATTTTGTGATATTTTTAAAGTGTAAATCTATTTAATTTTATTTGCAGTCTGGAACTAAGTTAGAGGAATTTCTATGTTTATGTCAATTTCACCAATTAAATACATGGAAGTGTAGTTTAAATGTAAGAGGTTTTTTTTAGCAAAAAGTTGTTTTTTTTTTTATTTGACACACTGGGATTTATTTTTTTAGTTCTTCCAGTTGTTTGTAATAATAAAGCTAAGGTAAAATTGAGATGAAAAGGATCATTGGCTACTTCTACAAGATATATTTCTCCCCATCTGCTGAGAAAATCAACCGCCTGCTTTGATCTGTCTTCACTTTTTATCTTTCAAGGGTCAACAAGTCTGTCTCTGTAGTATATGCAAGGTTGGAAGAAAGTTTAAACAGCTCTTGGATCAGACATTTGGATTCAATTTTTCATTTTCAGAAGCAATCAGAATTTCCAGTAGATGTGAGATACTTCGTCTTTAATTTCTGGCAATTGCTCTTCAACTTATATTGCTGCATCTCAGCTCCTTCGTGAAGCTCAAGACTGCAGAGTGTGCACTGGTTCTCAATTGATGATGCAGTGCACAAAGGATGCTTCTGCTAACTTTTCACTGTCCATTGGATAATGAAGCATATTGATAGGTTCAACACTGGAATTACCCATTGCCTTCAATTGACAAGGTATCACCAGGACGAATTTATTCTCTTTTAAAGTAATGAATTGGAGTGCTTGCAAGACATTGGCTTCTTTTGAATTTTAGAAAGGTGTAACAACATCTTCTACCTTCACCTCCATTATTCTTATGACGATCTGTGCATCAGCATTTCAAAAAGAACTAATATGTTTTTCTATCTCTAAATTCTAGTTTAAAAAACTTTAATCTCTCACCAGTTTCAGCCTCTTGCTGCTCTTGAACATCCAGAGATTTTAAAAAAGATTCTACAGAAAATTTGATTTTTCAGAAACATATTTCCAATATCTCACATTACTTGTATTTGTACTTGAGAGCAATTTGCAAAATTTTGTTGTATTTTTATTTCTCTTTAATTGTGTACAGGAAGGAGCAATTTTGAAGTTGAAGCTTCCTAATAAAGATTATAAATCTTCGCTATAGTTCCTTTTTCAAGTATTACAAAGGTATGAAATTTTTACTCTTGTAGGCAAAAAAATTTAAATTTAACTTTATTGGCAAGCACTTCCTCCAATTTCTTTACTGAATTAATTCTTAACTCAACATTTTCTTTTTTGGATGCTGGGATGTATTTGCTTATCTCCCTTTAGAATCGTACTGTTTATAATCTATCAAATCTGGTGTCTCTACCAAGGGAACTTCAATATGTTACCACCTTGCAGCGTCTCGAAATCTGGTATTGTTCTAATTTGACAGCTTTGCTTGACTGGATGGGCAACCTCACATCACTTAGATATCTAGAGATCTCATACTGCCCCAAATTGGAATCGCTACCAAAAGGAATGCGTCAAATCAGCACTTTACTGGAGTTGAGGATTGATGGTTGCCCCCGAACACAATATGGCTGCAGATTGGCCCAACATTTCTCACATCCCAAATATTAATATAGATTGGCATGATATTCAACAGCATGGCCTCTATTTATTGGAAGAAGAAGGAGGCTCCTCTGCTTCCACGGGTTTGTACTTTCTACCTTCAGCCCTTTTTTTTCTTTGAATTTTAAATTAGCTTCAAAAAATCATTAGGGAGGCCAAAGTATTCTACGGTGTCATATAAAAAATATCATCCACTTCTTCTACAATAAATACCTGTCTCTATCTGGTAAGTTGATCCATTGCTTGCTTTGTTCTGCCTTCATTTTATCTCTCAAAGTTAAGGACTTGTGTTATGATTCTATATGCAGAGGTACAACTGTAGAAGGATGATTCTACTAAGCTTTGATTATCCATGGGATGATAGAACATATTGCTAGCTCCAACACCAGAATTATATGTTGCTCTTGCACACAGCAAACCTTTTTCTACTTTCGAATTTGAGAAAGGTATAAGTTTTTTTCACCTCCATGTTCTCATGATGATAGGTGTATATCAAAACCTCAAAATGATATAATGTGTTATTCTATCTGTGAATCCCATTTTATGAACTTAATTTCTCACCAGTTTTTCCCTTTTGCTGCACTTGAACATCTAGAGAATATTTTATTGTCAATTATATAGTTAAATTGAATTGTTAGCACTTTTAAATTACAATTATATTGGAGGACATTTTTGAAGTTATCCAATTTTAGTGGAGGGTATTTTGTTTCCCACCAATTAATTAATTATGAATGGCTCATATCAGTTTAATTGATGGCACAACTCCGAATATCATGATTCTTTAAATTCTGAACTAAAATTCTGTCTGCAGGGAATAGAAGCAAATGACATTTGTCCTGCGACAGATGATATCTGGAAGTTGTAAATTACTTTAGGATCTACTCATGCAATAGAATTCAGGTTCTTATCTCTTTCAGTTTCACTTATTTTTGAGAAAAATATATGTAATATCTTACATTACTTGTATTACTTCTTTAGGGCAATAAAGGAATGAAGCAATTTTGAACTTGAAGCTTATATTGAACATAATTCCTTTTTCCATGATTACAAATATATGAAATTTTAACTATTGCAAAATCTACTTTAAATAACTCTCTTTCAATTTTAAAAGTTCATTTATTTGCTTAGTTCATTTCAATGTGTATGTAGCAGTAACAAAGTTAAGGTTTAATTCACATGAAAAGGATCATCAGCTGCTTCTACAAGATATCTTTCTCCATCTGGTAAGTAAATCAACTACCTTCTTTATTCTGTCTTCACTTTGTCTCCCAGGGTCAACAAGTTTGGTTCTGTACTATATGCAGAGCTGGAAGGATGTTGATAACTTGAATTAACTCTTGGAACAAACATTTAGAATCAATTTGCATTTTCAGAAGCAATAAGTATCTGCATTCTGTCTATATTCTGTCGATTGCTCTTCACCTTACATTGCCACATCTCTATCCCTTTGAGAAGCTAGCAACTGCAGAGTGCATTGGTTCTCAATTGATGATGATGGAGCACAACTCACCATGATGTCATGTTCGCCTAGCCATCATGCTGCAATCCAGCCACTTAGAAGTTAGGACCATGGAATGTATGACCTCCAACACTTTTGATGTTGCGTCATTCAGATGTTTTTATTTTCTTAAGGCTGGAAGCTTTGAATTATATTTCCTCGCCTACACTATGCATGAGTCGGTATCAGTGTTTTATAATGAAATATTGCTCTACATTGCAACTGGTGGATTGACCTCTTGTTCTATATTTTTATAATATTCAATGCCAATTGCAGAAATTTACGTGCTGCTACAAACTATGGAAAAAAGCGCATCTAGTAATCTCTATTAGCATCCACTTTCATGTAGGCACAGAGCAAGTGTGAGTTTACCTGAAATGTAAGTACCATATGCTTTTAATTATTTTGTCAATTTATTTTTGTCAAAATGCTTGGTTTTGTAATTATTTCACCATCTCAGCTGGTTTCTTCCCTTAACCATCTAAGCATTAGGTTATAAAGGGAGCTTAACAGAGTGCATTACACTGGAAAATAAGTGCATTATATGTAACTTCCGGTTCATCTTCTTATACGTCTAAGCTTATGCTTCTGTAGGTTTCATGTGATTTCACAACCTATTGGAAAATCTTTTAGCAAATAGTCTCTAATTTTATTTAACCTTGTGCATCTAGGTGTACAGCAAAGGTTCATTCTCTTGGTGCTGCAATTTGGTGAAACTCCCACATCTTTGCTCAAAAGAGAAACAGTGAATTGCAACTCTGAGCCATTGAACAAGAAATACACACAGCTACTATGATAGAAGATTTGTCACTTGTCAAAGTTATTTCTTGTTATGCCTTAATTAGCCTAAAGATTCATTTTGTTTTGTTTGTTTACTTATACAAATAGGTTAATAGATATTGTGATATTTTTAAAATGTAAATCTATTTTATTTTATTAACAGTCTGGTACTAAGGGGAATTTCTATGTTTATGTCAATTTCACCAGTTAAACACATGGAATTGTATTTTAAATCTAAGAGGCCTTTTTTTTTTTGTTTCCATTTGACGCACTGCGATTTATTTGTTTAGTTCTTTTCTAGTTGTGTGTAATAATAAAGGTAAGGTAAAATTCATATGAAAAGGATCATCAGCTACTTCTACAAGATATATGCAGGGCTTTATTTGGTAAGTAAATCAACTGCCCGCTTTGTTCTGTCTTCACTTTTATCATTCAAAGGGTCAACAAGTTTGTCTCTGTACGATATGCAGGACTGGTAGGAAGTTTATACAACTTTTGGAGCAGACATTTGGAATCAATTTTTCATTTTCAGAAGCAATCAAAATTTCTAATAGATGTGAGATACTTTGTCTTTAATTTCTGGCAATTGGTCTTCTACTTATACTGCTGCATCTCAGCTCCTTTGTGAAGCTACAGACAGCAGAGCGTGCATGGGTTCTCAATTGATGATGAAGTGCATAAAGAATGCTTCAACTAACTTTTCACTGTCTATTGGATAATGAAGCATTTTGCTAGGTTCGTTGCTGGAATTATCCACTGCCTTCTTTTAAAGGAACGAATTGGAGTGCTTGCAAGAAATTGGCTTCTACCTTTCTTCACCTCCATTATTCTTATGATGATCTGTGTATCAGCACTTCAAAAAGAAATAATATGTTATTCTATCGCTAAATTCTAGTTTAAAAGACTTTAATATCTCACCAGTTTAAGCCTCTTGCTGCTCTTGAACATCTAGAGATTTTGAACAAGATTCTACTGAAAATTTTATTTTTCAGAAACATATTTCCAATATCTCACGTTACTTGTATTAGTACTTGAGAGCAATTTGCGAATTTTTGTTTTATTTTATTTCTTTTTAATTGTGTACAGGAAGGAGCAATTTCGAAGTTGAAACTTCCTAATAAAGATTATAAATCTTCATTATGGTTCCTTTTTCCAGTATGACAAAGGTATGAAATTTTAACTCTTGGAGGCAAAAAAATTTAAATTTAACTTTATTGGCAAGCACTCCCTCCAATTTCATTACTGAATTACTTCTTAACTCAACAATTTTTTTTTTTTTGATGCTGGATGTATTTGCTTTTTTTTTTTTTTTTTTTCAATGTATACTTACTGACAAAGCTAAGGTGAAATTCAGATGAAACAGATCATCAGCTGCTTCTACAAGATATATTTCTCTCCGTCCAATAAGTAAATCAACCGCCTACTTTGTTCGAGTTCCACTGCTGGAAGGATTTTGCATTCAATACATTTGGAATCAATTTTGCATCTTCAGAAACAGTAAGCATTTGCAATCTTTTTTGGACCAATAGATGTGAGTCGTTCTGTATAATTTTCTAGAGTAGTCAGCTCTTTAATATATCTTTATTCTATCTACAACTCAACTCAACTAAGCCTTTATCCCAAAAATTTGGGGTCGGCTATATGGATTCGCTTTCTCCACTCTGAACGATTTTGGGTTAAATCCTCAGAAATGTGTAATGTTTCTAAGTCATGTTGTACTACTCTCCTCCAAGTCAATTTAGGTCTACCCCTTTTTTTCTTTCTATCTTCTAACCTAATGTGCTCTACTTGTCTAACTGGAGCCTCCGTATGTCTACGCTTCACATGACCAAACCACCTCAATCTCCCTTCTCTCAACTTATCTTCAATTGGCACCACTCCTACCTTTTCTCTAATACTCTCATTACGGACTTTATCTAGTCTAGTATGTCCACTCATCCACCTTAACATTCTCATCTCTGCAACTCTTATCTTAGATGCATACGACTCTTTCAGTGCCCAACACTCACTACCGTATAACATAGCCGGTCGTATGGCTGTACGGTAAACTTTTCCTTTCAATTTATTGGGAATCTTACGATCATATAAAACTCCCGTGGCACGTCTCCACTTCAACCATCCGGCTTTAATCCTATGACTAGCATCTTCCTCACATCCCCCATCTACTTGAAGGACTGAGCCTAGATATTTAAAGTGATTACTTTGGGACAGTACCACTCCATTCAAACTAACTCCTTCCCTATCACCAGTTTGGCCTTCACTGAACTTGCAATGCATATGTTCTGTCTTCGTTCTACTTAGCTTAAAACCCTTTGACTCTAGAGTACTTCTCCAAAGTTCTAGCTTTCTATTGACTCCTTCTCGTGTCTCATCTATCAGAATAATATCATCCGCAAACATCATGCACCAAGGAATACTCTCTTGTATATATTTCGTCAGTTCATCTAAAACTAATGTAAAAAGGTAAGGGCTTATGGCTGATCCTTGGTGTAATCCAATTGAGACCGGAAAATCTCTTGTGTCCCCTCCCATTGTGCGCACAATAGTAGTTGCTCCTTCATACATATCTTTCAATACTTGTATGTACCTAATAGATACCCTCTTTTGTTCTAACACATTCCATAAGACTTCTCTTGGAACACTATCATAAGCCTTCTCCAAATCAATAAAAACCATGTGTAGATCTTTCTTCACGTCTCTATATTTCTCAATCAAGCTTCTAATGAGAAAAATCGCTTCCATAGTTGAACGACCGGGCATGAAACCAAATTGATTGAGAGAGATAGAAGTATCATGACGTAGTCGATGCTCCACAACTCTCTCCCACAACTTCATAGTATGGCTCATGAGTTTAATTCCCCTATAGTTTGAGCAACTTTGTATGTCTCCCTTATTTTTAAAAATAGGTACTAAAATACTCTTCCTCCATTCATCAGGCATTTTCTTTGAGTTTAGAATCTTATTAAATAATTTAGTTAACCATGCCACTCCCATATCTCCCAAATACTTCCACACTTCAATTGGTATTTCATCGGGTCCACAGGCTTTACCCACTTTCATTCTCTAAAGATCTAATCTTTCTAGTATAATTTACATTCTTTTCTATTGTTCTATAATCTATATTCACGCTATTACCATTTTGACTATTATTAAAGAGATCATTAAAATAATTTCTCCATCTTTCTTTAATGTCCTCATCTTTCACAAACACTTTTCCTTCTTTATCCTTAATGCACCTAACTTGATTGAGATCTTGACATTTCCTCTCTCCTCCTTGCTAATCTATAAATATCTTTCTCCCCTTCTTTAGTTCCAAGTTTCTCATATAACTTTTCAAAGGCCTGTGCTCTTGCTCGACTAACTGCCTTTTTTGCCTCTTTCTTTGCTATCTTGTACTGTTCATATGCCTCATTATTATCACATTTAGGTAATTTCTTATACCATTCCCTTTTTCTCTTCACTGCCTTTTGTACTTCCTCATTCCACCACCATCTATCTTTTGATGGTGGTCCATGTCCTTTAGACTCTCCAAGTACTTTTTTAGCTACTTCTCTAATCTTTGATGCCATCTGTATCCACATATCATTGGCCTCCATATCCAGCTTCCATACTTCGGACTCGAGAAGCTCATTTTTGAACTTCACTTGCTTTACTCCTTTGAACTCCCACCACTTTGTTCGAGCTACACTATTTCTTCTGACCTTACTTGAATTGTTCCTAAACTTGACATCCAAGACCACCAGCCGATGTTGACTTGTTAAAGCCTCTCCTGGAATGACCTTGCAATCCTTGCATGGAGCTCTATTTGTCTTCCTGGTTAAGAGGAAGTCGATTTGGCTTCCATATTGCCCACTTTTGAAAGTCACTAAATGTGACTCTCTTTTTATATAGTAGGTATTTGCTAGTATTAGGTCGTATGCCGTAGCAAAATCCATGATGCTTTTTCCCTCCTCATTTCGACTGCCAAAACCAAAACCTCCATGAACATTCTCATAAACTTGCCTATCACTTCCTACATGTCCATTCAAATCTCCACCAATGAAAACATTCTCTTCATTCGGTATGCTTTGCATTAAATCATCTATATCTTCCCAAAACCTTTGTTTACTCTCACTGTCTAGTCCTATTTGTGGGGCATAAGCACTAACTATATTTATTGTTGCTCCTTCTAGTACTAGCTTTACTAGTATAATTCTATCTCCTACTCTTTTCACAGCTATTACTGCGTCTTTCAATGTCCTGTCTATGATTATGCCCACTCCGTTCTTGTTTCTCTCCTTTCCGGTAAACCACAGTTTGTACCCTGAATTACCCACTTCCTTACTTTTCTCTCCTACCCATTTAGTCTCCTGAATGCAAGCAATATTCACCCTTCTCCTTTCCAAGGTATCCACAAGCTCCATTAATTTTCCTGTAAGTGATCCAACATTCCAAGTACCAACCCTGATCCTCCTCCTATCCTGCTCCTTCCTAATTGGTCTCCTTCTATGATATCTTCTATTGTTTTCTATGTCTATCTTGTGTTCTGTTCCACTATTTATTCTACTATCTGTCCTATGGACTAACTTCTTTACCCACACCCGTCCATGATGTGGGAACCCTTGCTCACTTAACACCACACCCGGGTGCCGGTATGGCGCGTCGCTTTCGGTGAACGCCCTACATCCTTGCATATTTCTCACTACACCCGGGCTCCAATGTAGCGCGTCGTTAGTAGAGGACGCCCCAACGTTTATATCATTTGAATCCATATCATAGGGTGTGACGAAAATTTTTACGCTGGTTGTCACCTACCGCAACCCTCCTCCTTTATCCGGGCTTGGGACCGGCTAAGCGTAAACTACTTAGGCGGAGTTATCTTTATTCTATCCTAACAGGATTTTTCGGAATTTAATTGTAATATGTTCCATGTGTTAATCCTTGCAGGCTACACAATATGCAAGTCATAAGATGAGGACCCAATGTTAAGCAAGTTTTGAGATCAAAGCAATCAATCCCCAAGGTCTCACTGTGATTTTTGAAAGGTATAAAAACATTTTTCTAATTTGGTCTCTCCTGCATTTTTTATAAGTTGATATCAGTGCCATATAATGGAGCGCTTTTGAGAATAGAGGACGCCATGAATTCCCTGGTTCTTCTTTCAGAATAAGATGGATGCCAAATGTCTTAGAGAAGGAGCAGTGGGGACAGTGGATGCCATGAATACCCCAGTTCTTCTTTCAGAATAGGCAGCTTTTGACTCAGCTGTGAAGGAATGGTCTGCTGTCGTGACAAAAAGGCTTCAGAATAGGCAATGGTAAATATCACATGACCTTGCAAATGGTGGTTTAGCTAGCGAAGAACTAAATGGATCAGACGTTTAATTACATGTATTAATTATTAATACACGTAATTTCTTTGAAAAGTGGATTAGTTGTAAATACCGCAGAGAGCTAAAGACCAACATTTTAATTCAGCAACATGTTCATCGGCTAGTGAACCAGCCGCTCCACAGGCCAAGCCATATTCTCCACCCAAGAATCTAGGCAATCCATATTTATAAGAAGGAATTGGGTGGCTTCTGACTAGTTTCTTGATAACGTATTTCTTTAAGCATTTTGCTACTTAAAGACTTTTCATGATGGCTGACAGATTTACACTGGAAGATGCGTGGGTGTCTTGTTTCTCTTCAACTGCCGGTGATACTTACAAATTCACTGCACTTTTGGAAGAAGCTGCGTTGGTTGTGCTGGGAGGAAGAATCCTTAACTCTTTCTACATAACCCTTATCTGTTTCTACAGGTATATATACATCCATTGATTTAGCTTTTCAATGAGTGGAAATAGTCAGATTTTTTCACAAGTGTCCTTTTCACAAGTGTTCTTTTCACAGCTCCTCTTTTCTTGTTCTTTTCACAAGTGTCATCATTAGTGCGCATCCATTAGAAGTCCTGAGCTATTTCACATCTGGAAAAATACCAATGAGAAAGCAGGAAACTGATTATAGAAATCTGATGGTAAAAGAATCCAAAATTTATCTCCCTCCTTATGTACTTTCCACTTCATGTTCTTATATGCCTGATCTTATGTTTTTACAGGCTGCAAGATGTGCTTCCATGAACTATTTGGAAATGTTTAGCAAATAGTTTCTGAAGTCATATTACCTTATGCATCAGTCTTGGAGCAAACATTCAGTTTCGAGCTCCAACTGGTTAAACTAAGACTTAACCAATTGGTATGAGAATTTGTGATCATTGAACTAGGAATATGCACAGCTACCATGATAGAGGCATTTCAGAGCTTGTTTTAACTTATAGTGGTTAAAAGTAAAAAAGATCACTGGATTAATGAAGTAATGACATTGGAAGTGCCAATGCCACACCAAAATCCCAGAAGGGCTTCAGCTCATTACCACTCTGCAGTGTCTCGATTTGAAAGCAGTCATACTTTGATGTCTTTAGCAGACTGAATGGCCAGCCTCACAGCATTGTTCAGATTCCTCTGATTAAAAGAAATCTCCAGTGAGTAACATCATGCAAGTGGGAGTAGTCTAGTTTACGTTGTTATGGAAGTGAATTTCCTGCTTTTTTTTCTAATTTTTCACGTCTCCTCCTTCCAGGAACTATTGAAAGCATTTTTGGACTAGCATGGGAAATGGTTGCCCCTGAATTCTTAAAATTTCATCACTTGCTACTCTTGCTGAAGTTACATGAAAATGAAGGAGCCTTGCCCCATGTAGCTAGCGAAGAGCTAAATGGATACGGTTCATTACATGTATTAATTGTTAATACATGTAATTTCTTTGAAAAGTGGATTAGTTGTAAATACTGCAAAGAGCTATAGACCAACATTTTAATTCAGCAACTTGTTCATTGGCTAGTGAACCAGCCCGCCACCGACCAAATCCATATTCTTCAGCCAAGAATCTAGCCAATCCTAGCTAGTCACCAAACCCACCTCAAATCGTCCTGATGAAGTTTTTCTAGGCAGCGTAGAAGTGAGAAACAATTGAACTGAGAGTAGGGAATTGCGGCTGCCAAGCATACCTCTGGTTTCTCCGACAACCAGCCAGCCACTTCTTTGCCTCCTTAGACGCTGAATAAACCTCTCCTAGCTGCATTTTCGCTGACCAAGAGGGAAGAAAATCGAAGCTTTGAAGGATTTTTTTGAGGGCTTCAATTTCCGCTGTGCATGGTGGCTGCCATTGTAGTCCCCAGCAGCTCAGCTACCTATAGAATTTTTAATTCTAAAATGGTGATTTATGAATCTTTGTTGTGTGCATATAAATTGAGTTGTGGGTTTGAATGATATGAGTTAAATTGTGAATATAATTCAGCACATTAACGCTCTGCAAAGCCTTGAAATCCGTTGGTGTCGTAATTTGTTGTCTTTGCCACACTGCAATCTTTAAGAGTCTTTGATTTTGATTCACTTTCGGAAAGATGCAAATAAAACACTGCTTAGTATTGGACCGAATTTGCTCACATCCCAAGCTTGGACTTTCGTCCCCATGATTCCGTTTCCCATCCCCGATAAGCATAAAATCGAGTCGAAAATTTTATTAAAATTGATTAACTAAATAAAATTATTTTAATTTTTTATTTAATTCAATATAGTGTGATTTTACTCGTAATTTGGTTCTTTCAAATTTTTTTATAATAAAAGTCAAGTTATTCAGTTTTTGAAATATTTTAATTAAATTAATCTAATGATCACTTTGTGTTTTTTATTATGATTTGGTTAGAAATTTGAATATATTTTTTATGGGCGTAATTATTATTCTACTCAAAAAGTCTAGTGCAACTCATATATGTATATTCTTTCACTTTGCTGCTTTACACCTCTCCTTTTTTAACTGGCCATGCATAATAATTCACTTTCTTATTATTCCCCACCATCATTTCTATGATTTCATGTTTTTCCTTTCTTAATTAATCATTTTTAACCTCTTTAAACATATCAACATTATGGGGGAATTTTTATTTTTAATTTTAATGTTTTTATAATGAAATTTATATATATAATAAATAATAAAATTTATGTATTTATATCTTGTTTTAAATAAAATTTATCATCAATACAAAATACATGTTGAAGGATTATTTCATCTAAAACAAATAATTATAACAGAATTATGCTAAGTTTAATTAAACTAATATGAAATGCAAAAAAAAAAAAACAATTAAGAGTATATTTCATTTAACTTATAAAAAATAGCTCATAAATATTATGTACTTAAAAATTAATTTAAATTTATATACATTTTAAATTTTAAATAATTAAAGTGTTTATAAATAATTAATATATTTAATAAAAAATAATTTATAAATATATTTATTATTAAAATAATTAAAAATAATATTAAATATAATAAAAATAAAAATAAAAGCAGAGGTAAGAAGGAGCTCAACAATTTTGACTTGGTGGTCTAGAATCATGAAAAAGAAAATTGATTACCAAGTACTTTTTTTTTTCCTATTTTTATTATTAAAGGAAGTGGATAGGACCTTTACCTTCTTTTATTTATTACTTTGCAATTTAAAAAAAAAATCTAAAATTTAATAAAAACAGAACAATGGTGCTGTAAAGAATGGAAATTGGAATAGATGGACAAAGAGAGAGGAACTTCCCAATAAACAGAGATAAGAGATCATCAGTAGACATTGAAGATAAAAATATTTTTTAATATAATTGACTTTAATACAAATTTAAATGAAAAGCTTCAAATTCAAATTTTTTAAGATAAAATTATTTTTTTATTATGTAGTTCATTAAATATTATTCGATCAATTATATTTATATTAAATAAAAATATTTTATTTTTTTATTTTTTCATTGAAGAGCTACAAAGTTGAATATTTCTAATTTGTATAATTTAATTTTTAACGAAAAACTTGCCTTACAAGAAATTTGTATAATAATAAAATAATAATTAATTACGATTACAATTGAGTGGGAGAGAATAATATGGAAAGAAAATGAGAAAAAATAATAAAAAATGAGAGAAAAAGTAAAAACATATAAGTAATATCAACTTTTTTTTATTATTAATATATATGCTAAAAAAATATATATTATTAATTAACGTAAAAAAATATATTGGTAATAAAAATATTTTTAAAATTATAAAAACTGCCATTAATTTTTCTATGTTTCCTTTGAAATAAATCATTTGTAAAAAAATAATTCAATTGAATTCTCACACAATCATATTTGATTTTTATTCTTTTATATTATAAGAAAATTTTAAATTAAAAAGAATTAATTTTTTTAATCCAAACATGAGAATTAATGAAAAAAAAAAATCAATCAATTGAATTGAATTCTTATAAAATTTTGGTTTTTAAAATAAAGGGTTAAAAGAATTGAAAAGTTTAGCTCACATAAATTAATAATAGAATTTTTAATCATTTAACGATACAATTGAAATTTTTTATATAAATTACAGTCATTATTAAATTTATAAATATAAAGTATTTAAATTATATAAAGGATTAATTACTTTTAAATTCATGAGTATTCGTTGTCATTATTATTAATTTATTAATCCTTGTATCGTGATAATTACATTATTTGGTCTATGTATACGTTCATCACATGAGACTAAGGCTCCTATTAAATGTGTTCATGGTTGTCAAGTGATTTAATTTCTTATCAATGTATCTTTTATATTAGCTTTGTGGCTTCTGTATAAGGCAAAGGGGACATATTTTCGCATATTCGTTACTCTGTATCTTTAATTTATTGTATTGATTGCTTCTACCTTATGTTTTTTGATCTGTTCGATAATACCAGCTATTCTAGTAATCGTTAATTATTTTAATATTTATTGGCTCTTTTACCAATTGTTAAGGATTAAACATTAATTGATAATTGATTAGAAATTTTGATTAGAAATCTATATAATGATTTAAAACAAAAGTGTTCAGAAAAAATAATGCTCTATTCCAGACCTTATATACATTGGCTGATTAAATATGGACCGCTTCATCTATCACAAATCCACTAGCTTTCCTTAACTTTCTCAATTTGCGTCAACTCTTACATTGAGTTATGATAACCTGTCTAAAACATTGCTTTTGCTTACTGCTCAGTCTTTCCAAAAGATTATGAAATTCCTCTTCAAAAATTGCTATATCTTTGGATGGCACAAGGGTATATTGAGTTATCAGATCCAAGCCTAAGTTTGGAAGAAATTGGTCTTATATATTTAGGGATCCAAAAATCATAAAGCATATATATTGCTATAAAATTTCTAGGTTTTAAATTTTATGTAATCAAAATTAAATTGCTATTTATTTTTGCATATTGAAACCAACGTCAACCCTTTCACAATATTCACAGAAAACAGTTCAAAATTTATATAAGGAATTGTAGTGATGATTTCCTAAACTTGAATAATGAGAAATTCAGTGGAGTTCACAATTCCAAGAAGTTGGTAAGGATTTTTCCTTTAGGGAAAATCAGATAATACTATTGACCTTGACTTATTTACAGCCACCCAAAATTTTTAGTGATAATAGGCCAACTTCTATGAACTTTTTAGAAAACAATTTATGGACTTTTTAATGTATTAGATCTTAGATTTTTTAAATCATGAGCAACTTTTTTATTTAACATCAGTTGCTCAAAATGTATACATCACAATTATAAATATTAAATTTTAATTATATTAATTACTTGTATATATTAAAATATATAAAATACCGAAATAATATTATGTGAAATTTAAAATATGAACATCTAGAATGTAAAGTTTAAAGTACTATAGACTCTGATACCATATAGATAAAATAATCTATCTATTCCATTGAATAGTTTGGTCTTATGCGCGTAAGGAATTGTAATGAAGATTTCCTAAACTTGAATAGTGACATTTTGGAAGCTGATGAGAAACTCAGTGGCTCCATTGAATAGTTTGGTCTTATGCGCGTAAGGAATTGTAATGAAGATTTCCTAAACTTGAATAATGACATTTTGGAAGCTGATGAGAAACTCAGTGGCAGTGGAGTCCACAATTCCAAGAAGTTGAAGGGGAATTTCCTCTTGTGAAAACTCAAATAATACTATTGCCCTTGACTTATCTACATTTCTTGTTTCTAACATTTCTTTTCTTCTTCCTCAAATAATTCAGTGTGTATTAGATTTTTCTTCATGGGATCCACACGCTTTGCAGTACCTCATTAAACCCAGTATTTTAGCTGTTCCATGAAGTCCACATTCATTTCTATATATCTTGCTCCACTGATTATGAATCTCAGTATCTCTTAAACAGAACCTTTCGTTTTTCTTCCCCTTTCTGCGCATACTAACTCTTATTTCTCTTGCAAAAACCTTTCTTTACACTTTCGGTCTTTATCTTGCAAAGTATGGCTGAACACATCCCATTCGGCATTGCACAAAACTTATTAACAAAGCTGGCATCATCTGCCTTCCAAGAAATAGGATTGATATATGGTGTCAAAAATGATCTTTGTAGGCTTGAAAATACTTTCTCCACTATTAAAGCTGTACTTCTAGATGCTGAGAAGAAGCAGGCGAACAGTCATGCAGTGAAGAGCTGGATAAAGAGACTTCAAGATGTTGTCTATGATGCAGATGACTTGCTGGATGACATGGCAACTGAAGGTTTGCGAAGAAAGGTTGAAGGTCAGGGAAGAATGGTGAGGAAGGTATGCGACTTCTTTTCTTCCTCAAATCAAATTGCATTTCGTTTTAAGATGGGTCATAGAATCAAAGATATCAAAAAGAGGTTAGATGATGTCGCTAAAGATATCTCTACCTTCGGCTTTATAGCTAGCAACCAAGGTGTAGCTAATATGCAAGTTATGAATAATTGGAGAGAGACAGACTCCTTTGTATTGAAATCAGAATTCATAGGAAGAGAAGCTGATAAGGAAAAAATCATAGAATCATTGTTGAGTCCAAACAATCAAAGCAATGTTTCTATAGTTGCAATTGTTGGTTTTGGTGGCTTAGGAAAGACTGCCCTTGCCCAATTAGTGTTTAATGATGAGAAAGTGGTGAATTGTTTTGATTTGAAAATATGGGTATGTATTTCCGAGGAGTCAAATGTTCAAATGCTAGTAAAAATGATCCTTAAAAGTGCAACTAGTGATGAAGTGCTCAACTGGCCTTTGGAACAGTTGCAAATCCGTCTTAGACAACATTTAGAAGGAAAAAAATACTTGTTGGTGTTGGATGATGTGTGGAATGTAGATTATAGAATTTGGGGTCAATTGAGAAAATATTTGATGGTTGGTGCAATAGGAAGTAAGATTTTAGTAACTACTCGTAGCATGGGAATTGCTTTAGCTATGGATGTAGACTCTCCATATGAATTAGGGGGTATAACAGAAGATCAGTCATGGGATTTATTTGAGAAGCTAGTATTTAGAGAGGGAACAAGTAGAGTGAATCCAAATTTAATAGAAATAGGGAAAAAAATTGCAAAGAAGTGCAAAGGAGTTCCACTTGCAATTAGAGCTTTAGGAGGTATAATGCAACTAAAAAGTAGAGAAATCAATGAATGGTTGTTTGTCTTGGAAAATAAGATATGGAAGTCGTTTGAGGATGATTGTGATATTGGCCCAGTTTTGAAATTGAGTTATGATCACTTACCATATCATTTAAAGCAATGTTTTGCATATTGTGCATTTTTTTCTAAAGATTATGAGTTTGATAAGAAGAGGTTAATTTATTTATGGATGGCACAAGGTTATGTTCAATGTGGGAGTCAAAGTGGAAATGAAAGTTTAGAGGAGATTGGCGATGGATACTTCAATGAATTATTATTTAGGTCATTTTTTCAAAAGGATGAGTATTGTTATAAAATGCATGACCTCATCCATGACCTTGCACAATCAATAGCAGGGGATAGTTGTTTTGTAGTAAATGATACTACTACAGATATTCCTGATAGAGTCCAACATGTGTATTTTGAGGGATTGCCTTCCGAAGAATGCTTGAGAAAGTTCAAAAATAAGGGGTTGAGGACACTGTTTTTTTCTCGTGAGTTAGATATAAATTTAGATGGTATTATTTCAAATTGTAGAAGTTTATGTGCATTGAGTGTACGTTGGGGGGATATCAATGAATTGCCAGATTCAATTGGAAAGTTGAAGCGCTTGAGGTATCTTGACATCTCAGAAAATTATAATGTCGAATCACTTCCCAAAAGTATTTGTAGTTTGTATAATCTACAATCTCTAATGCTCAGAAATTGTCATTCTCTCAAAGAATTACCCAAAGACGTAAGAAAATTAATTTGTCTTAGGCAACTTATAATTGATGGATGTTTTGATCTTAAATACATGCCATTGGGATTAGGGAGATTAACAAGTCTGCAAAGGTTGTCTACTTTTATTGTGGGAAGGGATCGAGGAAGGAGACGTTCCACATTGAACGAATTGAATAGCTTAAACCAGCTTAGTGGTGGAATTTCCATTGAAGCACTAGGAAATGTCAAAAGCCCTGCGTTGGAGTCCAACCAACCAAATCTCAAGGAAAAGAAACACCTTCACTCCTTGGATTTGTCTTTCTATTTCTATTGGGATGGCACGGGAGATAGTGATAGTGGAAATTGTGAGTTGTTGTTGGATAACCTACACCCTCACCCTAACTTGAAACAATTGCATGTTCATGGGTACGGAGGTGTGAGGTTTTCAAATTGGCTTTCTTCCATCACAAATCTTGTCGATATTAGTATATTAATATGTCCAAAATGCGAGCATCTACCACCATTGGATCGTCTCCCTTCTCTGAAATTTCTCAGACTTGAAGTTTTCAATTCACTGAATTATATATCGGATGAGATGGCAGAATCTTCCTCTTTTTCATCTGCATCAACAACATTCTTCCCATCCCTAAAGATTCTTCAACTCTTTGACTGCCCTAATCTGAAAGGGTGGTGGAGAATATGTAGGGACGCTGAGCTAGTGCCTCAATTTCCTTGTCTTTCTGAATTAGCCATTTGGAATTGCCCTAACCTGACTTTGATGCCAACATTTCCATCTCTGGACATGGAGCTGTATCTTTCAAATGCCAACATAAGACCATTGCATCAGACATTGAAGATGAAGATAATGACTGCAACGGCTTCCACATTACCATCAACCTCTTCTTCAGTTGCTGCTCCATTTTCCAAATTAAAGTCTTTGCAGTTACAACACATTGAGGATCTATCATCTCTACCTGGAGAGTGGATGCAGAATCTCATCTCCCTTGAGAATCTTACTGTTTCTGATCTATCAAGTCTGGTGTCTCTACCGAGGGAGCTTCAATATGTTACCACCCTGCAGCGTCTCACAATCTTCGGTTGTTCTAATTTGACAGCTTTGCCTGACTGGATGGGCAACCTCACATCACTTAGATATCTAGAGATCTCATACTGCCCCAAATTGGAATCGCTACCAAAAGGAATGCGTCAAATCAGCACTTTACTGAAGTTGAGGATTGATGGTTGCCCCCATTTGTCTGAAAGATGCGGACACGATATGGCTGCAGATTGGCCCAAAATTTCTCACATCCCAAATATTAATATAGATCGGCATGATTTTCAACAGCATGGCCTCTATTTATTGGAAGAAGAAGGAGGCTCCTCTGCTTCCACGGGTTTGTACTTTCTACCTTCAGCCCTTTTTTTTCTTTGAATTTTAAATTAGCTTCAAAAAATCATTAGGGCAGGCCAAAGTATTCTACAGTGTCGTATAAAAAATATCATCCACTTCTTCTACAATAAATACCTGTCTCTATCTGGTAAGTTGATCCATTACTTGCTCTGTTCTGTCTTCATTTTATCTCTCCAAGTTTAGGACTTGTGTTATGATTCTATATGCAGAGATACAACTGTGGAAGGATGATTTTACTAAGCTTTGACTATCCATGGGATGATAGAACATATTGCCAGTTCCAACACCAGAATTATATGTTGCTCTTGCACACAGCAAACCTCTTTCTACTTCAGAATTTTAGAAAGGTATAAGTTTCAGAATTTTAGAAAGGCACACAGCAAATATCAATTGGTTTCTTCCCTTAACCATCTAAGCATTAGGTTATAAAGGGAGCTTAACAGAGTGCATTACACTGGAAAATGAGTGCATTATATGTAACTTCCAGTTCATCTTCTTATATGTCTAAGCTTATGCTTCTGTAGGTTTCATGTGATTTCACAACCTATTGGAAAATCTTTTAGCAAATAGTCTCTAATTTTATTATACCTTTTGCATCTAGGTGTACAGCAAAGGTTCAATCTCTTGGTGCTGCAATTTGGTGAAACTCCCACATCTTTGCTCAAAAGAGAAACAGTGAATTGCAACTCTGAGCCATTGAACAAGAAATACACACAGCTACTATGATAGAAGATTTGTCACTTGTCAAAGTTATTTCTTGTTATGCCTTAATTAGCCTAAGGATTCATTTCGTTTTGTTTGTTTACTTATACAAATAGGTTAATAGATATTGTGATATTTTTAAACTGTAAATCTATTTTATTTTATTAACAGTCTGGGATTAAGGGGAATTTCTATGTTTATGTCAATTTCACCAATTAAATACATGGAATTGTAGTTTAAATCTAACAGGTTTTTTTTTTTCTTTTTTTGGTCAAAAGTTGTTTTTTTTTTTTTTTTTATAATTTGACACACTGGGATTTATTTGTTTAGTTCTTTTCTGGTTGTATGTAATAATAAAGGTAAGGTTAAATTCAGATGAAAAGGATCATCTGCTATTTCTACAAGATGTATGCAGGGCTTTATTTGGTAAGTAAATCAACTGCCCGCTTTGTACTGTCTTCGCTTTTATCATTCAAATGGTCAACAAGTTCGTCTCTGTACTATATGTAGGGCTGGAAGGAAGTTTATACAAACAACTTTGGAACAGACATTTGGAATCAATTTTTCATTTTCAGAAGCAATCAAAATTTCTAATAGATGTGAGATTCTTTGTCTTTAATTTCTGGCAATTGGTCTTCTACTTGTACTGCTGCATCTCAGCTCCTTTGTGAAGCTACAGACAGTAGAGTGTGCATTGGTTCTCAATTGATGATGAAGTGCATAAAGAATGCTTCTACTAACTTTTCACTGTCCATTGGATAATGGAGCATATTGCTAGGTTCGTTGCTGGAATTATCTATTGCCTTCAATTGACAAGGTATCACCTGGACAAATTTATTCTCTTTTAAAGTAATGAATTGGAGTGCTTGCAAGAAATTGGCTTCTACCTTTCTTCACCTCCATTATTCTTTTGATGATCTGTGTATCAGCACTTCAAAAGAAATAATATGTTATTCTATCACTAAATTCTAGTTTAAAAGACTTTAATCTCTCACCAGTTTAAGCCTCTTGCTGCTCTTGAACATCTAGTGATTTTGAAAAAGATTCTACTGAAAATTTTATTTTTCAGAAACATATTTCTAATATCTCACGTTACTTGTATTAGCACTTGAGAGCAATTTGCGATTTTTTGTTGTATTGTATTTCTTTTTAATTGTGTACAGGAAGAAGCAATTTCGAAGTTGAAGCTTCCTAATAAAGATTATAAATCTTCATTATAGTTCTTTCTTCCAGTATGACAAAGGGATGAAATTTTAACTCTTTGGAGGCAAAAAAATTTAAATTTAACTTTATTGGCGAGCACTCCCTCCAATTTCATTACTGAATTAATTCTTAACTCAACATTATTTTTTTTTGATGCTGGGATGTGTTTGCCTATTTTTTTTTTTTTTTTCAATGTATACGTACTAACAAAGCTAAGGTAAAATTCAGATGAAACAGATCATCAGCTGCTTCTACAAGATATATTTCTCTCCATCCAATAAGTAAATCAACTGCCTACTTTGTTCTAGTTCCACTGCTGGAAGGATTTTGCATTCAATACATTTGGATATCAATTTTGCATTTTCAGAAGCAGCAAGCATTTGCAATCTTTTTTGGACCAATAGATGTGAATCGTTTTGTATAATTTTCTAGAGTAGTCAGCTCTTTAATATATCTTTATTCTATCCTGACAGGATTTTTCGGAATTTAATTGTAATATGTTCCATGTGTTCATCCTTGCAGGCTACACAATATGCAAGTCATAAGATGAGGACCTAATTTTAAGCAAGTTTTGAGATCAAAGCAATCAATCCCCAAGGTCTCATTGTGATTTTTGAAAGGTATAAAAACATTTTTCTAATTTGGTCTCTCCTGCATTTTTTATAAGTTGATATCAGTGTTATATAATGGAGCGCTTTTGAGGATAGAGGACGCCATGAATTCCCTGGTTCTTCTTTCAGAATAAGATGGATGCCAAATGTCTTAGAGAAGGAGCAGTGGGGACAGTAGATGCCATGAATACCGCAGTTCTTCTTTCAGAATAGGCCGCTTTTGACTCAGCTGTGAAGGAATGGTCTGCTGTTGTGATAAAAAGGCTTCAGAATAGACAATGGTAAATATCACATGACCTTGCGAATGGCGGTTTAGTTAGCGAAGAGCTAAATGGATCAGACGGTTAATTACATGTATTAATTATTAATACATGTAATTTCTTTGAAAAGTGGATTAGCTGTAAATACTGCAAAGAGCTAAAGACCAACATTTTAATTCAGCAACATGTTCATTGGCTAGTGAACCAGCCGCTCCACAGGCCAATCCATATTCCCACCCAAGAATCTAGGCAATCCATATTTATAAGAAGGAATTGGGTGGCTTCTGACTAGTATCTTGATAACGTATTTCTTTAAGCATTTTGCTACATAAAGACTTTTCATGATGGCTGACAGATTTACACTGGAAGATGCATGGGTGTCTTGTATCTCTACGAATCTTTGTTATGTGCATATAAATTGAGTTGTGGGTTTGAATGACATGAGTTAAATTGTGAATATAATTCAGCATATTAACACTCTGCAAAGCCTTCAAATCCGTTGGTGTCGTAATTTGTTTGTCTTTGCCACATTGCAATCTTCAAGAGTCTTTCATTTTGATTCACTTTCGGAAGGATGCAAACAAAACACTGCTTAGTATTGGACCTAACTTGCTCACGTCCCAAACTTGGATTCCGTCCCCATGATTCCGTTTCCCGTCCCCAATAAGCATAAATTCGAGTCGAAAAATTTATTAAAATTGATTAACTAAATAAAATTATTTTAGTTTTTTATATAATTCAATTTGGTTTGATTTTTCTTGTAATTTGGTTCTTTCAATTTTTTTATAATAAAATTCAAGTTATTCAGTTTTGAAATATTTCAATTAAATCAATCTAATGTTTGTCCTGATCACTTTGTGTTTTGTGTTATGATTTGGTTTGAAATTTGAATATGTTTTTTATGAGCTTAATTATGATTCTACTCAAAATTAAATAAATTAAGTAGACACTAGATGAGAGAACGAAGCACCCGAACAATCCCCTTGTAGAAGTGGAAGAAGACCAAGTATCGGACTAGAAAGGGGAGTTATATCAATAGGAAAAACATGAGTCAGTTTAGAAAGGAAATTTGCACAAGCATTAGCCTATCTACGAGCATGATGGAACTCAAACTTCCAATTTCACTGATGTAAGTAGCGAATAGAATTTATAATAGGGCCATGATTGTTCAAAGAAATCGAAGAACTTCGAACAGCTTGACAAGTGGTTGAGTTATCAACCTCTACTATCACTTGTTTAAAGCCAATATCCCAAGTTAAACGGATACCCTGATAGATGCCCCTAATTTCAGCTTCAAAGACATCAAAGAAACCAAGGTTACAAGTAAAACCAGAAATCTAATTCCCAAGATAATCACGAAGAAGACCTCCTGCCGCCCCAAGATGGTTAACAACACTCCCATCTGAATTAAACCTAACCCATTCAATTAGAGAGTTTTAATCGATTGTAACTTGTTCTCTCTTATCATAATGAAATATTTTTCTTTTTAACTTTGCTTGTGAGTGTAAACTTTATAATCAAATCATATAAATTTTACATTTTTATTTTTTTTATATTAAATGTGTAATTTTTTGTGTACCTTAAATTTATGTACATATTATAATTATATAATTTGCATAGCTAAGAACGCAATGAAAAATTATACGAGAATCCTCTATATTTTTCCCACATCTGCAGATCAAATATGCTCTTTTAACCTCACAATCATAACAAAGAATCAGAATTTAAAAAGAGAAAAGAATTAAATTTTTAACCTATTATTTGTGAATGACAAATTTGATAATTTTTTATCTTTTTATTTATTTGCTTTTAGTATTGTTCTTAAAAAATTGCCAATTTCAATTTATTTTCCATAATAATATTGAGCTACGAAGTTCTATATTTCTTATTTGTATAATTTACTTTTTAACGAAAAACCTAGGAAGCTAATTAACAATATAGGGAACATTATATTCTTTATATTAGTTAATTATTTATTATAAAATTTTCATTTTAAATTATAATAAAGTTAATTATAAATAGTATTGATTAAAAATTTTAAATTTCTTTTAATTTTAAATTGAAATTTTAAATAATAAAAAAATATAATTATAAATAATATAAATGAGTAAGGGTATTTTTGGTAAAGACGATTTCATAAAAAGATGGCAGATAGAGCCCACCGACTTCCTTTTGTTGCGTCACTAGACTTAATTGCATGGCATATTCTCATGTAATTATTAAGATTCCCACTCCAGCGAGTCTAAAGTCTTTTTTTTTTGTCCCATTGGGAAAAAAGTGTCAAAATAAAATAATTTAAATCATTAGCTGTACTTCTAATTTTAAAGTAAAAAATTTTATGTATATTTTTAATTTAATTTTATAATTTTATAATAAAATTTTAAGATTTTAATTAAAATTATGCATGAAAAAATGAAAATTTTATAATTAATTTTTATTTATACATGGTAGAAGAAATAGAAAAGGGGATGAGAATTTTCTAATGGCACTATATCTTTTTAACGTTTATGAGATCTTTCATTATCAGAAAGGTGTTTTTAAGTGTTTGAACTCATTTATGTGTCTAAAATTTCTTTTACACTCCACAAAAGTGATTCATCATGCTCATGTAAAGTGCTAAAAAAAAGTTGTTAACAAAGTTGACCTCAATTGCTTCCCAAGAAATTGGTTTGCTGTGTGGGTTCAAAAATGATCTTAGGAGGATTGAAAGTGCTCTTTCCTCCATCAAACACTACAAGAAAAAAGGAGATTTGAAACCTAATATTCGGTTTCAAATCAGTGAAAATCGATTTCTAAATACATTTAAAAACCAATTTGAAACCGATGTTATTTGGTTTCTAATATGACCTAATACAATAGAACTAATTTTGAGCCTTCAAATTAGAAACAAAAATATGTCAGTTTTAGATTTCGGTTTCTAATCGGTTTCTAAACTGTTGCTAATTTAGAATTTTGAAACCGATGTTTTTCTGTTTCAAATCCGTTTCAAATCGGTTTTTGATAAATTTAACTAATTCTACTCAATTTCCGTTGCAAAAGCTGTTTTAAATTATAAATCGATATAAATCCGTTTCTAAAGTCGGTTTCTGTTCCGATATTTTCTTGTAGTGAAAGCTATACTTCTAGATGTTGAGGAGAAGCAGGAGGAGAGGCATGCAGTGAAGGACTCGATAAAGAAGCTTAAAGAGCTTGTCTATGATGCTGATGGCTTGCTGGATGACATTTCGGATCTTCTATTCTGTCTAAAACATTGCTTTGCTTACTGCTCAATCTTCCCAAAAGATTATCAAATTCCTCTGCAATAATTGATATATATATGAATGGCACAAGGGTATATTGAGTTATCAGATCCAAGCCTAATTTTGGAAGAAATTGGTCTGATATATTTAGGGTTCTCTCCATGCTTTCTTTTCAAGAAGTTACAAAGGATAAATGGGGTAATATAATATCATATTCAATAAATGTAAAACAAATTAAATTAAATTAAATAATTAATATTAAAAAAATTAATTTATCAGTAGATTTAAAATACAACATATATATAGTGAAAGCAATAAAACTATGAGTGCTTACTTCTTTTATCCTCAAGGAAAATCAAATAATAGTATTAACCTTGACTTATTTATTAGCACCCAAAATTTTTAGTGATAATAGGCCAAATTCTATGAATTTTTTAAAAAATAATTTATGGACTTTTTAATATATTAGATCTTAGATGTAGTAAATCATGAGCAATTTTTTAATTTAACATCAGTTGCTCAAAATATATGCATCACAATTATAAATATTAAATTTTAATTATATTAATTAATTGTTATATTAAAATATATAAAATGTCGAAATAATATTATGTGAAATTTAAAACATAAAAATATAGAGTATAAAGTTTAAAGTAAAATAGACTCTGATAACATATAAAAAAAAATAAATCGAATGTAATTCAATTTCAAAAGTTAGTAATAATATCATATAATAATAGCATTTTCCCCCTTTAAAAAATAAAAATTTAAAAATCCATTATTTTTTATCAATTAATTATGTATTGAATTTTCCTTTATCGTATCCACGCGGTTTGTTGCAATGCCCTAATTACAAACCGCGTGGGCTCGCGTATACTTTTTCTTCTTTGAAATAGTAATTGATCATACACTACAAAGAAACAGTAATTACACTTGTCAAATTGGGTATTGACCTTGACTTATAACCATTGCCTTTTTCTTTCTTTGTACGCTGCATAAATGATTGTTTTTATATGCATTGCGTTGGATTGGGTGTATTGGAAAGGTCTACTGCCCAGATTTTAGACACATGATACATGCTATGTTTTATCAGAATAATTTTCTATTTTTAATAAAATTAGTTTGCCTATTAAAAAAAATTGATTGTTCAGTCATTTGGTTCATGCAAATTTAAATATCATAATCATTATAATGGAAATACACACAAGAACTGGATGTTTAGATTGAAAATTTATGTGAATTACAATGTAATTAATTATTCTTCCTGTAAAAGATGAATGTTTTAATTCAGTAAATTTGCCATTTATATTGCTGCAATTGATCATTTTCTAGTGACATCAATTGAGCTTTTTTCATTGAAACATGGCTGAAATTAACAATCTGCCTCTTAATAACAGAGCACCATTAATAAACAGAGTATCAGACAGATTGCACCTTTATATAAGTTTTATATCTCTAATTAATGTTACCAATTAGTTATCTGATAAAGAAAATCTAATTGTAAAACCTTCCTTCTTTCATCTCCATTTTAAATGATCTATCAAATCTTTTGAATGGTTTGGTCTTGTGCATTTAAGGAATTGTAATGAAGATTTCCTAAACTTGAATAATGACATTTTGGAAGCTGATGAGAAATTCACTGGCAGTGGAGTCCACAATTCCAAGAAGTTGAAAGGGAATTTCCTCTAGGGAAAAATCAAATAATACTATTGCCCTTGACTTATCTACATTTCTTATTTCTAACATTTCTTTGCAGTAGCTCATTAAACCCAATGTTTTAGCTGTTCCAAAAAGTCTACACTCATTTCTGTATATATTGCTCCATTGAATATGAAACTTAGTATCTCTTACAAAAGCATCTCTCACAAAAGCATTAAGTTTTCTTCCTCTTTCTGTCCATACTAACTCTTATTTTCATTCTCTTATAAAACCTTTCCTTACCACTTTCAGTCATTAACTTGGAAAGCATGGCTGAACACATCCCATTCAGCATTGCTGCAAACTTATTGACAAAGCTGGCGTCATTTACCTCCCAAGAAATAGGATTGGTGTATGGTCTCAAAGGTGATTTTCGTAGCCTTGAAAATACTCTCTCCACTATTAAAGCTGTACTTCTAGATGCTGAGAAGAAGCAAGCGAACAGTCATGCAGTGAAGAACTGGATAAAGAGACTTCAAGATGTTGTCTATGATGCAGATGACCTGCTGGATGAAATGGCAACTGAAAGTTTGCGAAGAAAGGTTGAAGGTCAGGGAAGAATGGTGAGGAAGGTATGCGACTTCTTTTCTTCCTCAAATCAAATTGCATTTCGTTTTAAGATGGGTCATAGAATCAAAGATATCAGACAGAGGTTAGCTGAAGTCAATTGAGATATCTCTACCTTCGGATTTATAACTATCAACGAAGGGGTAGCTGATATGCAAGATATGAATAATTTGAGAGAGAAAGACTCCTCTGTATTGAAATCAGATATAATAGGAAGAGATGAAGATGAGAAAAAAATCATAGACTCATTGTTGTGTCCAGACAATCAAAGCAATGTTTCTGTAGTTGCAATAGTTGGTTTTGGTGGCTTAGGAAAGACTACCCTTGCCCAATTAGTGTATAATGATGAGAAAGTGATGAATTATTTTGATTTGAAAATATGGGCATGTGTTTCTGAGGAGTCAAATGTTGAAATGGTAGTTAAAATCATCCTTAAAAGTGCAAATGTTGAAGTGTCTAAATTGCCTTTGGAACAGTTGCAAATCCGCCTTAGAAAACATTTAGAAGGAAAAAAATACTTGATGGTCTTGGATGATGTGTGGAATGTAGATTTTAGAATTTGGGGTCACTTGAGAAAATATTTGATGGATGGTGCAATAGGAAGTAAGATTTTAGTAACAACTCGTAACAAGAGAGTTGCTTTAGCTATGGAGGTAGACTCTCCATATGCTTTAGGGGGCCTAACTGAGGATCAATCGTGGGATTTATTTGAGAAGCTAGTATTTAGAGAGGGAACAAGTAGAGTGAATCCAAATTTAATAGAAATAGGGAAAAAAACTGTAAAGAAGTGCAAAGGGGTTCCACTTGCAATCAGAGCTTTAGGAGGTATAATGCGACTAAAAAGTAGCGAAAGTGATGAATGGTTGTTTGTCTCAGAAAATAAGATGTGGAAGTCGTTTGAGGATGATAGTGATATTGGTCCAGTACCGAAATTGAGTTATGATTACTTACCATATCATTTAAAGCAATGTTTTGCATACTGTGCATTATTTCCTAAAGGTTATGTGTTTGATAAGGAGAGGTTAATTTATTTATGGATGACACAAGGTTATGTTCAGTGTTGGAGTCAAAGCGGAAATGAAAGTTTAGAGGAGATTGGTGATGAATTATTATTTAGGTCATTTTTTTCATAAGGATAAAGATCATTGGCGTAATGATTATTATAAAATGCATGACCTTATCCATAACCTTGCACAATCAATAGCAGGGGATAGTTGTTTTATAGTAAATGGTACTATTACAGATATTCCTCATAGAGTCCAACATGTGTATTTTGAGGGATTGCCTTCCAAGGAATGCTTGAGAAAGTTCAAAAATAAGGGGTTGAGGACTCTCTTTTTTTCTCATCAATTAGATATAAATTTAGATAGTATTATTTCAAATTGTAGAAGTTTATGTACATTGAGTTTACGTGGGTGGCAAATCAATGGATTGCTAAATTCAATTGGAAAGTTGAAGCACTTGAGGTATCTTGACATCTCATAAAATTATAAAATCAAATCACTTTCAAAAAATATTTTTAGTTTGTATAATATACAATCTCTAATACTCACAAGTTATCAGTATCTCAAAGAATTATCCATAGACATAAGAAAATTGATTTGTCTTAAACAACTTAAAATTGATGGATGTTTTAATCTTAAATACATGCCCTTGGGATTAGGGAGATTAACAAGTCTACAAAGGTTGTCTACTTTTATTGTGGGAAGGGATCGAGAAAGGAGATGTTCCACATTGAACGAATTGAATAGCCTAAACCAGCTTAGAGGTCAAATTTTCATTAGAGGACTAGGAAATGTGAAAAGTGTGGCGTCGAAGTCCAACCAAGTAAATCTCAAGGAAAATAAACACCTTCACTCCTTGAAATTGGAATGGGATGGCACGGGAGATAGTGATAGTGGAAATAGTGAGTTGTTGTTGGATAACCTACACCCTCACCCTAACTTGAAACAATTGTATGTTAATCGGCGCTATAGTGGCAGCTACGGAGGTGTGAGGTTTTCAAATTGGCTTTCTTTTATCACAAATCTTGTCGATATTAAAATATCAACTTGTCCAAAATGCGAGCATCTACCACCGTTGGATCATCTCCCTTCTCTGAAATCTCTCACACTTCACAATTTCAATTCGCTGAATTATATATCGGATGAGATGGCTGAATCTTCCTCTTTTTCATCTGCATCAACAACATTCTTCCCATCCCTAAAGATTCTTCAACTCTTTGACTGCCCTAATCTGAAAGGGTGGTGGAGAACATGTAGGGACGCTGAGCTAGTGCCTCAATTTCCTTGTCTTTCTAACTTAAGCATTTGGAATTGCCCTAACTTGA
Organism: Hevea brasiliensis; assembly: GCF_030052815.1. Lineage (NCBI taxonomy): Eukaryota > Viridiplantae > Streptophyta > Magnoliopsida > Malpighiales > Euphorbiaceae > Hevea > Hevea brasiliensis. The sequence goes on along the minus strand of NC_079506.1, from coordinate 5,332,978 downwards.
CTTTGATGCCAACATTTCCATCTCTAGACATGGAGCTGTTAGTAGTATATCCTAGAGCATATCATTTAGTATGTATCTTGTACGTGTTTTATTTATAAAAGGCATTTTCACTTTTCCGTTTACATAATATATTTATGTGTAATAGAAAAGGTCCATTGTTATTTTGTTAAAAATTCTATTCTTAAGTTGTTAAGAATATGAGTGACAGTATTTCTAGCACAAAGTATCATAAATTGGTTCACAATCAAGGATACTTCACAATAAGGACATGACTTATCTAGAAAGATTGTAATCATGTTTGTTCCCAAGTTATTTATATGAGATGTAAATAAGATGGAATGGTGAGTCTTATGCCATATAACAAACATGATAGGCACTTATACATGATAAGTAGGCCAAACCAGTGACATTTATGACAAGCACATGGAGTTTACTCTTGTCAATGTATTGTCATAAATCATATCAGTGCATATAATCTTTAAACCTGAGATAGCACAGTTAACTTGTATATAGGTGGTTTGAGTTTGATACTGCTTTCATACTTGTACTATGTATGAGTATATGGGCATGTGTTGGCTCCTACTAGTTATATATGGAGGTAGGTGTTGATCAAGATGGAATCTGTTACCCTAAGTAAATAGGGATAAAATCCTATGTTCATTTAATTGTTTTTGATGTTTCAAGTTCCTAGCAAGGACAAATAGATTTAATCAGAAAAGAGTTTCTGATAAGAAAATCTTTTTAATCAAGAACTGAAATTAAAAGAGAACATAATATTCATAGCAAATGGGGTTTGACATAAATCATGACTCCAGCTCGAATTGGGATTTTGTAACAAAGAGATTCTAGTGCATGGTAACATATGTATGACACCCCTTATCCGTCTACAGTATAACCGAGCAAGATATGCCACACAATGTGCTGGAACACCATATTTTTATCTCATTTATTATTGTCCATTCTTGATCTATTTATCTATAATTATTAAGTGAAATTTATGAAACTGATTTCATTTAAGTCATTTATTGAAATTATAAATTCATTTGAGGTTCCAAAAAATTTATAGAAAATCCGGCAGAATACCGGCTAAAAATGAAAAAAACAGTTCTTCAGAACCTGTGAAAAACACTTTCAATATAGTTTTCAGATCCAGAACTCCAATATACATCCATATGAACTCAATTTCCAATTCTGAACAAAATTTTCGAAATTTTTGTTCACATCACAATTCGAATCAATTTCATGAATATTTCTCCCAACATTTTATTTTTTCAACAAAATATACTGATAATTACAGTAACATGAAATTTCATATATTTACATTATCATATGATTCATGAGTTTGTAATTACAATCAAGAACTAGTACAAAATGCAAAGTATAAAATACAACCCAAAATCCTAATATCCTACCAAGTGCACTATAGATATGAGGTGACTCTGAACTCTGCGTAGATCTGACTAATCACCCGGTCTGAGGTCTGCTGGACTCCCCAGCTATGTCTCCAGTACCTGCGCGTGGCAAAAGCGACTAACTAATTCTGCTTAGTGGTGCCAATATAAAATAAAATAGCTAAAATAAAATGAATATGCAGAATGTATGCTGATATTTTATGTAGACTGAGTTTCTGGTAATTATTGTGGTATTATTTGATTAAAATTTGATAAGATTTATTTTGATTGCCCAAGTAACCTATACTAGTCGACTGGACTGGATAAACGGGTAAACTGGCACTAGGTATCAAGTACCTCGGTGTTAGTAGTATGCCTTAGAGCATATCATTTAGTATGTATCTTGTACATATTTTTATTAATAAAATGCATTTTCACTTTTCAGTTTACATAATATATTTATGTGTAATAGAAAAGGTCTATTGATATTTTATTAGAAATTCTATTCTTAAGTTGTTAAGAATATGAGTGACAGTATTTCTAGTACAAAGTATCATAAATAGGTTCACAATCGAGGATATTTCATAATAAGGACATGACTTATCCAGAAAGATTGTATTCATGTTTGTTCCCAAATTATTTATATGAGATATAAATAAGATGGAATGGTGAGTCTCATGCCATATAACAAACATGATAGGCACTTATACATGATAAGTAGGCCGAACCAGTGACACTTATGACAAGCACATGGAGTTTACTCTTGTCAATGTTTTGTCATAAATCATATCAGTGCATATAATCTTTAGACCTGAGATAACACAGTTATCTTGTATATAGGTAGTTTGAGTTTGATACTGCTTTCATACTTGTACTGTGTATGGGTATATGGGCATGTGTTGGCTCCTACTAGTTATATATGGAGGTAGGTGTTGATCAAGATGGAATCTGTTCCTCTAAGTAAATAGAGATAAAATCCTATGTTCATTTAATTGTTCTTGATGTTTCAAGTTCCTGGCCAGGACAGATAGATTTATTCAGAAAAGAGTTTCTGATGAGAAAAATCTTTTAATCAAGAACTGGAATTAAAAGAGAACATAATATTCATAGCAAATGGAGTTTGACATAAACCATGACTCCAGTTTGAGTTGGAATTTTGTAACAGAGAGATTCTAGTGCATGGTAACATATGATTATAGGTTCATTTAAGGTAAACTTTATTAGTAATTGGGTGTCCATGGCATGCTATGCTAGGTGTTAACCATGGTCTATGAGGTGCGTAAAATGATTTAGAGAAATCATTTATGGTAAGAAAGAGTTCTGATGATATTAAGAGTTGATATCATGTCTCATTGCCAATTAGTGAAGAGCCTAGTAAGTCACACACATACACAAGTTATCACCTAATTAAATATGATTTAATTAATTAATTAAAGAGTTTAATTGATTAATTAAATAGGTTTGGTTTGTAATTAGATTGCAAAGTCCCTAGCATGACTTGAAACCAAATTTAGATTATTGGATGTATAGTATAAGTTAAATTTATATTTAAAGTGTTTAAATATGAATTTAATTAATGAGAAATTAATTAATAGAGATTAATTAATTAATTTATATTTGATATAAATTGAATAGAAGAAGAGAAATAATTATTTTGGGTTGAGAACTCAAAATTAAGACACAGAGGCATTTTGGTCATTTCACAGTGTTACACGTGGCACCATGAAATGGTGACACATGGGATTACACATAAGCTTGTCAAATATTTTTTAATCATGTAAGATGATTAAAATCAAGATTAAATATAGGTTTGACACTTGGCACAATGTGATTGGGTCACTTAAACCTAGAGCTAATCAAAGAGTGACATGTGGCAAGGGTTTAATGTGTTAACCTAGCTATATAAGTGTTGTTATGAAAAAGAAAAAACAACCAGCAGCCACTCCTCCTTTGTCACGCCATTTTGAGGCTCTCCATCTATTCTTCTTCATCTCTCATCAATACAAAGAGATTAGCCATCAATCTCTTGAATTAAGAACACTAGAAATTATTTCTAGTGTCCTGTTTACATCTCTTATCTCTTAAAAGGCAGAACTTGAATTTCTAATTAATAGAAAAAGCTTTAGAAGCTGTTCAAGGGCTGCCATAAGTGTTCTTGGTGTGGACAATCTAGAGGGACAACATTTGGTGTCCTGAAGACAAATCTCAAAGCGCGACATGCGATTGCATCAAGAGGTTAGTGTAATTATTCTTGATTTAATCTAGGGTTCTAAAATTAATCTGATTAATTTTAAAATCTTAAATGGCAAATACAGATCCAAAAACATATTAAAAGAGTTTTAATATGTTGTTTATCATTGAAATCAAATAGATAAAAATAAATCTTGCATTATGCATGTGACCCTAGGTGAAAATTTTTGAATTCAATGGTATAAACTTGTGTTTTTCACGCTTTCGTTCCTTCAATTGGTATCAGAGCCACTATATTTGCCATTTAGATTGTTGATTATATGATTTAATTGTGTGTTATGATCATGAGATGATTTATCCATTGCTGGTTGCAATGGAGGTTTGGCGGCATGCTTGAAAAACACCATCAATGGTGCGCATGGTTTGGCTTCCATGGGTGGTTCAAGGTTTGGCTTTTAATTTACAATTGTTGTATGATCTAAGGCCTATTCTTTGACTAATTAAAGTGTTTAATTAGTAGTTTTAATCACACAATTAAATTATGATTCACATCAGAATTTTAAAAATTGTTTGAATGTTATTCAAATCTGAATTTTAAAAGTTGCTTGAATGTGATTCAAATCTGAATTTTTAAAGTTGTTTGAATCATATTTAAATCTGATTTTTTAAAGTTGATTGAATAATATTCAGATCTGATTTTTTAAAAAATGTTTGAATGTGATTCAAATCTGAATTTTTAAAGTTGTTTGAATGTGATTCAAATCTGAATTTTAAATTTGTTTGAATGAGATTCAAATCTGAATTTTTAAATTTATTTGAATCATATTCAAATATGGATTTTTAAGTTGAATATGAGATATTCAATTTAATTTAAGTATGTATGTTTTATTTAATTGTAAAATAGTGATATGCATGATGGATGATCATGGACTATAAAAGACCAATGTGATTGGATTTATTTCTTTTATGTTTCTTTGGGATTGTAAATTAATTAATTTATTTTAATTTATTTTGGGCATGTATTATTAAGTTTGTAATAATTTTTGGGTTGTAATTTCATTTATTTAAGTTCTTGTAAATTTGCCTTGGTATGCCAAGGATTACTATGTAATTGGATTGCAAGAAGTTCAAGGAGATCAAGAACATTGGTGGGACCAGTGGGAGGAATTCAAGATCAAGTATTGATTATGTACTCCTTCAGTAACTCTTGTAAAATGAATGAATGAAATGCACCTAGGAATGCCCTGATTCAATTCTTGGTGGCTCAGAATTGAATCCCTTAGAAAGTCCATGATCATACCATATTTACTGCTTATCCATGAATGCATGAGATGTATGGGAATGTATGCAATTATATGATATATGCATGCAAAATGGTAATGTGCAAAGTGAGACCTAAATAGTAATTACGATGACTATAAAATCTTCCAAACAAATGATTAAGTTGGAAATGCTATAATTAAAGTAATTATAACATAGGCCCTCCATTGGGGCAATTAATTTAAGAAATTTTAAATAGTTGCATAAGATGCAATTAATTTAAGAGATTTTCTTAAGAATAATTGTTAAGCATGAGATGTTGTAAATATGTAAATGGTTTGGTGGCCAATATTGGATGTACCTGAGGACATTAAAATTATTTGCGTAATTACTGGCTCAATGGGATCAACTTAACTAATGCAAGATAAGTCAATAATGGATGTACCTGAGATTTTGAGCATTAGGGGCTAGGTAAAGGATTGAACCTCACATGAGATGTGATGGCCAAGGAGCTGCTCACTTATAGTTTATTGTAATTCCAATAATGGATGTACCTAAGGATGATCAATAGAATTATAAGAATTCAATCACCCACTAGAAATCCATCCAACTAGGATTTCCGTTTTCTACTTTAGAAGTGTAGGATTCGCTAAGTTAGTGGGAGGACCAATTTGATTAAAATACCATAATCATTTTGGTTAATTACATGATATATTTACTAATTAATTTGGTTATTTTCTGCAGTTAATTTTCTGATAAAAATGAGCACAGAACAACCACCACCATCTAATATCCTTGTAAGCATACTTGATCGCAATAGGTTGACAGGACCTAATCTGTCTATTTGGCTAAGAAATTTGAAACTTGTCCTGAACCTTGAACATATAGGATATGTTCTAGATTCAAATGTTCCTGGTCCCTTACCTCTAGAGGCCACACAAGAGGAACATGAAACTTTGGACTAGTGGAAGGAGCATGATATGAGAGCTAAGTGTTACATGCTTGCTTCCATGAGTAATGAGTTACAGAAGTAGCATGAGAACATGTTGAGTGCGAGTGAGATCCTCCTTCACCTACAAGAGTTGTATGGTGAGCACAACAGGAATGCTAGGTATGAGATATCTAGACAGCTATTTCATATGAGGATGTCTGAGGGACAGAATGTTGGGGATCATGTCCACAAGATGATTCGGCTGATTGACCAGTTGGAATATCTTGACTTCAACATGGATTTCCAACTACAGATGGATTTGATCATTCAGTCCCTTCTTGAGTCTTTTGGGAAATTTGTGACAAATTTCTATATGACTCAACAGGAATGCACCTTAGCTGGTTTACTCAACATGCTGGTTATTGCCCAAAAGAATATGCCGGGCAATAAAGGAAAAGAGGTAGCTTTGATTGCATCTTCTTCTGCTGGAAAGTCCAACAAGAAGAAGGGCAATAAGAAAAAGAAACCTCAGATTCCTGGTCCTTCCAAGAAAATAGCTAAACAGCAAAGGAAGACTAAACTGATGGAGGCAAAGGAAAGTGTTTCCACTGCCAAAAGGATGGGCACTGAAAAAGGAACTGTCCAGAGTATCTTGCTTCTCTGAAGGACAAGAAGGATACACCTTCGGAAGATATGTCCATATCTTGTTATTTAGATTCTGATGATACTCATAGTTCATCTACAACTTGGGTTTTAGATACTGGTGCTAGTTCTCACATTTCTAATGACATGCAGGAACTAGCAAATAGTAGCAGCTTGCATTCTCAAGATGTTAGAGTCCGGATTGGCAATGGCTCAACTTTTGAAGCTTTAGCCATAGGATCTAAATCTTTTTAAGTGTTTGGACATGTTTTGTGTTTGGATAATATTTTATATGTACCTGATGCTTTTAAGAATATCATTTTTATATCTAGTTTGACTAGAAATGACTATGAATTTCAGTTCACAGATGATGTTTGCAATATTTATTTTGAAAATAAATATGTTGGTTGGGGTTATATGAATGATGGTCTTTATTATTTGGATAATAATGACAAACACAAATTGAATGCAAGTGATCTAAAAGAATGCAATGCCATGGTGAAAACCAACTCAAGTTCAAAATATATTTGACACTTAAGGTTATGTCATGTTACAGAAGATAGGATTGCAAAACTGGAGAAAATGGGGATTCTATCCTCATTGGGCTCTGAGCCTACTCCAACTTGTGAATCTTGCCTTCAGGGCAAAATGACTAGATCACCCTTTGTTGAACAAGGGCTAAGAGCTGAAAATATTTTGGAGCTAATACATAGTGATGTATGTGGTCCATTTAAAGAAATGGCTAGAGGGGGCTTTCATTATTTTATTACCTTTACTAATGATAAATCAAGGTTTGGGTATTTGTATTTGATGAAATACAAACATGAATCCTTTGAAAAGTTCAAAGAATTTAAATCTAAAGTAGAAAATCAAACAGGAAAGAGTATTAAAGCTCTTCGATTAGATCGTGGAGGTAAATATTTGAGTACTGAATTTGATGAATACTTGAGAGAGCACGGCATTATTTCCCAGCTGACTCCTCCAAGAACACTACAGCTGAATGATGTATCTGAAAGGAGAAATCGTACCCTATTGGATATGGTACGTAATATGATGAGCTATACTGATATGCCAATCTTCTTTTGGGGATTTGCATTAGAATCAGCTTTGTATATTCTGAATAGTATTCCATCAAAATCAGTTTCTTCCACACCTTATGAGATATGGCATAGAAGAAAAACAAGTCTTAAGCATGTTAAGATTTGGGGTTGTCCAGCTTATATCAAATAGCTGAACACTGATAAATTAGAGACCAGATCAGAAAATGGTCGATTTGTTGGATATGCAAAAGATAGTTTTGGATATTATTTTTATTCGCCTACTTCACAAAAGGTTGTGATAAGTAAAGATGCCACATTTCTTGAACAATAGTTTGTTCAAGAAGGAGGCAAAGGAAGGCAAATAGAGTTAGAATTGGAGAATTCTGACCAACCAACAGATCAGATGGATATAGATCCATCTAGTCAACCTATACTCGTTGATGAAACATCTACAGCTATTCCTCGTAGAACAACCAGGGTATCTCACCCACCAGTGAGATATGGTTTCCTTCATGAAGAAGAACAAGAGTTGTCTACTCATGAAGAAGTAGATCATGGAGATGATCCACTTACCTATGAAGAAGCTATATCAGATATAGACTCCTCAAAATGGATTGATACTATGAAATCCGAGATTGATTCCATGTATAAGAATCAAGTTTGGGATCTTGTTAACCCACCTGAAGGTATTGTACCTATAAGGAACAAATGGGTTTTCAAGAAGAAAATTGGTTCTGACGGAAAGGTAGAGACCTATAAGGCAAGGCTAGTAGCGAAAGGGTTTCACCAAAGGCAAGGAATCGACTATGAGGAGACTTTCTCGCCTGTTGCCATGCTTAAATCAATTAGGATTCTATTAGCAATAGCTACATACTATGATTATGAGATTTGGCAGATGGATGCCAAAATAGCTTTTCTCAATGGATACATTGAAGAAAACATTTTAATGGAACAACCTAGGGGTTTTGAATCCCAAGATGGTTCTAAGGTAAGCAAGCTAAAGCGATCCATTTATGGGTTGAAACAAGCTTCGAGGAGTTAGAACATCCATTTTGATGAAGCCATTAAATCCTTTGGTTTTATAAAAAATGAGGATGAGCTATGTGTATATAAGAAGGTTAGTGACAGTGCTATCACTTCCTTGTCTTATATGTGGATGACATACTGTTGATGGGTAATGACACAGGTATGTTGACAACTATAAAGGTATGGTTGTCAAATACATTCTCCATGAAAGACTTAGGGGAGGCAACCTATATTCTTGGGATTCACATCTATAGAGATAGAGCGAAAAGAATAATTAGTTTATCCCAAAGTCTATACTTGGAAAAGGTGTTAAAAAGGTTTAACATGCTTGATTCCAAGAGAGGATTCTTACCAGTGAGACATGGTATCTATCTTTCAAAAGAGATGTCTCCAAAGACACCTGAAGAAAGAGATAAAATGGCCAGAATTCCATATGCTTTGGCTATTGGAAGTTTAATGTATGCAATATTGTATACTAGGCCGAATATCGCATATGCTGTTAGTTTGACTAGCAGGTATCAATCCAATCCAGGTTTGGAACACTGGATAGCTGTCAAGAATATCCTTAAGTACTTGAGAAGAACTAAGGATTTATTCTTGACCTATGGAGGTGGAGACTTGCAATTGGATGGTTATACTGATTCTGACTTCCAATCAGATATCGATGATAGAAAGTCTACCTCTGGATATGTGTTCATTTGTAATGGAGGTGCAGTCAGTTGGAAGAGTTCCAAACAGAGTACGACTGTAGATTCCACTACAGAGGCTGAGTATATTGCTGCATCAGATGCTGCAAAGGAAGCTGTTTGGATAAAGAAGTTCGTGATAGAACTTACAGTAGTTCCTTCCATTGAGTCAGCAGTTCCACTACACTGTGACAATAATGGAGCAGTCATACAGGCTAAGGAACCAAGGTTTCACCAGAAATCCAAACACATAGAAATGCGCTACCACATTATCAGAGAAATAGTTGGGCGAGGCGATGTAGCCATGCAGAAAATAGCATCAGCTTAAAATCCAGCTAATCCATTCACTAAGCCTATGTCACAGACTTAGCTAGACCGACAACTTGAGAAGATAGGTCTAAGATATTGTAATGAATGGCTCTAGTGCTAGTGAGAGATTGTTACTAGTATGCCCTAGAGCATATCATTTAGTATGTATCTTGTACATGTTTTTATTAATAGAAGGCATTTCCACTTTTCCGTTTACATAATATATTTATGTGTAATAGAAAAGGTCCATTGATATTTTGTTAGAAATTCTATTATTAAGTTGTTAAGAATATGAGTGACAGTATTTCTAGTACAAAGTATCATAAATAGGTTCACAATCAAGGATACTTCATAATAAGGATATGACTTATCCAGAAAGATTGTATTCATGTTTGTTCCCAAGTTATTTATATGAGATATAAATAAGATGGAATGGTGAGTCTTGTGCCATATAACAAACATGATAGGCACTTATACATGATAAGTAGGCCGAACCAGTGATACTTATGACAAGCACATGAAGTTTTCACTTGTCAATGTTTTGTCATAAATCATATCAGTGCATATAATCTTTAGACCTGAGATAGCACAGTTATCTTGTATATAGGTAGTTTAAGTTTGATACTGCTTTCATACTTATACTGTGTATGGGTATATGGGCATGTGTTGGCTCCTACTAGTTATATATGGAGGTAGGTGTTGATCAAGATGGAATCTGTTCCTCTAAGTAAATAGAGATAAAATCCTATGTTCATTTAATTGTTCTTGATGTTTCAAGTTCCTAGCCAGGACAGATAGATTTATTCAGAAAAGAGTTTCTGATGAGAAAAATCTTTTTAATCAAGAACTGGAATTAAAAGAGAACATAATATTCATAGCAAATGGAGTTTGACATAAACCATGACTCCAGCTTGAGTTGGGATTTTGTAACAGAGAGATTCTAGTGCATGGTAACATATGATTATAGGTTCATTTAAGGTAAACCTTATTACTAATTGGGTGTCCATGGCTTGCTATGCTAGGTGTTAACCATGGTCTATGAGGTGCATAAAATGATTTAGAGAAATCATTTATGGTAAGAAAGAGTTCTGATGATATTAAGAGTTGATATCATATCTCATTGCCAATTAGTGATGAGCCTAGTAAGTCACACACATACACAAGTTATCACCTAATTAAATATGATTTAATTAATTAATTAAAGAGTTTAATTGATTAATTAAATAGGTTTGGTTTGTAATTAGATTGCAAAGTCCCTAGCATGACTTGAAACCAAATCTAGATTATTGGATGTATAGTATAAGTTAAATTTATATTTAAAGTGTTTAAATATGAATTTAATTAATAAGAAATTAATTAATAGAGATTAATTAATTAATTTATATTTGATATAAATTGATTAGAATAAGAGAAATAATTATTTTGGGTTGAGAACTCAAAATTAAGACACAAGGGCATTTTGGTCATTTCACAGTGTGACACATGGCACCATGAAATGGTGACACATGGGATTACACATAAGCTTGGCAAATGTTTTTTAATCATGTCAGATGATTAAAATCAAGATTAAATATAGGTTTGACACTTGGCACAATGTGATTGGGTCACTTAAACCTAGAGCTAATCAAAGGGTGACATGTGGCAAGGGTTTAATGTGTTAACCTAGCTATATAAGTGTTGTTATGAAAAAGAAAAAACAACCAGCAGCCACTCCTCCTTTGTCATGCCATTTTGAGGCCCTCCATCTATTCTTCTTCATCTCTCATCAATTCAAAGAGATTAGCCATCAATCTCTTGAAGTAAGAACACTAGAAATTGTTTCTAGTGTCCTGTTTACATCTCTAATCTCTTAAAAGGCAGAACTTGAATTTCTAATTAATAAAAAAAGTTTTAGAAGCTGTTCAAGGGCTTCCATAGGTGTTCTTGGTGTGGACAATCTAGAGGGACAACATTTGGTGTCCTGAAGACAAATCTCAAAGGCGCAGACACACTACAGTGCATCAAGAGGTTAGTGTAATCGTTCTTGATTTAATCTAGGGTTCTAAAATTAATCTGATTAATTTTAAAATCTTAAATGAAAAATACAGATCCAAAAACATATTAAAAGAGTTTTAATTTGTTGTTTATCATTGAAATCAAATAGGTAAAAATAAATCTTGCATTATGCATGTGACCCTAGGTGAAAATTTTTGAATTCAATGGTATAAACTTGTGTTTTTCACGCTTCCGTTCCTTCACTCGGGCCATCACACCATCAGTCACATTGTGTCTCCTGGTGTGCATCAGAACAGCTAATAAGCTGTAATAATTATTAGGGATAAAACCCAAGTATAATAAACTCAACCAAAATAGCCAAAGGCTATTATATCACAGAATGGCACGTAAGGCCATAAAACACAGAATGGCATGGAGCCATATGCAGTACTACTAACAGAACCCTATTGACATGCCAACCTATCCAAACCAATTATTCTAGGCATACTATGGCATTTTACACAGTTAATAATTCAATTATTTCTTTTTATAATATAGAGGTCACTATTCACTTGACTATTTTCACTCAAAGGTTGACTTTTTAATTTATAATAGATTTGTTGAACCTAAGTTCACCAAGATACCACATTTTGGTTTACAAAACTGTTGGTATTAGTTGCCAAACAATACTTAAAACCAATGAAGAATAAATCAGAAATTTCAGTTTTAAGTGCTAACGTTCATTGTTCCATTAGGCCATTCTATAATAAGAATTTGACCAAATGTTCTTCATCAAAGTTGTTCCTTATTATGTCTAGTTATATTTCACTTTTTGAATTACCCCATTTGGAGTTTTCTAATTCAAGTTATGCTACTTTCTTTAGGACTGGCCGAATTGGCATCTACCCAGAATTTATGGGCAGAAATGGTTCTAGCAGTTTTGATACCCTGACTTTGTTTAGCAACTCAGATGGGTTATAGTCAGAATTTGGTTTAGTGTTCTTCATGAAAGTTGTTCTAAATTGTCTAAGCTTTTCATTGATATAAATTTTAGGTCAATTGGACTTTTCTACACTGAGGTATGACCATTTGAACAAACATTGTTCATTTGGTCATTTTCCAGAGACAACATGTTGGTCACTTGGATTAGAGTAGTTTTTAGGTCAACTTGGGTTAGTTTTCTGGGCAGGATTTCTTCACCAAAGTTATGCCATTATGGGTCTATTTTCATGTCTAATTAGCCTTGCACCTATACCTTTCAAGTTACAGCTGCCCAAACCTGTTGGACTCACACCCAGCCCTGCAGGTCACCAAGGGCAGCATGCCTAACCTCAATAGCATTTTCCTAAATCACTTCAATTCCTCCTCACATATATTCAAATGGTCACTAATTGACCATTACAATGGTCATGTAACATTACATGAGCAAACCCTAATTTTGTTCAAGTCTCCAAGTTTTCAAGTTCCATTCATGCATTACACTTGCTATTAAATGTTCAATCACTCAACTCATGTCAAGGGCAACTCACATACCACTTTGTTTCAAGGAAATTCATCAAACCCTAACCATCCCTAAGCTACCGAAACTGTAGGGATGAATACACATAAATTTTATTCTATTTTTCTTACAATTTCCACTTATCTCATGGCCTTAAACATGAATTGAGTAAGAAAGAGAAGAGATTGGACACTAACCTTGAATGGATTCAATTCCAAGCTTACAACAACTCTTCTTTTCTACTTCTTTTTGCTCCCAAAATCTTCTCTAAGATAAAATATTAAACTTTTTTTTTGGAAACTTAAGGTTTAGTTGAAAGAAAACTAAGGAAATGAAGCTTTCGAAAACTTGGCAATGGAGGAGAGGGAAGAGGAATGTGTTTCGGCCAAGGAGAGGGATAAGGATGACTGATGGCTTTCTTTCCAACTTTGACTTCTTCTTTTCCTTTTTTATGTATTATAATGATTTTATTGCATTTTGATTGGCCAAAGGTTTTTAATGACCTCATGCTTACTTCATTAAATCAATATTATCCCTTTTTTTTTTCTTTTCTTCTCTTTACTACTCATTTTCAATTTCATTTTTAGCAATGTTTATTCATATTTGATATCATATAATTTATGTACTTAATTGGACAAGTTGGTCAAAAGTCATCTCTGAAGACGAAATGACCAAAATGCCCTCCGTTTGGCTTAACGAGTTAAAAGTGTATACCGATTGATTAAATTTTTTCTTGTGTTTTCTTAGCATTTTATTGTCATTGAAACCCTAATAATCCTTCCCTAAGGTCCCAAAAATTATTTTATGAAGTTTTCCCCGGGTCTAGGGCTTCTAACTGCAAAGACCGCAACTTCCTACTGGGCTACCCATCGCTAGGGCACCGGCTCATTTAACTTGGTTGTATTTTATTTGTAAAATTTTTTCTACATTTTTCTTAATAATATTTGAGTTATTTATGACTCCTCACTTTAGTCTAAATATTTTTCCAGACGTTCTAACTATCCAGACCGAGACTGGTTACCTGAACAGTAGAATGTACGAAATTGCTACAGTGAGGGTGTTACAATATGATTATAGGTTCTTTTAAGGTAAACCTTATTACTGATTGGGTGGCCATAGCATGCTATGCTAGGTGTTAACCATGGTCTATGAGGTGCATAAAATGATTTAAATAAATCATTTATGGTAAGAAAGAGTTCTGATGATATTAAGAGTTGATATCATGTCTCATTGCCAGTTAGTGATGAGCCTAATAAGTCACACACATGCACAAGTAATCACCAAATTAAATATGATTTAATTAATTAATTAAAGAGTTTAATTGATTAATTAAATAGGTTTGGTTTGCAATTAGATTGCAAAGTCCCTAGCATGGCTTGAAACTAAATCTAGGTTAATGGATGTATAGTATAAGTTAAATTTATATTTAAAGTGTTTAAATATGAATTTCATTATGAGAAATTAATTAATAGAGATTAATTAATTAATTTATATTTGATATAAATTGATTAGAAGAAGAGAAATAATTATTTTGGGTAGAGAACTCAAAATTAAAACACAGGGATATTTGGGTCATTTTACAGGGTGACAAGTGGCATCATGAGATGGTGACACATGGCACTACACATAAGCTTGCCATTTGTTTTTTAATCATGTAAGATGATCAAAGTCAAGATTAAATCTAGGTTTGACACTTGGCACAATGTGATTGAGTCAATTAAACTAAGAGCCAATCAAAAGGTGACATGTGGCATGGGTTTTAAGTGGTGACCTAACTATATAATGTATTGTTATAAAAGAGTAAAATAACAAGGCTGCTATTCTTCTTTGGTGCCACCACCCAAAGGAGCCTCTCCCTCTCTTCTTCTTCATCTCTCATCAATTCAAAGAGAATTGCCAACATTCTCTTGAATTAAAATTGCTAGAAATCGTTTCTAGTGTCCTGTATACATCTGTAATCTCTCAAAAGGCAAAACCTAAATTTTTAATTGATTGGAAAGGCTTGAGAAGCTGTTCAAGAGACTGCCATTGGTGATCTTGGTGTGAACAAGCTAGAGGGACAACATCTGGTGTCCTAAGCGCATCCCAAAGGTGCCAAACACACTGCAGTGCATCAAAAAGGTTAGTGCACTTGTTCTTGATCTAATATAGGGTTCTAATGAATTAATCTGTTAATTCTAAAATCTTAAATGGCAAATTTAGATCCAAAAACATATTAAAAGAGCTTTAATATGCTGTTTATCATTGAAATCAAATAGATAAAAATAAATTTTGCATGATGCATGTGACCCTAGATGAAAAATTTTTGAATTCAATGATCTAAACTTATGTTTTTCATGCTTCCGCTCCTTCAATTGGTATCAGAGCCACTATATTTGTCATTTAGATTGTTGATTACATGATTTAATAGTGTGATATGATCATGAGATGATTTTTTCATTGCTGGTTGGACCAACAAAGGTGGTGGCATATTTGTTAGGAGTCACCATAGGTGGCGGCTTCCATGGTTGTGCAAACCTAGGGTGCACATGGCTATTTGGGCTTTAATGTGGGCTTTGTTTCAAGGCCCATAATTAGGCCCATGACTAATTAAAGTATTTAATTAGGAGTTTTAATCACACAATTAAATTTTGATTCAAATCTGAATTTTTAAATTTGTTTGAACGTGATTCAAATCTAAATTTTTAAATTTATTTGAATGTGATTCAATTCTGAAATTTTAAATTTGTTTGAATCATATTCAAATCTGGATTTTTAAGTTGAATATGAGATATTCAATTTAATTTAAGTATGTATGTTTTATTTAATTGTTAAATAGTGATATGCATGATGGATGATCATGGACAATAAAGACCAATGTGATTGGATTTATTTCTTTTATGTTTCTTTGGGTTGTAAATTAATTAATTTATTTTGGGCATGTATTATAAAGGTTGTAATATTTTTTTGGGTTGTAATTTCATTTATCAAAAGATCTTGTAAATTCGCCTTGGTATGCCAAGGATTACTATGTAGTTGGATTGCAAGAAGATTAAGGAGGTCAAGAGCATTGGTGGGACCAGTGGAAGGAATTTAAGATCAAGTGTTGATTATGTACTCCTTCAGCAACTCTTGTAATATGAATGAATGAAATGCACCTAGGAATGCCCTGATTCAATTCTTGGTGGCTCAGAATTGAATCCCTTAGAAAGTCCATGATCATACCATATTTATTATTATCCATGAATGCATGAGATGTATGGGAATGTATGTAAGTATATGATATATGTATGCTAATTAGATAATGTGCAAAGTGAGACCATAATTGTAATTAGGACGACCACAAAATCTTCCAAACAAATGTTTAAGTTGGAAATGGTATAATTAAAGTAATTATAACATGGGCCCTCCATTGAGGCAATTATTTTAAGAAATTTTAAATATTTGCATATGATGCAATTAATTTAAGAGATTTTCTTAAGAATAATTGTTAAGCATGAGATGTTGTAAATATGTAAATGGTTTGGTGGCCAATATTGGATGTACCTGAGGACATTAAAATTATTTGCATGTTTACTGGCTCAATGGGATCAACTTAACTAATGCAAGATAAGTCAATAATGGATGTACCTGAGATTTTGAGCATTAGGAGCTAGGTAAATGATTGAACCTCACATGAGATGTGATGGGCAAAGAGTTGCTTACTTATAGTTTATTGTAATTCCAATAATGGATGTACCTGAGGATGATCAATAAGATTATAAGAATTCAATCACCCACTAGAAATCCATCCAACTAGAATTTCCGTTTTCTACTTTGGAAGTGTAGGATTCGCTAAGTTAGTGGGAGAACCAATTTGATTAAAAGACCATAATCATTTTGGTTAAATACATGATACATTTACTAATTAATCTGGTTATTTTCTGCAGTTAATTTTCTGATAATAATGAGCACACCACAACCACCACCATCCAATATCCTTGCAAGCATACTTGATCGCAATAGGTTGACAGGTCCTAATCTATCTGATTGGTTAAGAAATTTAAAACTTATCCTGAATCTTAAACATATAGGATATGTTCTAGACTCAAATGTTTCTGGTCCCTTACCTCCAGAGGTCACTCAAGAGGAATATGAAACTTTGGACAAGTGGAAGAAGCATGATATGAGAGCTAAGTATTACATGCTTGCTTCTATGAGTAATGAGTTACAGAAGCAGCATGAGAACATGCAGAGTGCGAGTGAGATCCTCCTTCACCTACAAGGTTGTATGGTGAGCACAGCAGGAATGCTAGGTATGAGATATCTAGACAGCTGTTCCACATGAGGATGTCTGAGGGACAGAATGTTGGGGATCATGTCCACAAGATGATTCGGCTGATTGAGCAGCTGGAACATCTTGACTTTAACATGGATTTCCAACTGTTAACAGATTTGATCCTTCAGTCCTTCCTGAGTCATTTGGGAATTTTGTGACAAAATTCCATATGACTAAGTAGGAATGCACCTTGGCTAGTTTACTCAACATGTTGGTTATTGTCCAAAAGAATATTCCGATCAATAAAGGAAAGAAGGTAGCTTTGATTGCATCTTCTTCTACTGGAAAGTCCAACAAGAAGAAGGGCAATAAGAAAAAGACACCTCAGATTCCTGGTCCTTCTAAGAAAATAGCTAAACAGAAAGGGAAGACTAAAGCTGATGGAGGCAAATAAAAGTGTTTTCACTGCCAGAAGAATGGGCACAGGAATAGGAACTGCCAAGAGTATAGCAAGTAGTAGCAGCTTGCACTAACGAAATATTAGACTCCGGATTGGCAAAAGCTCAACTGTTGAAGCTTTAGCCATAGGATCTAAATCTTTATACATGTGTGAACATGTGTTGTGTTTGGATAATATTTTATATGTACATGATGCTTTTAAGAACATCATTTCTATATCTAGTTTGACTAGAAATGGCTATGAATTTCAGTTCACAGATGATGTTTGCAATATTTATTTTAGAAATAAATATGTTAGTTCAGGTTATATGAATGATGGTCTTTATTATTTGGATAATAATGACAAACACAAATTGAATGCAAGTGATCTAAATGAATGCAATGCCATGGTGAAAATCATCTCAAGTTCAAAATATTTTTGGCACTTAAGGTTAGGTCATGTTGCAGAAGATACAATTGCAAAACTGGAGAAAATGGAGATTCTATCCCCATTGGGTTCTGAACCTACTCCAACCTGTGAATCTTGCCTTTAGGGCAAAATGACTAGATAACCCTTTGTTGGACAAGGGCTAAGAGCTGAAAATATTTTAGAGCTAATATATAGTGATGTATGTGGTCCATTTAAAGAAATGGCTAGAGGCGGTTTTCATTATTTTATTACCTTTACTAATGATAAACCAAGGTTTGGGTATTTGTATTTGATGAACTACTGTCGCAAGGTATTTTGCAGTCGCCTGAACAAAGCTCTTTACCGAAGTGGGTAAAGTGAGGAGTCGCCACTTTAATTTTGAGGGAAATTAAAGAAAACAATTTGTGAAAACAAATTAAAAAGAAACCACTTCAAAAAAAATAGAGATTCTAGGTTTGAGGTCCGTATACGGGCGAGGAAGGTATTAGGCACCCCACCTCGTCCCTCAATGAGGGTAAACAGATTTAATATTATGCTCTTCATAAATTAAAAAGATAATTAGAGGGTTGGGATAGTAATAATGTTAATCCTTCGTGCAAAATAAAGGAATACTTGATATTTCACTTATTTTGGGTTGCCCAAGAACACGAGTTCATGAGATGGCCCTTTAGTGAATAGGTGTCGTGTAGAGTTTTCTTGTGTATTAGAAATGTGTTATTTTAATTTGGATTTTTGTTAAGAAAGCTCGGGTGAGGAGCTTCTCCCGATCTCTTGATATGTTTTATTAAGAGTTTTAAGCGGGAGATTTAGGATAAGAACTCTCCTCCGATCTCCACATATTTTATTAAGGTTTGGCTGAGAATCGGGTAAGAACTCTCCCCCGATCTCTTAAAGTATTCGATTTAAAGTTTTTTTTTTTAAGTGGAGGATCTCGGATAAGAACTCTCCTCCGATCTCCATGTTTTATTTAAATGAGAATCAGGTAAGAACTCTCCCCCGATCTCTTAGAGTGTTCGATTTAAAATTTTAAGTGAAGGATCTCGGATAAGAACTCTCCTCTGATCTCCATGTTTTATTTAAATGGAATCAGGTAAGAACTCTCCCCCGATCTCTTAGAGTGTTTGTTATGATCGCATATCGTAAGGACCTTGAACTAAGGATTCTGGTGCCTGAAGGCCCGAGAAACCTGCGCAAAGCTTCTCTTAACCCACTGATACCTTATAACTAGAGGGTGGATACAAGACCGAACTTTTTGTCAATCTCCTATGCGATCGCCTTGTCAGAACTCTTTGGCTGGCGATATCCAATCTCTTTTGGTTACTAGTCCAGGACCCGATCTCATCTCGATTACCGCTCTATTATGTTATCTCCTGGGCTCGTTTCGTAACCTGACCTTATAACTTATTCCTCTGACCTACTATTCGACCTTTTATTATTTTTATTTGTTCGAAAAACTTTCACGTTAAGATACTTCTACCAATATCTTTTAAGTTACCTACAAGTTGCCCATAACCAGGACACCTATTTTTGAAGGAGATGAAAACTAAGAAGAAATAAATAAAGTTTACGAACGAATAGAAGAAGTAGAGTCAAGAAATAACTATCGGCCTGAATAATCTATGTTGGGATTTTTAGTGCTATTGAATATAATGGAAATTTCAAGAATAAAAAAAGATAAAATGAAACACGACCATTTGGTAAAATGACAGTCTAGACACTTACCTGTGGGAGGTTGAGGCTGTTGAGCTAACTCTGGTATCCACAAATCTTGTAGAGGTGGAAACCGACGGCCAAAAGACTAAAACTTACTCGAAATAGCAAGAACCAGGTAGGATTGAAGTTGGATGAGGGGAGTAATATACTGATATCGGGGAAGTGGGAATGAAACTGAGTAAAGAAAATGGCCTTTCGGAGCGATGAACAGGCACTGAAACTGGAGATTTTAGGGTTCAGAACTCCTTCGATGAAGATACTTAAGAAAACCAGTTTTTAAAGTTTCTTGAAAGCTCAGAATGGCAAAGTAGCAAGACTGAATTAAATTTCAGAGCCTTTCCACTATAATCACTACCACCTTTTTTCGTCATCCTTTCTACAGTATTGCATGCAGGTATTTATAGGGAACGAGTGCTCTTAATGAAGGGTCAGGATCTCCGCAGGGGAGACGGAGGGTTTAGATTCAAAGAGACATGATCCGATGTCTGAGAATTAAAGAGAATCAAAATGGATGGCTAGGATCCTATTCAAAATATCCGTCCTTTCTCCTCTTAATCCAACAGCTCAGGGTCTTACCTTACAAGATGGATCCGAGGGCTGGGAATAAAAAGCGTCGGACCTGTCATCTGCTTTTTGATCCAAGGGCTCCGAGTCCGTCCTTATAAGTATGATCAACGGTGGAGATCAAGGTGTACAGGACTGCTATAACTATTTTAGCGTCTGTCAGCTAGGTGGGCTTTTTTGCAGATGAGGCGTGAGGTGAAGATTTGATCCACCTGTAATGCATTAACTAACTCGGCACTGATTATGAAGAGAGTTGATTGGAAGTCATTTTATCCTCTTCGTGCTTTCCGATCTCTATTCCTTCCAATCTCTCTATTATGACCCTCTCCTTTTTCGATCTTTCTCATATAGGGTCCCTCATCGCTTCCCGATCTCTCCCATTCTAGATTTTTCCTCTTTATTCGACCTGCCTTGGTCAAAGCAATTAATTCTTCAGTTACCGATGCATCCGCTTCGGTTTCTGTATGCAATAAATGCTTAGGCCCTATATATATGCACCAGCGAGAAAGCTCCTCCACACTTCACTTCTCCTTCAGTTTCTCTGATTCTAGCTTCTCCGGTAACAATTCCGACTATGGTGACTGCTTTTGATCTTTTTTTGACTGTTTTCTTTGCCCTTCGCCTGAAAATTTATGATCTCGGCGATCGAAGAACCATGAGGACAATATCTGATGACAGTGAGGGAACCGGACTAATTTATCGATCAAGATCGAAAGTGACGATCGTGCCGATCTCGAATCGGTCTACCGGTATAATTGTGGGCCGATCTAGGGCAAGAGAACTGCTAATTTCAATCTTAATGTCAATGACCGCCTCTTGAAGTTCATTTGGCTCCTCACCACATCGGGCGTCCCGACTGTAGCTTAGTTCTGGTCGATGACATCGATGATGACTCCACTCACCATCATGAGAGTCATAGTCACCCTATCTGAGCTGCACATCCATCCAATACTTGTGGCTGGCTTTCTGATCGAACACATCTTTTAATTCAGCCACAAGACTAGGCTTTGACATAGGCCCTTACTGGGTAAGACGTAGTACTGATCTTTAAAGATCGCCCAAATGATGTAATCTGATCTTTAAAGATTCCCTTAATGATGTAATCCGATCTCTGGAGATCGCCCAAATTATGTAATCCGATCTTTTGAAAATAAAATGAAATTTTATTTTAAATGTTTTTGTTTTATTATAGTATTATTTATTTTCCGATCTCTGACAAGTGCATCCAATCTGGTCGCTATTTGCCGATCCCTGAGTTTGAAAATTGACTTTAGTAAGCCGATCTCATTTGTTTGAATTTTTATTATGTTTCTAGAATCTTCTTGCGACGTGTCGAGGAAGCAAACCAATTCCGCTAACCGATACGTCGCTTGGGATTTTGCTAGCATTTAATGCCCAGACGGGTATAAATAGGGGTAAAGTGAGTCAGTCATTTCCTTATATCATTTTCAAAACTTTCCTTAACACTCTCAACATTTTCTCTTGTTTTCTCAAGTTTCCGGCACCGATCACATTCCGGTAAGGTTTTATATTCTCTTCTTGGTTAATTTCTTTTATTTTCTGTGAAAATGAGTGGTGCCGAGGGTCAGAGAGTGGCTAGCTTGTCTTTCGTTCACATTTCGTGGACGTCAGACGAAGTAGAGGTGGTTAGGCCAAGTGGATGACCTGAACCTTCTACAATCGCTGTCCCAGATCATAGTCGGGCGACCCAGTCCAAACGAGCTTCTTCTTCGGGGAAAGAAAATCTTCCTGTTGACGAATTGCCATCAGTCCTCCGAGAAACTGATCTATAGTCCATTAGTCAGGAATATAACTTCTGAACCGACTCCTTTGAGCTCATACGATGCCACGACGATCTCCGAACCGATCCTTACTTTGAAGAAGACGACGTGATCATGGTATATGAGGAGCAATTGAAGGCCGAACTTCGGTTTTCCCTGGACAATTTCTTTAAGGCGGTTCTGAAGCTTCATCATGTAAGCGTAGCTCAAGTGCACCCTAATTCATGGCGGATCCTAGTGGCCTTCAGAGCGTTATGCCAAGCCAAAAAACTCGAGCCTACAGCAAAGGTTTTTGCTGAGTTACATAGGCTTACTCGTCGGAAGGATGACGAGTACTGGTTCTTCCAAGCCAAGCCGCACTGCTAGCTTTTTACCGACCTCCCCTCTTCGCTGAAGAATTGGAAGAACTGATTCTTTATATTGAGGAACAAGATCCCGAATGGCTTCGAAGGCTTCCCACGCAGCTGGCAATACTTGGTTCCCTCAGCTCCAACGAAGATTGCTTTGAATAGAGACGAGGATGCCATGGTAAAGGAATTGAAGGAGCAGGCAGCCACCCATAAGTATTCTTGTCTAGATGTCGTAATGGCCGAACTGCAGTGGTGGCTTATGCGGGTGATCGCCAATGAGGATTACGAACTGCAGCTCTTTGACCTCAGACCCAGGATCGGTATAACCTGAGTCTTTAACCTCCTGACTTAAGTGAACTCACTAACTTTTTTTCATGCAGGTATGGCTGGAGGTGAAGGCGTGAAGGAAGGTCGTAAGCGAAAGAGAGAGATCACCCAGAAAGTTTGGGAAATGAAGGTTGCTGCGATGTCTCAAATGCCACGGCGGGATTTAGCGGAAATATCGGATTTTTCGTCCCGTCCTTCAAAATAGCCGATCCCCGAGGTGGAGATCGTTCCTTCCCCTCCTCGACAGGAAGAACCGCCACCTCCACCTGTTTCCTCTGAGGGAGGCTCTTCTCGGTCTACTGTAAGGACCCTTTTCCGTGGTGCCCAGGTCCTCATTCACTCTTTTGAGAAGAATCGCTCGGTTCGGGGGAACCCTAGTCTTGCCAAGGTTTTGGGCGCCACCATATGCCTCCAGGATGACCGGAACAGGCTGACCCCCAATAGTATTGATGATCTCCTGACTCAGACGATGAGTCTGAGCGTAGAGAGCCTGGTGAATCAGCATATAATCAGGGAAAAGGCTCATCTTCTGAGGCAGGAAATTCTGAAGGCAGTCTAAGACGCTGCTTCCGCCCGAACCCAACTTTCGTCCGCCCAGGACTATATTGCTGAAATCAAGGGTCGGATGAAATCCTATGAGGATAAGTTGATCGAACTGGAGCGTGAACTTGGAGAAGCTCGGGCACTCCGAATTGCCGACGTTACTCGCCTTACCGAGGAGCTCAAAGTGAAAGAAGAAGAGGTTGTGATGAGGGAAGCTAGTGCTTATGTGAATGCACACAGCGATCTTCTGGCCGAGCTCGAGAGGATTTATCCTGGGGAAGACTTCTTCTGGATGGTGGATCTTGCTCCTAGAGATAAAGAGGGGAGCGAGGAGGAGCCTGAGAGAGAGAGAGAAAATGAGAGAAACGACAATGTACCTGGAGAATAGGCTGGGGGAGACCCTCCAGCCGAATGACTTATAAATTTTATTTTGAGATGAAATGAAGTCCTTTTTGTTCAATTTCTTGATGAGATCGGAAAGTGTCCAAATTGTATGAGTACTTAATTGTTTTGAACGTGTTGGACAGTAAACTTAAAAGCAACCATTAACCTAAGTATCAGAGATTGGAAAAACATTATACATAAGCTTGAGATCGAACTAAGCCACGACCAAACACCGGGTAAGACTTTAAAATATTAGAATTGGAAAGATTAGACATTGATTTGAATTCTAAAGATCGGGATCGTCATTAGACCGAATAGAGACCTTAACTTCACTTTAATATCTGGGGCATTCAAGTGAGAACCCGATCCTGACATTGGCCAAATGAAGTTCCACAATATTTGTAAGAAGAGATCGAAAGCAAGACAGGACGGTCCGGAGATCCGTTTTGGATTCGAAACCTTTTGATAAGAGATCGGAAAACTATTAACTAAGTATGGGATCGGTTTATTCCATGGTTAAGCAATCGGTGAGTTCGGAAAAGTCATTTATGATTGAAGGACATCGGCTGAGAGCGGATAATGAAGTCGATTTTAAAGTCCCTTAACTTCGGAGGTCGGCCAAAATATAGTGTCGACAAATATAAACATGAATCCTTTGAAAAGTTCAAAGAATTTCAATCTGAAGTAGAAAATCAGACAGGAAAAAGTATTAAAGCTCTTCGATCAGATCGTGGAGGTGAATACTTGAGTACTGAATTTGATGAATACTTAAGAAAGCATGGCATTATTTCCCAGCTGACTCCTCCAGGAACACCACAGCTGAATGGTGTATCTGAAAGGAGAAATCGTACCCAATTAGATGTGGTACGTAGTATGATGAGCTATACTGATATGCCAATCTCCTTTTGGGGATTTGCATTTGAATCAATTTTGCATATTCTGAATAGGATTCCATCAAAATCAGTATCTTCCACACCTTATGAGATATGGCATGGAAGAAAACCAAGTTTTAAGCATGTTAAGATTTGGGGTTGTCCAGCTTATATCAAAAAGTTGAACACTGATAAATTGAAAACCAGATCAGAGAAGGGTCGATTTTTTGGATATCCAAAAGATAGTTTTGGATATTATTTTTGTTTGCCTACATCACAAAAGGTTGTGGTAAGTAGAGATGCCATATTTCTTGAACAAGAGTTTGTTCAAGAAGGAGGCAAAGGAAGGCAAATAGAGTTAGAATTGGAGAATTCTGACCAACTAACAGATCAGATGGATATAGATCCATCTAGTCAACCTAAACCTATTGATGAAACATCTACAGCTGTTCCTCGTAGAACAACCAGGGTATCTCACCCACCAGTGAGATATGGTTTCCTTCATGAAGAAGAACAAGAGTTGTCTACTTATGAAGAAGTAGATCATGGAGATGATCCACTTACCTATGAAGAAGCTATATCAGATATAGACTCTTCAAAATGGATTGATGCTATGAAATCCGAGATTGATTCCATGTATAAGAATCAAGTTCAGGATCTTATTGACTCACCTAAAGGTATTGTACCTATAGGGAACAAATGGATTTTCAAGAAGAAAATGGGTTCTGATGGAAAGGTAGAGACCTATAAAGCAAGGCTAGTAGCAAAAAGAGTTTCGCCAAAGGCAAGGAATCGACTATGAGAAAACTTTCTCGCCTGTTGCCATGCTTAAATCAATTAGGATTCTATTAGCAATAGCTGCATACTATGATTATGAGATTTGACAGATGGATGTCAAAACAGCTTTTCTCAATGGATACATTGAAGAAAATATTTTCATGGAACAACCTAGGGGTTTTGAATCCCAAGATGGTTCCAAAGTATGTAAGCTAAAGCGATCCATTTATGGGTTGAAACAAGTTTCGAGGAGTTGGAACATCCGTTTTGATGAAGCCATTAAGTCATTTGGTTTTATCAAAAATAAGGATGAGATATGTGTATACAAGAAGGTTAGTGATAGTGCTGTCACTTTCCTTGTCTTATATGTGGATGATGTTCTGTTGATAGGTAATGACACAGGTATGTTGACAACTGTAAAGGTATGATTGTCAAATACATTCTCCATGAAAGACTTAGGGGAGGCAACCTGTATTCTTGGGATTCGCATCTATAGAGATAGAGCGAAAAGAATAATTGGTTTATTCCAAAGTCTATACTTGGAAAAGGTGTTAAAGAGGTTTAACATGCTTGATTCCAAAAGAGAATTGTTATCAGTGAGACATGGTATCCACCTTTCTAAAGAGATGTCTCCAAAGACACCTGAAAAAAGAGATAAAATGGCCAAGATTTCATATGCTTTGGCTATTGGAAGTTTGATGTATGCAATATTGTGTACTAGGCCGGATATCGCATATGCTGTTAATTTGACTAGCAGGTATCAATCCAATCCAGGTTTGGAACACTGGATAGCTGTTAAGAATATCCTTAAGTACTTGAGAAGAACTAAAGATTTATTCTTGATATATGGAGGCGGTGACTTGCAATTGGATGGTTATACTGATTCTGATTTTCAATCAGATATCGATGATAGAAAGTCTAACTCTGGATATGTGTTCATTTATAATAGAGGTGCAGTCAGTTGGAAGAGTTCCAAACAGAGTACGACTGCAGATTCCACTATAGAGGCCGAGTATATTACTGCATTAGATGCTGCAAAAGAGGCTGTTTGGATATAAGGAACCCCAGTCTCACCAGAAATCGAAACACATAGAAAGGCGCTACCACATTATTAGAGAAATAGTTGATCGAGGCGATGTAGCAATGCAGAAAATAGCATCAGCTGAAAATCCAGCTGATCCATTCACTAAGCCTATGTCACAAGCTCAGCTAGACCAACATCTTGAGAAGATGGGTCTAAGATATTGTCATGAATGGTTCTAGTGCTAGTGGGAGATTGTTAGTAGTATGCCCTAGAGCATATCATTTAGTTTGTATCTTGTATATATTTTATTTATAAAAGGCATTTTCACTTTTCCGTTTACATAATATATTTATGTGTAATAGAAAAGGTCCATTGATATTTTGTTAGAAATTTTATTCTTAAGTTGTTAAGAATATGAGTGACAGTATTTATAGCACAAAGTATCATAAATTGGTTCACAATCGAGGATACTTCACAATAAGAACATGACTTATCCAGAAAGATTGTAATCATATTTGTTCCCAAGTTATTTATATGAGATGTAAATAAGATGGAATGGTGAGTCTCATGCCATATAACAAACATGATAGGCACTTATACATGATAAGTAGGCCGAACCAGTGATATTTATGACAAGCACATGGAGTTTACTCTTGTCAATGTATTGTCATAAATCATGTCAATGCATATAATCTTTAGACCTGAGATAGCACAGTTATCTTGTATATGGGCGTGTGTTGGCTCCTACTAGTTATATACGAAGGTAGGTGTTGATCAAAATGAAATCTGTTACCCTACTAGTTTAGATCATTGAATTAAAAAATGATACAGCTTCTGTAGGTTGCATGTGCTTTCACAGAAAATCTTTTGGCAAATAGTCTCTAATTTTATTATACCTTGTGCATCTAGGTGTAGAGCAGATGTTCATTGTCTTGGTGCTGCAATTTGGTGAAACTCCCACATCGTTGCTCAAAAGAGAAACAGTGCAATGTAACTCTAAGCCATTGAACATGAAATACACACAGCTACTATGATAGAGGATCTGTCACTTGTCAAAGCTAATTTTGGTTATGCCTTAATTAGCTCTAAAGATTCATTTTGTTTTGTTTTTTTACTTATACAAATAGGTTAATGGATATTGTGATATTTTTAAGATGTAAATCTATTTTATTTTATTAACAGTCTGGGACGAAGTTAGGGGAATTTCTATGTTTATGTCAATTTCACCAATTAAATACATGGAATTCTAATAATAAAGGTAAAATTCAGATGAAAAGGATCATCAGCTAATTCTACAAGACATATGCAGGGCTTTATCTGGTAAGTAAATCAACTGCCTTCTTTGTTCTGTCTTCACTTTTATCCTTCAAGTGTCAACAATTTTGTCTCTGTACTATATGCAGGGCTGGAAGGAAGTTTATACAACTCTTGGAACAGACATTTGGAATCAATTTTTCATTATCAGAAGCAATCAGAATTTCCAATATATGTGAGATACTTTGTCTTTAGTTTCCGGCAATTGCTTCTCTACTTATACTGCTGCATCTCTGCTCATTTGTGAATATACAGACAGCAGAGTGTGCATTGGTTCTCAATTAATGATGAAGTGCATAAAGAATGCTTCTACTAACTTTTCACTGTCAATTGGATAATTAAGCACTTTGCTAGGTTCGATGCTGGGACTATCCATTGCCTTCAATTGACAAGGTATCACCAGGAAGAATTTATTCTCTTTTAAAGTGATCAATTGGAGTGCTTGCAAGACATTGGCTTCTTTTGAATTTTGGAAAGATGTAACAACATCTTCTACCTTTCTTCACCTCCATTATTCTTATGATGATCTGTGCATCAGCACTTCGAAAAGAAATAGCATGTTATTCTATCACTAAATTCTAGTTTAAAAGACTTTAATCTCTCACCAGTTTAAGCCTCTTGCTGCTTTTGAACTTCTAGAGATTTTGAAAAAGATTCTACAGAAAATTTGATTTTTCAGAAACATATTTCCAATATCTCACAATACTTCTATCAATACTTGAGAGCAATTTGCAAGATTTAGTGATACTTTATTTCTTTTTAATTGTGAACAGGAAGGAGCAATTTCGAAGTTGAAGCCTCCTAATAAAAATTATAAATCTTCATTATAGTTCCTTTTTCCAGTATGACAAAGGTATGAAATTTTAACTCTTGGAGGCAAAAAAAATTAAAATTGAACTTTATTGGCAACCAATCCCTTCAATTTCAATACTGAATTAATTTTTAACTCAACATTTTTTGTTAGATGCTAGGATGTATTTGCTTTTCTTTTTTTTTCAATGTATACGTACCAACAAAGCCAAGGTAAAATTCAGATGAAAGAGATCATCAGCTGCTACTACAAGATATATTTCTTTCCATCCGATAAGCAAATCAACTGCCTACTTTGTTCTAGCTCCACTTGTATCTTTCAAGAGTCAATAAGTGTGGTTCTGTAATATAAGCAGAGTGAGAAGGATTTTGAATTCAATACATTTGGAATCAATTTTGCATTTTCAGAAGCAATAAGAATTTGCTTTTTTTGGACCAATAGATGTGAGTCGTTCTGTATAATTTTCTAGAGTAGTCAGCTCTGTGATATATCTTTATTCTATCCTGACGGGACTTTTCGGAATTTAATTGTTATATGTTCCATGCGTTAATCCCTGGAGGCTACCCAATATGCAGGTTATAAGATGAGAACCAAATTTTAAGCAAGGTTTGAGATCAAAGCAATCGATCCCCAAGATCATCATTGTGATTTTTGAAAGGTATAAAAACATTTTTCTAATTTGGTCTCTCCTGCATTTTTATAAGTTGATGTCACTGCTTTATAATGGAGAGCTTTTGACGATAGTGGATGTCATGAATTCCCTGGTTCTTCTTTCAGAATAAGATGGATGCCAAATGTCTTAGAGAAGTAGCAGTGGGGACAGTGGATGCCATGAATACCCCAGTTCTTCTTTCAGAATAGGCAGCTTTTGACTCAGCTATGAAGGAATGGTCTGCTGTTTTGACAAAAAGGCTTCAGAATAGGCAATGGTAAATATCACATGACCTTGTTAATGGTGGTTTAAACTGTGATGATGAGATTAATTGTGAGCGGAGTGCTATAACTAAAAACATTTGAATTTCTTCTAGAAGATTTGGCAGAGAATTAATGCTTGCTGTATCTGTCCGATGCCACATGCTACTGAAGTAGTTGGAAGAATATAAGAAGGAATAGGGTGGCTAGTAGGGGAGAGCAGTTTTCGGTTTAAATCGAAAAATCAAACCGAATCGATTCAATTCGGTTCAATCGGTTCGGTTTTAACATTCAATCGGTTCGGTTCGATTTATAATTTTGATAATTTCAGTTAATCAGTTCGGTTTGGTTATTTTCATAAAAAAATCAAAAAAATCGAACCGAACCGAAATTATTAATATATATAGGAAATCAAAAAAAATTGAACCGAATTGAATTGAACCGAATCAAAATCAAAGAAAACTGAACCGAACCTTAAGATTTTTGAGTTTTGATTTCTAATTTTTTTTGTTTTTATGTTTTTATTATTTAGATTTAATGTTAAAAATATGAAATTTTATAAATTTCGGTTTGATCGGTTTAAAACCGAACCGATATTTATCAGTTCGATTCGGTTCAGTTTTCTCTTATTAATCGGTTTGGTTCGGTTTTTAAAATTTTTAATTTTGGGTTTTCAGTTTTATCCGTTCGATTTGGTTCGAAACCGAACCGACCGTTTGCACACCCCTAGTGGCTAGGGTGGCTACTGACTAGTATCTTGATAATGAATTTCTTTAAGCATTTTGCTGAACATTGTCTCGAATTTCTTATTTAGTATCACTCTCCAAGTTCTAAAGACTATAAGGCATGATGGCTGACAGATTGACACTGGAAAATGCATGGGTGTCTTGCATCCCTTCAACTGTTGATGATACTTACAAATTCACTGCACTATTGAAAGAAGCTGCATTGGTTGTGCTGGGAGGAAGAATCCTCAACTTTCTCTGCAGAACCCCTTAACTGTTTCTACAGGTATATATAAATCTGTTGATTTAGCTTTTCATTGAGTGGAAATAGTCAGATTATTTCTTGGTAACAAATATCTCTTCTTTTCTTCTTCTTTTTACAGGTGTCAGCATTGGTGTGCATCCATCAGAAGTCCTGAGCTATTTCAATACTGGCAAAATACAAATAAGAAAGCAGGAAACTGATTATAGAAATCTGATGGTAAAAGAATCCAAAGTTCACCTCCCTCCTTATATACTTTCCACTTCATTTCTTATATGCCTGCACTTATGTTTTTACAGGCTGCAAGATGTGCTTCCATGAACTATTTGGAAATGCTTAGTACATGGTTTGTGATGTTATATTACCTTTTGCATTTAGAGCAAACGTTCAGTCTTGGGGGTCCAATTGGTTAAACTCTTCCCCATTGCTCATGTGAAAACTCAACCTTAAGAAATTGTGATCATTGAATGAGGAATATACACAGCCACCATAATATAGGCATTTCAGAGCTATTTTTAACTGATAGTGGTTAAAGTAAAGAAGATCACAAAATTAATGAAGTAATGGCATTGGAAGCGCCAAGGCCACGCCAAAATCCCGGAAGGGCTCCAGCTAGTGACCACTCTGCAATGCCTCGAATTGGAAGCTGTCAAACTTTGATATCTTTATCAGACTGAATGGCCAGCCTCACCGCATTGTTCAGATCCCTCTGATTAGAAGAATCTCCAGTGAGTGACATCATGCAAGACAATGGAGGCAGTGATGACTATGTATTTAGCAAATAGCTGAGCAGATATCTTACTTGTAATGATCTTTTTCAGGTTTGGAGCTTTGTAGATACTATATTCTTATTTAGCGTGCTTCCCCAAATTTGGCAGTGTGAAATGATTAGTTTAATTTAATGCGCTTCTTTGTGTCCAGGCATGGATGAAACAATTGTTTCATTTGGTGGAGCAACTACTTTAGGGATCATAATTATGAAATGAACCATGATGCTGCGAGGAGCTCAATCATTCACATTAACGTTTGCAATTTAATAGGGTCTGATCGGAATCAATTATCCGCAAATACCCTATCTGTTTTGTATTGTGTCTTACTGGTCTGCAGATTGTATTGTGTCTTACTGGTTTTGTCCAGAGAACTTCCCAGGAGGTCACCCAACACTCCAACTCTCCAGGCCAATCTACCAAAAGCTCAATGCTCAATGTATGATTTGGTTCATTACTGCCCTCCATTTGGTCAATGTCTTAAGTGAGGCACCGCCCTCCAGCCCTCCTTGCCGCAGGAGATATTCCAGATATAGAATGGAATAATACTTCTGTTTGTTTTGGAGTAAAAGCTCCCTTAGTGTTCTTACCCTCCACCCCATCCCATCAACTACCCAACCCAACCAAAAATGAAAAACATAAAGAGAAGTAAAGGAAATACGTTGCTTCTTATATATGTTTTCTTTTTACTAAAAGAGATCATAAAAACTTTTGTATGACTTGCACTCTGAACATTTTTATGCACAATAATATTTAAGAACATGCATTATAGACCTTAGTATTAATATATATTTAAGAATATGAAATACAAGTAAGTTTTGACTTTGGTTCCAGAATCATCTATAGACCTGTAATATCTAGAATTCGAGTCCCATGCAAAATAAAAAGAAAAATACAATTGCAATGATGGCTGAACAAATCCCATTTAGCATTGCAGAAAACTTAATAACAAAGTTGACATCAATTTCTTCTGAAGAAATTAGTTTGGTGTATGGCTTCAAAAATGATCTCAGGAGGCTTCAAACTACTCTCTCCACCATCAAAGCTATTCTTCTAGATGCTGAGGAGAAGCAAGAGCAGAGCAATGCAGTGGAGGATTGGATCAAGAGGCTTAAAGATGTTGTCTATGATGCAGATGACTTGCTGGATGACATAGCAACTGAAGGTTTGCGAAGAAGGGTTGAAGGTCAGGGAAGAATAGTAAGGAAGGTATGCGACTTCTTTTCTTCCTCAAATCAAATTGCTTTTCGTTTTAAGATGGCTCATAGAATTAAAGACATCAGAGAGAGGTTAGATGAAGCCGCGAAAGAAATATCTGGCTTTGGCTTTATAATTAGGAAGGAAGACGGAGTAGATATGCGAGTCGAGTATAGTTGGAGGGAGACAGACTTATTTGTACAGGAATCAGAAATCATAGGAAGAGATGGAAACAAGAAAAAAAAATCATAGAATCATTATTGTGTCTTAACAATGAAGAGAGTATTTCTGTAGTTGCAGTTGTTGGGTTTGGTGGCTTAGGAAAGACTACCCTTGCCCAATTGGTGTTCAATGATAACAATGTGGGAAAGTATTTTGATCCAAAGATGCGGGTATGTGTTTCTGAAGAGTTTGATGTGAAAAATGATAGTTAAAAATATTCTAAAAAGTGTAGTTAAACATGACGTGGGTGATTTGGGTTTGGACCAATTGCAAAGTGACCTACGGAAAAAAGATAGAAGGGACGAGATACTTACTAGTGTTAGATGATGTGTGGAATCAAAATACAGATAGGTGGAATAATTTGAGAAAATATTTGTCAACTGGTGCTAGAGTCAATAAGATTCTAGCAACTACTCGTAACATAGAAGTTGCATCAGTTATGGGTGTTGATCTCCTTCATGCTCTAGCAGGTCTAACAGAAGAGCAGTCTTGGATTCTGTTTAAGAAGTTAGCATGAGGGGCAGGAAGTGTCAAACCCAAAACTGATAGCAACTGGAAAAGAAATTGTAAAAAAGTGTAAAGGAGTTCCACTTGCATTAAAGACTTTAGGAAGCATGATGCGATCAAAAAATAGTGAGAGTGAATGGTTGTCTATCCTAGAAAATGATGTATGGAAATTGTTTGAGAGTAAAAGTGATATTGGTCTGGTGTTGAAATTGAGTTATGATCACTTACCATATCATTTAAAGCAATGTTTTACATATTGTGCAATGTTTCCTAAACTTTATGAGTTTGATAAGGAGACATTAATTCAAATATGAATGGCACAAAGGTTATATTTAATTTTGGAATCAAAGTGGAAATGAAAATTTAGAGGATATTGGTGATGACTAATTCAATGAATTATTAGTTAGGTCATTTTTTCAAAACCATAGGAATTATTATAAAATGCATGATCTTATCCGTGACCTTGCGCAGTCAATAGCAGGGAATAGTTGTTTTGTAGTGAATGATACTACTAAAGATATTCCTTATAGAGTCCAACATGTGTATTTTGGAATTAAGGGGAATTTTTTTTTTAATTGTGTACAGGAAGGAGCAATTTCGAAATTGAAGCTTCCCTATAAAGATTATAAATCCTCAGTATAGTTCTTTTTTCCAGATTTACAAAGGTATGAAATTTTAACTCTTGCAGGCAAAAAAATTTGAATTTTAACTTCATTGGCTGGCAGTCCCTTCAACTTCAATGCACAATTAATTTTTAACTATCCAAAGTATCATGGAATGTGGTGTAGTTCTAAAGACTATAAATCATATTGGCTGACAGATTTACACTGGAAGATGATGGGTGTCTTGGATGTCTTCAACTGCTGATGATACTTAAAAATTCACTGTGCTTTTGAAGTTGCATTGGTTGAGCTGGGAGGAAGAATACTTAACTCTCTCTGCAGAACCCTTAACTGTTTCTACAATCCATTGATTTAGCTTTTCATTGAGTGGAAATAGTCAGATCATTTCTTGATAATAAACATCTCTTAAGGTAGCGCACTTGACAGCTGTTCTTTTCTTGTTCTTTTCACAAGTATCCATCATTAGTGCGCATCCATCAGAAGTCCTTTACTATAACACTTCTGGTAACTTACCAATGAGAAAGCAGGAAACTGTTTATAGAAATCTGATGGTAAAAGAATCCAAACTTCATCTCTCTCTTTATTTACTTTCCACTTCATCTTCTTACATGCCAGAGCTTATGTTTTTACAGGCTGCAAGATGTGCTTCCATGAACTATTTGAAAATGTTTAGCTCATATTTCTGATGTTATATTACCTCATGTGAAATATGTTTCACATGTAATTATTTGTGAATAAATTGGGCAATAAAAAGCTTGTAGAATTAGATCTGTTTTCTTTGATATCACATAAAATGTGAATCTAGAATTTATTCTAGACATGCCTTGAGAACTGTATGTTGCAAATTCTATAATGTTTAAATTTTTTTGCCAATTGAGGAACTTCATCTTGCTAGTACAGGTTATTCTTGCCTACATCCGGTTCGTACTGGATCAAAATATAAAGAAATGGGTTCCATGCAAAATTAGTGATTCTTACATGCAATATATTACTTGATATGCCACTTGGTCTGTAAAGGCCAGGTCTTGGGATTGATGGCTTTACTAGCAGGAGTGCACATATAAACAGCTTGTTCAGATGCATGCAATGCCTTCATAATTGTCCTGAAACTGAAACAGGGTCTTTAGAAAGGTGAATTCTGATATTCTTTGAGCTTAAAGATTTACATGGTTAATCCTTTGCCTACTTTTATTACTATGCGTATGTTATTGTATGACGGACTCTCCCATGGACTTTCATGTGTATTGCTGCTGCTGTCAAGTGAATCTCCCAATTCACACCTTTTATGCCAGTAGTCACTCAATGTGAATAGTGAAAAGATGAATCATGACCCATTAACAAAAGGTATCCTTCTTAATTTATGAAAACAAATGTGTTGTAGTTAGCACTTATCAGCAGCCTTAAAAGCCTTGCTGCTCTTTGTTATAGTTACACATGCATAGCAGCAAGAAAATGGAGTCAGTGATGACTATATATTTAACAAAGAGCATGTAATAATGTTTTTCAGGTATATAGCTTAGTAGATACTACAACATTCTTATTTAATGCTTCCATAAATTCATTTAAGAGCTGAAAAATTCAATATTTCTTATTTATTTTTATAATTTACTTTTTAAAAACTTGCCCGTGAATGGTATTTTTACCTTTTCACCTACAATTAAAAACGCATCGTATAGTTAAAAAAAAAAAAAAAGGCATTGCCTTTTACGCCGCCGCGATAACGCGCATTGTTCCGCAAGTACATCCGTTCACATTAAAATATAGCTCCTCTGTCATCCGACGTGGTAAGACATTATTGGTTAAGACAACTACAGTCAAACCCAAAAGTACCACTACTGAGTTGTCCGACAACTCATAACAGTCCACGTACGAAACAGTAAAAGCTTTTTATTAATTTTTTATATCCAAAAAAACATTCTTTTTAGATTGGAATTTATATGATAAAAAAGAAGGATTTTTTTTTGGCAAGGAAATGATTGAGAGAATTGGAGGTGTTAAGTGTCATCTTCTTCTGCCTCCAAATTCCCTTAAATTTTCTTCTTCTTCTTCTTCTTCTTCTTCTTCTTCTTCTTTGTCTCACTGTCGGTGGACTCGTTTCTTTTGTCTCTCTGTAGCCTTTCTAACAGTCACGGCAATTGCTGTGTCGCTTTCCTTTCTTGTAAGCTAATTTCTCTATTATATCACTGTACATTAATTTACAGCTATACTACACCTATCTCTCTTTATATACATATACCACACACAAACAGAGAGAGAGAGAGAGGGGTAGGTGTTTAGCCTGCATTGCTTTGCTTATCTGGGTTGGAGTTTAATCGGATCACTTCTCTCTTTATCATCGATCTCTGATTCCACCGCTGTAAGTCTCTCTCTCTCTCTCACGTTCTATATTGTGAGATCTGATGGAAATTTTAGCAAAATACTGTTCTTTCTAAGCAGATTGAAGTGGGTTCTGGCGAGATCGAGGAATGTGTGTGGTTTTGTTTTAGATGCATCTCGTTTTTTTTATTTTTCCCTTTTCTTTTTAGTGTTGAATTGCTTTGTGTTTTGTTTGTAGCTCGGAAAGTTGAGGTGGGTTCGTTGGATTAGTAATGAATCGAACGAACTTACACTTTTCGTGCTGATTTAGAGTTTAAAGTTTCGATCTTTCTGAGTTTTTTGGTGTTGATTTTCGTGGTTTCGTGGTTTCTGTTTGGTAGCTGAGAAAGTTTTTGGAGAAACGAGAAGTAAATTGGACTTTGGTTCTTGCATTTGTAATGTTGTTGGTGTGTGTGTGTGTGTGTGTATTGTGTGAAGTGATTAGAGTTGGGTTTTATCTGCTGTCGTTTTGGCCAACTTGACTAGGTATCTATTTAGTTACTGAGAAATTGGAGGATGAGTAAGCTTAATTGACTAAATTCATTTTTTCTAAATTGCTTTTTCTCTTATTAGATTTTAAATGAACAAGAAGCCGCTTACCTTCACAATATCACTCCTTTTTCCTCTTGTATTGCCTCAGCTAATAAAGGATAAATGTTTAGGTCCATTTCTTCTCTTCCACATGAGATTATGATTATAGAAAATGCTTGTTGAAATAGATAATCTGAATCTTGCTTTGTTTTGCAGATTGCTTTCAAAGCGTAAAGGGGGAATCTTTTTTGTAACATTGTGTGTTTAAGTTTAAGCATGCATAAAAATTGTTGAGACTGAAGATTAAACCGTCATCTATCCATTGTTCACATCTGGCAAAGAAGAGCAGGTACCAATGGAATCTGAAGGTGAAACTGGGGTAAGTACCCAACGACTTGATTAAAAAATGGAGGGAAAATATACTGTATTACACATAATGCAGTAATTTGCTTTGTGTATCTTCTGTTTCCAAACTTGGAAATATATCATGCCAAAGAAACTAAGTAGTTCATTAAGTTGGTTGAGAGATAACTATTGCTTTCTCAGATAACTTTTATGGTGCAAAGTGTTGGATGAGAGGGAACTATTACTGTTCAGCAACTAACTTGGGCATTATGTTCATTAAATATTTGCATTTCAATTTTCTTATGTAATTTAATTCTATATCATATTTTATGATGTACTATAGTTTTTGTTGTATATTAGTCTGTTTTATATGTTTTTAGTTGATGAAATTTGAATTTCTGAAATGTGTGCCAATGAAATCCTTGGATGCTCAGGCAAAACCTATGAAGAATGTGGGTGGACAGGTTTGCCAGATCTGCAGTGATAATGTTGGCAAAACTGTGGATGGTGATCCATTTGTTGCTTGCGATGTTTGTGCATTTCCAGTGTGCAGGCCTTGCTATGAATACGAGAGGAAGGATGGGAGTCAGTCTTGCCCTCAATGCAAGACCAGATACAAGAGGCAGAAAGGTATGTTGAATATGATTATGTCAGTTGATATTTATCAGCTGTTACATATTACAAAGAGAGGATATTATTATTATTATTATTATTATTATGAGCTGTTTGCAACTTTTAATTTACTAGTTATGTGTAATATTCATCTGGTATGGCATTTATTCTTTTAGTATTTTTGCGTATTTGCAAAACTTTCCTTGCAGTAAATCGGAAAATGAATTTTATTATCTCTGATTGTTTGGATAACTTCCAGGTAGCCCTGCCATTCTTGCTGATAGAGACGAAGATGGTGATGCAGATAATGGCACCAGTGATTTCAATTACTCTTCAGAAACTCAAAACCACAAGCAGAAGATTGCAGAACGCATGTTGAGCTGGCAGATGGCTTACGGACAAGGCGAGGATGTTGAAGCTCCAAATTATGATAAAGAGGTTTCTCATAACCATATGCCTCTTCTCACCAATGGACATGAGGTAGCTCAATAAGCATCTGGTTTTTTGTTACTCTGGGTTAGCATGAAATGAAGTAAAACTAATCTTAGCTACTACAAAATTTTAGGTTTCTGGAGAGCTGTCTGCTGCATCACCCGAACATATTTCTATGGCATCTCCTGGAGTTGGTGTTGGGAAGCACATCCATCCTCTTCCTTACACAGCTGATGTCAATCAATCATGTAACTTTTTCTTTCTCATGGAATTTGTTATGTCTGTATCTTCTGGTGATATGTGATATTGATTCTAGGTTTTGTTTGCATACATTTTGCAGCTAACTTGAGGGTTGTGGATCCAGTGAGGGAGTTTGGTTCACCTGGATTGGGCAATGTAGCCTGGAAAGAGAGAGTTGATGGCTGGAAGATGAAACAGGAGAAGAATGTTGTTCCTATGAGTACTGGCCAAGCTCCTTCTGAAAGGGGTGTTGGAGATATTGATGCCAGCACTGACGTGCTTGTTGATGACTCTCTATTGTAAGTTCCTGCCTGATTAAGTTCTATAGATTCTTAACACTCTTAGTCTTCAGAAGTAATGAAATTTGAGATTATCAGGCTTTTCTTTGCCCTTTATTACAGGGTTTCATCATTTGAAGCCTTAAAATTCTTTAGATGTGTAGAATATATTCTGTTTTTTCAAACATCAGTCACTAACAATGACTCTGAACAATGTGTTAGGTGCTAAATGCACTCAACTATTAGTCTTTTTGGTTCCTCAGAAGTGCAAGTTTCATCTTTATTGTTTATTTCTTGATTCCAGTTCAGTGACGGCTACATCTAATGCTTATACCCCTTTGGTTTGCAGGAATGATGAAGCCCGGCAACCTCTTTCTAGGAAGGTTTCCATTCCATCATCTAGGATTAATCCATACAGGATGGTCATTGTTTTGCGGCTGATTATCCTCTGCATTTTCTTGCACTATCGAATAACAAATCCTGTGCCTAATGCATATGCTTTGTGGTTAATATCTGTAATATGTGAGATATGGTTTGCTATATCCTGGATTTTGGATCAGTTCCCTAAGTGGTTGCCTGTAAACCGTGAAACATATCTGGACAGACTTGCCTTAAGGTACTATACTCTCTCTATCTCTGTCTTTCTGTATATTGCTTGTGATCAAATACTATTCCGCATGTTTCGATTTGTTATCTGAGTTTGTGTGTTTTTTATGTCATAGTTAGATTGCTAAGTGCTTTTCCATATTAAAACAGATACGATCGTGAAGGAGAACCATCGCAATTAGCTGCTGTTGACATTTTTGTCAGTACTGTGGACCCATTAAAGGAGCCTCCTCTTGTGACAGCAAATACTGTTCTCTCTATTCTTGCAGTTGACTACCCAGTTGACAAGGTCTCCTGCTATGTCTCTGATGATGGTGCTGCAATGTTGACATTTGAAGCTTTGTCTGAGACTTCAGAGTTTGCAAGGAAATGGGTACCTTTTAGTAAGAAATATAACATTGAGCCAAGGGCTCCAGAATGGTACTTTGCACAAAAGATTGACTACTTGAAGGATAAAGTGCAAACATCATTTGTAAAAGATCGTAGGGCAATGAAGGTGAGAGTATGATACATGTGTGCTCGGCTGCACAGAATTTTTAACACAATTAAATTTGTCTTATCTTTCTCCTTCCTCTTCTCTTCCAGAGAGAATATGAAGAATTC
Source organism: Hevea brasiliensis (assembly GCF_030052815.1). Taxonomy (NCBI): domain Eukaryota; kingdom Viridiplantae; phylum Streptophyta; class Magnoliopsida; order Malpighiales; family Euphorbiaceae; genus Hevea; species Hevea brasiliensis. The sequence goes on along the minus strand of NC_079506.1, from coordinate 5,293,249 downwards.
AAAGTTCGTATTAATGGTCTTGTTGCTAAGGCAACAAAAGTTCCTGAAGAAGGATGGATTATGCAAGATGGTACCCCATGGCCAGGAAATAACACCAGAGATCATCCAGGAATGATTCAGGTAAAATCATTTTGCCATTGGCATATTTGTTTGTGATGAATATACTTGATTATTTTGTTAATTATGTAGTTTTAATTAGAAACTGATCAACAAAAAGGAAAATTTCACTTAAATGTTGTGCCAGTGCACAAGATGTTGTTGTTTTGTCTAACTCTGTCTTTGGTGTTTTTCCTCATTATATCATTTGCATTCCATTTTTTTTCTTCATATATGGATTGCAATGGGCTGAGGAAGCTGAATCCCTTTTTTCTTCCAGGCAGTAGTACTATTATGGTTCTAATTCTGTTGTCATTTATTTCAGGTTTTCTTGGGTCAAAATGGAGGTCTTGATGCTGAGGGTAATGAGCTGCCACGGCTAGTTTATGTTTCACGTGAAAAGCGTCCAGGCTTCCAACACCATAAGAAGGCTGGTGCTATGAATGCACTTGTGAGTAGTTAGCAATGAAAAATTGAAGATTATTTCTTTTCTTTATGGGCTTATCTCACATTTGCTGGCACATGCAACTCTTCTTGCAGGTCAGAGTATCAGCTGTCCTTACTAATGGACCTTTCCTGTTGAATCTTGATTGTGATCACTACATAAACAACAGCAAAGCTTTGAGAGAAGCTATGTGTTTCCTGATGGATCCCAACCTTGGGAAACAAGTATGTTATGTTCAGTTTCCCCAGAGATTTGATGGTATTGATAGGAACGATCGATATGCCAACCGTAATACTGTTTTCTTTGATGTAAGTTCTCTTATCCATTTTTGAAGTGATGCATTCTCTTCCTGTATAATGTCATCAATGATTCATTAGCATCTTTTTGTAATATGTCCTGTACAACTTGATAATTGGATGAAATGAATATTAAAAAATGCTGCATAGATTTACTTGCGTTGCTTACCATTAGTTATAATGTCTATTACTTTGTGAAATTCAGATAAACTTGAGAGGTTTAGATGGTATTCAAGGCCCTGTTTACGTGGGTACTGGATGTGTCTTCAATAGAACAGCCTTGTATGGTTATGAACCTCCTCTCAAGCCCAAGCATAAGAAACCTGGGTTACTATCTTCTCTTTGTGGTGGATCACGAAATAAGAGTTCAAAATCAAGCAAAAAGGGCTCTGACAAAAAGAAATCTGGAAAGCATGTGGATCCCACTGTGCCCATTTTCAGTCTGGAAGATATAGAAGAGGGTGTTGAAGGTATATATGTTTTTTTCTTTTTTTTGCATTGTTAAATGAATCAATTTTAATTTTATGCTCCTATTGTTTTACGGCTTGTAAGCAGTTTCAGTAATGGTACTTTTTAAGTTTTAACATCTAAAAGTTTATTAGTCAACCATGCCATAATTTTGTTCTTTAGCCCAGTTTGTTTATTCTTGTCACTTACAGCCTATTTGGAAACTATATTTTTGCAAGAATTCAATTCAATTAATTTCTTTTTTGTGAATTCTCATGTTTGGAAACCTAATAGTTGAAAGAATTCATTTCTTTTAAATTAGAAAAAGAACTCATTTTAAAAGAAACAAAAATCATGCCCAAAGTAATATGATTTTGTGAGAATTCATTTGAATTCTTTTCTTACAAATGATTTTTTCCAAAGGAAACCTTAAAGAAATAATACTCTTGTAAAATTTCTAGCATGACTTCAAGATAATGTCATTATTCTGCAATCTTGTTGGTTTTAGCATGATTGATGAAAGTCGCTTTGGGTTTTGAATTATTGAATCTCATTAGATGTTTATGAAGATATTCCAATGTTCAATGTAAATTCAGGTGCTGGATTTGATGACGAGAAGTCACTCCTAATGTCACAAATGAGCCTGGAAAAAAGGTTTGGCCAGTCTGCTGTTTTTGTTGCTTCCACGCTTATGGAGAATGGTGGTGTTCCTCAGTCTGCAACACCAGAGAATCTTCTCAAGGAGGCAATTCATGTTATCAGCTGTGGGTATGAGGATAAAACAGACTGGGGAAGTGAGGTATGTTGTTTTCATTATTCATATCCTTTTAACTTCCTTGTGGGTGCTCTTTTCTTCCTTTTTTTTCCCATTTGAAATTCCCACAGCATATTGAAGGCATCATTGGCACCTATGAAAATGAGGATCTTCCAATATCGTGCGAACAATATGAGAGGAATCCAGATTGCAATTTGATTAGTGACGATGTGGTTTTTTAACCACTTAAACCTTCTTTCACTTTATGTGCATGTGTGGGTAAATTATGTGTCCCTGATTAAGCAAACCTTACAACTGAAACAAGTACTAGTTGTTTGTCATGTCTCATCAAAAGTAGTTGCTTTTATGCATTTGAAAGGATCTTATAGGGTTAAATTCAGGCCGTAATTTTTTGCCGTACTCTAGTTCTCTTATGTCTCTGCCCTCTGGTGCTGGCTGGGTTGTTCATAACAATGGTAATGTTTATCTTTTTATCTACAGATTGGATGGATCTATGGTTCTGTTACAGAAGATATTCTTACTGGATTTAAGATGCATGCCCGTGGTTGGCGATCAATTTACTGCATACCCGAGCGTCCAGCCTTTAAAGGGTCTGCTCCTATTAATCTTTCAGATCGTCTGAACCAAGTGCTTCGATGGGCTTTAGGTTCTGTGGAAATTCTTCTCAGTCGGCATTGTCCAATTTGGTATGGTTATGGTGGTAGACTAAAATGGCTTGAAAGGTTTGCATATGTTAACACCACCATTTATCCGGTTACAGCCATTCCCCTTCTCATGTACTGCACGCTTCCAGCTGTGTGTCTACTTACTAACAAGTTCATTATGCCACAGGTTAGTTATAGAGAGAGTAGCTTAAAATTATATGATTTTCCGTGATAACTGCAGAAACTGTCAAAAGTTTTAAACTCTGAGATGTTTTTTATTAATCCTATCGTCTCTTAAGATGAAAATAGCTCTAAATGGAGCACCATTTAGAATATACTAAATTTCATTTTTCTGGGTTCATCCATTTGCAGATTAGTAATCTTGCAAGTATATGTTTCATCTCTCTCTTTCTTTCCATCTTTGCAACCGGTATCTTGGAGATGAGATGGAGTGGTGTTGGAATCGACGAATGGTGGAGAAATGAACAGTTTTGGGTTATTGGAGGAGTTTCATCCCATCTTTTTGCAGTTTTCCAAGGCCTGCTTAAAGTACTTGCAGGAATTGACACAAACTTCACTGTTACTTCCAAAGCATCAGACGAGGATGGAGATTTCACCGAACTTTACATGTTCAAATGGACAACTCTTCTAATCCCACCAACAACTCTCCTCATCATTAACTTAGTGGGTGTCGTTGCCGGTATATCCTACGCCATTAACAGTGGTTATCAGTCATGGGGTCCTCTCTTTGGCAAGCTTTTCTTTGCCTTCTGGGTGATCATCCATCTTTATCCATTCCTCAAAGGTCTTATGGGTCGCCAGAATCGAACACCGACCATTGTTGTGGTCTGGTCCATTCTCCTTGCTTCCATTTTCTCTTTGCTATGGGTGAGGATTGATCCTTTCACCACCAGAGTTACTGGACCAGATGTTGAGCAGTGTGGAATCAACTGTTAAAAACCGAAATCTGAAGGCTTCCAAATCCTCTCATTAAGGAGGTGAAGTTATGCAAATCTTGCATATTTTTTTGTGCTCTTATTGATCTTCCCATCATGTGAATCTATATCCTGTGCAGTTTATGGGTGACAAACGTAAAATTATTTGTTGGTTCAATGAGTGATCAACACTGTAATATAGTGGATATTTAGACTTAATGGACTTTCTCCAGTGGAACATTCCATTTATTCTATAACTTCATGTTCTCAAATGGTCTTGTTGTACATTGATCAAATTTTTGTAGCCTGTACTTAAATTCGTTGAGAAAATGAGTTTACAGAGATTGAATCATGATTGCCTACTCGTGTGTTCAGATTTTTGTATGGATTCAAAATCGAATTAAAATTTGCCAGTTCTAATCAAATGCATTCATTAATTAAAAATTATATTATGAGTTTAGATTCAACTCAAATGGTAAATCAAAATTAAAAATTTAACCGTTGAATTTGATTAAAATCAAAATTAAATTGAATCAAAATGAACAAAATCTTAAAAGACTAATTCTGATTCCTTTAAACTGAAATCATTGATTTAGATTTCAAATCGAACCAAAACTAACCCTTAATCAGGCCTATTTGTTATAAACAATTCACAAAATAAATAAATAAATAAACATATCATATGAAGATATAGATTAGTGCAATCTTTAATATGTGAAGAAAATCAATAGTTCCTTCTAAAAATGAAAATTAATAATTAAGGGAATTTTGAAAATTTAAAGATTTGAACATTCAACAAATGTAAATAATATTTATAGATTTAGTTTTAGTAATTATTGTGGGAGCAAGACTCTATATAGTGGACTGGGTTTTAAAATCAATAATCATGATGAAGAATGACTCAAGAGCCTTGTCTTTCTCCATTTCTTCAAAGATATTACAGAATTTCCACACTTTTACTCACGTCACAAGATCTTCTGAAATTCTCTGTTTGACAAGTGAGAAAATTTTTAAAATTTTCTCACACTAGAATTTCTCCAATTCCTTCCTTGGACTTTTTGTGCATGCATGGGATTTTTTTTTTTCTTTTCCTAAGTAAAGAAGAAGAAATTTTATTTTTTTTATTTTTTTTCTCTTTTAAATTTCATCTTGAGGTATTATAAAATTAATAATATTTTATTTAGTGAGCTGAAAACATTAAAAATTATAATTTTATAATGAATATATACAAATTTCTTTACTAAAAATATTAAAATATATATTATTTTTTTATGTAATGAAAATCTAACGAGCAGAGGTTTACACAACAAAATAAATATTTAAAAATATAATTTCCTAATAAATATATATATAAATTTATTTATTAAAAAGAGTATATTAATTATTTTATTCAATGAAAGCGTAATGATCAAGCAATCTCAATAGGATTAGTTCAATAATAAATACGAAAGTCATTTTTTTATCAATTAGGATTTAATTTTGTTAAGAAAATATAAATTTTACAGTGATTATTATACACAATTATTTAATTTTATAAATATTTTTTTAAAAATTATTAAATTTTAATTTTTTTATAAAATATGTTAAATTTTTATTTAATTTAATAAAAATTAATATCAACAAAAATTGAATATTTTTATTAATAAAATTATTTAATTAATAATTATTAATATATAATAAATGAAAAAATTGAAAAAATTTTGTAATGGGAGGGTAATTAGATGTGTCTTACGTAAATTTTTTTTAAAAAATTAATAAAATAAAATAATTTTATTTATAAAATAATTGAATAATTAATAAATTAATTTAAAAATTTTTAATTTTTAACCATTATAATTTTATAAAATTAAATTAATATTTTATAAATTTTATAAAAAAATAAAATTTAATAATTTTTATAAAAATACATATAAAATTAAATAATCATTTGTGAAATTTACTGACAAACTTGGATGATTCAACATCGAATGTTGCAATTTCACACAAATCGAACGGTGGAGAACGTCCCATTGGTCAGATTCAGATCCACTGCTATCCCATGATGTGGGGCCCCTCTACTTGATAAAAAGTCTTATTCTAAAGGGAATTGTCCTGAAGCGCATCTGCCGAAATGCAATGGCAAAATATTTAATTTCGCCCATGTGGTTATTAAAAAATTTTAATTTAATTAATTATAATTTTTTATTTAAATTAATTAAAAATTTTAAATTTAATTTAATTTAAAAATTAAAATTTATGAATTAAATTTATGAATTTTTTATTTAAATAAAAATTTTAAAATGTTATTTTTTAACTAAATTTATTAATTTAAATTTAAAAATCAATAAGGTTAATTCTTAATTTTTTTAATTTTAAAATAAATTGAGTTTCAATTTAAATTTCTGAATAAATTTAATAAAAAATTAATTATAAACTAAATTAAATTTTCTTAATAAATACAAAATAAAATTGAGATTCAAGCTAAAATAATGCCATTCCCTATATACCATTGATTTTTCATCTTGCTTTAGGGTTTTTTTTTTTTTTAATTTGAATTATGTTTCTCTAGCTAGAGGGACACAAGCTGTTCAAAAGAGGAATCATCTTCTTTTAGCCAAAAAATAAATTGATGGGTGATTTGATCTCTCTACTGTGACTACACATTCAATTTATGCATGTAAGGATATGGACAGATTTTGTCAATATGAATATTTTGCTTATTGGTCTCATATTTAATCCCAATTAAAATCAAATAAAAAAAATAACTTATAATACTCTATTATTGCAATATTAAGAAAAAAAAAAAAAAAACCCCACATGGGGTTGGTTCCCAAAGTGGGAACTAATGGAGAAGACTAATGAAACTTTCATGGAACAATAGGTTGCCAAATAGTGCAAGGTAATGGGGAAAAAATTGAAGGTGAGAAAGTGGGCATAGGTCCACAATGGATTGGTTTCCCACTAGAGGGAGCTAAATGAAGAGTCCAAAAGAGTGTGTCACTATCATGAGAAAGAAGATGAGAAATGGCAATATTGTTTTGTTTGATTGATTGATTGATAGGCAACACTAGAGAATTGCTTTTCAAAATGGGACCAAAAGCCAAATGGGTTTTTGTTAGCTAATCTCTGTCAAGTTTGCTTCTATCCAAGGATGTTGAAATGGAGTCTTCACGAGAGAAAACCATAGCTAGCAGCTAAAGCTATGAAGGTGGGTCTCCATTTTATATCCACTTTTGTTAGTATGCATATGTAAGTGAATATGGGGAGATGTTTCTTTCAATCTTTTCATGTCTATTTATTATTCTTGAAAATGAAAGCCTTTATCGTCCAAATTATAATAATAATAATAATAATTATTCTTTAGATCTCTTTTAATTTTTTTTTTTAATTTTTAAATAGTCAACAATGAGAATTCTCTATTATCTAAGAAAATAAAATTATTAATGTATTAATTACTTGTAATAATTATACCTTGAAGTAATTAGCAGACTCTAGTTATAATATTTGTCTGAAATGCTTGCTCAATTGGCCTATTAGCTCAGTTGGTTAGAGCGTCGTGCTAATAACGCGAAGGTCGCAGGTTCGAGACCTGCATGGGCCATTTTATTTTTCTTTTCCTAAAAATACTGAATTTATTTAAAAATAGAACAAGGCAATCTCTAGTTTAATAGAAATTCAATAACAAAATTCAAATTTATATTAATTTTAATGTATTTTAAACATAATGATTTTTAAAAATATATGTATATTTAAATCACAATCCAAAATAGCTCTAATTCTTTACATATCAAAGGTCATTTTCCCATTGCCATCTTTCATGAAAAAGTTATAGCTACCAAAACAGACAATTTTTGTTGCAGAGAAACATTTAATTGCATTGATTTTATTATTAATTATATCTAACAAGTGGGTCATAAACATGAAGAAAAATTAAATAAAAATAAATACCTTGATTATTTTTAATTTATGACAATGTCACTATTATCTACCATGTGTGGGACATGAACAATCCAGAAATTAAAAAAATCTATATATAAATCAGAATTATTTGTAGATGACAAATTCATTGAAGAAACCCACTTATTCCAATTTAGATTATGTAACAAAAATAAATTCATAAATATTTAATATATTATCTTGTGACCCATTGGATAGCATGCTTGTTATTTTATTTATTATATAATAATGCTCCAAACCCCATTTTCTATATTAAAAAAAGAAAAAAAAAACAATGCTGTGTAGTCTGAATCATTAGTTACACAACAATTAATAGATTCCTAATAGTATTAAAATATTATATTATCATGGCTCATGGGATAATTAATTAATTTATCTTTCTATGATTACACATGCCTTTTAGCAACTAATATCAATCATTAATTGCCAAATTCTAATTACAATTGGTTAATATTTTATATCAATTCATTATTATTATTATTATTATTATTATTATTATTATTATTAAAACTTAAAAAATAAAAAAACAAAAATTATATGATATTATGTAATTTAGAGTGGACCTGGCTATGGGCTGATTTAGGATTGGAACTGATTAAATATATGTCTGACTTGAATTGTAAATAAATTGGAATCATTTGATTTGATTTCGATCCAGCCAAATTTATTTTTTTTTTAAACATAAAAAAAATTGACCATGAAATTTAAATAGAACCAAATCGAATTAAAATCTTAATCAAAATTGAACCTATGAACTGTGAATTGTAGGGGTGTTCATTATTTGGTTATAATTGAATAACTAAATTGAATTGAAAAAATTTGATTATTTTAGTGAGAATAAATTTCGTTTAATTTGATTAGTAATAATAAAAAAATTTTATTTTCAATAACCTTTGATTTGATAAAAATAACTAAATTTCAATTAATTGATATATTAATTATATTTTTATTAATATTATATTATTTATAATTATTATTTTTATAATTTAATAATAATATTTAACTTATAATTATTATCTTATTAATAATAAATCGTATTTATTATTTTTTATAAATAAAAAATAATATAAATATATTTTTATTAATATTTTATTAAATAATTAATAATATAAAATATATTTTTGATTTTTCTCAGTTAGTTCGGTTATAATCGATAACCGACCGAATATTTTCGGTTTTGATTAATTTCGATTTGATTTGGTTAATATTTTTAGAGTCAATTAACAATTCAGTTAATTAAAAATTCAGTTCGATTAATCGAATATTCACTTCTAAATTGGCTAGAATATAGTCTTATGATATATTTATTGTTTATTTGAAACACACGACACATTGGATTTGTGCGTTTCAACTCGAATTTGGATTAAAATTGAAGATTTTAATTTATAAACGGAATGAATTTGAATCAGACCATGTGGAGTTGGTTCAGTCCCGATTCAATTTCTACAAATTTTGAATTTAATTTTAGTTTCAGTCGTGCTGTGGTTTCAATTTGATCTATCTTTAAACAATTTAATGATTGAAATTAAAAAACAATTCGAATTGGGCTAGATTGTTGTATCAAGATTTTAATAAGATATCACGATCCAAATTATGAGCTGAACCAGCACCGGGACTTGGGTCAGTATAAGACCTCAAAAACATGTAATAAGCCTAACTATTCTACAGCCCAACCTTAAAGCTCATATCTAAGCCTATTTTCAAGAAATCAACCGGACAGAGTTCGACCATAAATTGGACTACCCAACGGGAAGTTTTTAGCTCTCCTGACCTGCAATCACAAAATACAATTATTTGGAGAGTTCAACTCACCCTTACAATCATCAACAACTCAATATGATCACTGGGAGCTCAGCTCCCTCATCCACATAACCCATTCAATCCACATATACAAAATCAATAAGTTACAGATTTTAAATAATAGTCTATTACAGTCCCAAGTCAAATAAAATATCTTTTAACACATGTGGAGTTCTAAAACTTTTAAAATTTACAACACAAACATAGATAGAGCAACTAAGAGATCTGCAAGGTAGGAAGCAGGTTAAACACAAGTAAGAGTCCTTCTGTAACCTGAAAAAAAAAAAAAAAAGATGAACAGGAGTGAGCATTCGACTCATAAAGTAAGATATTGAATTTTACAAATAATTTATATAATTACCTAAGTCTAGGGCATTCCTAAGAATAATGCAACACCTTCACACAGTTTAGATATGTCAAGCCATAATCACATCAAAGGTAATCTGGAGCACTCACACGCTCGTGTGTCAATCCATACTCACACACATATATATATGTGGGAGTTGATCCCCTATATAGCTCTCTTAGTTTCAACTTCTGCCAGCGAAATCAACTCAAAGAAAAAATACGGGGGTTAGCGAGATCAACTCAAAGTTGTGCTTACCCTGACTTATCCATAATAAGGATCGGGTCCCAGCGAGTCAAGCTCCAGCAGCGTCTACTCGTCATATCCATATCCATATCCATATGCACACCACATGTACTTCAACTCACACACGCAGCTCCAAAATCGCCATAAAGCAACAATCACAACAACATCATCAAATACAAATGCAATACAAGACGTGCCTAGCAAGTATCTATGTACATATATCTATAAGTAATGCATGGACATGTCTTGAATACATAATAATATTGAAATTATAAGTAATATCTACTCGCAGATTAACCGGAGATTACTGAGGAGGCTAGGCGGAGGAGAAAAGTTAACCTGGATCACTTAAATAATTACATTACAAACTGATCAATATTTACTTAAAATAAAACTTTGAAGACTCAAATGATATTCTAAGTTTTGCCGAAAATCTGGCAGAGTTTTCGTTATACCTAGGATCTACCCAACCAGCAAAATGATCCAAATAATACTTATAAAACACATCCCTCATATTCACATCTCATCAACATCATATGGCTCTTTCTAGATCCGTAAGAGTAGTTAAAAATTATATAATTATACATAAAATAATTATTTACAAATTCAAAGTGTTACATAAGATTTTGGGTCCAGTTCAAACCATATTTAGGTTTAGACACTCCAAATTCAATTTTAAATAAATCTTATTATCCCACATTGATTTAGAATAAGGTGATTATATTTTATATAAGACTTGGATAAAAATTAATTTTAAGAATGGAGTTAAGCATGATCCTTCGCGTGAAGGAAGTGTTATTGTCTCATATTGATTTATAATAAAGTATTTGTATTATATATAAAACTCAGAAAAATTTCCTCCCATTGAACAAAGCTTTTGACTTGAAGATCAACCCGGTTTATTTTCTTTATACACATATTTAGCTTTAAGGCATTTTTTTTTTAATATTTACAACGTTTTTTTTCCTCCCTAGCTATTTTTAGTCCTTTAACAATTGTTTAGACATAATTTGATAAATAGTCACATTTCTCTTTCGAATAATTCATTGGTATATATATTTTTTCCTTTGCAGTCTTGCTGTAGAGGTAGCTTTTATCTTCCCTCTTTTCCAAACAAAAAACTTATTTTAATATATTATATATTAAATGTCTTCATATTAATAACTACTATTCATTTTATTATATATTGAACCATAACAAGTGTTAAGTTAGCCTCAAAATAAAGAAAATTGTAAGGTTGGTGACCTATTGGCCAGTCACTTTGACGCTCAAATTAGAGACTTTGGGAGAGTTGAGAATTGCATAATAAAAACTTTAATAAGTATTTTGGCAGAGTAAACATACCTGATTAACGCTTGTTTCTCATATTTATAAACTAAATGTCAAACAACCATTGTAGCTATCTATAATAATATCGAATATTTGGTCAATATTTTGATATTTCCTCCTAAAGATCTGACCTTATTATTGACTGGTATTGGTGATGCTCGGTTTATTCGGATGAATGTCTTCACTTGTTTTGCCATCTTAGTTGTGTTTGTTTAGCCCACCAGTCTGAGTACTTCTTTGCTCGATCTGGATAGTCCAAACATTGTTTGCCCAGTGCAGTTAATTCAAGGCACATGATTATCAGTCTAGCTCTTGGTAATGACTCTTTTTTTTTTTGCTCTAACTTTTTGATTAAGTGCTGACACTTTAACTACCATACTGGATTCTGATCGTTGACTATTTAACTTGATTTCGGGCAGATAGTATCATATATATGTATATAGTATTGTTTATTAAAAAATAAATTATAAAAACGCGTTAATCAATACTTTGAGTCTTTTTAATTGAAATTACAAATAAACTTTATGAATATTTTTAATTGAAATTATGGAGGATATGACTAGTAAAAAAATTATGAAATATAAAAGAAAATGCAATTATTTTTTATTTAATTTTAAATTTTTAATTCCAATATTTATTATATTAGTAACAATTATAATACTAGTGAGTTAAAGAAAATGCAATTGAGAACATAAAGGTTTGTTATACCAAACTAAGTGAAGCAAACACAATACTTTTGGCATGATCTTATTTCATATTAATGCTCACATCTCCAAAGTTCACAAGAGTGCAAAATTGAAGCACACTACTTTGCCTAACAACCCACTCACAATTCACGCCCACTAGCTAGTGAGCTCTACCAAATCAAGTAATGGCAATTGGCAACATGTTAAAAAAAACAAAAAGGCTAATGATGGTGATTAATTTTATGAGTTCAATTAAAGCAACTTTAATCACTCAATTTTTTTTTTTTATAAATGATATTTCACAATTTTTTTTATTTATATTTAATTTATAAATTTAAAACACGAAATATATAAATAAATTCACATATTAAATATATAAATTTCATATATTTATATTTTAAATTTATAATTAATTAAATTCAATTAATAATTTTCCTGGCTCTACTAGCCCTTAACACTTTATGTGTGGAAAGGGGGGATCATAAATGCCTATAGGAATCTCCAACCTTGTTTTGGACATTGATCTTGCATTTTTGTTAGGTTGAAGCAAGTCATTCTCTTAGGTTGATTTGATGATAACAATGTGAAAAATTTGCAAATCTTTTGTACTTTAGGGTTAGAGCCAATGATTTGGACAAAGATATTAAAAATATCAATAATTATTTTAAAAAATTATTATTTAATTTTTATATTTTAATAAAAATAATTATTTAATTATTTTATTTTAAAAAATACACTATTTATTTATTTTTTAATTTATAAACTATTTAGTCATGTTATTATTTTAAAATAATTTTTTTAATCAAATGAAAAAAATAAGTTACATTATTCAAATCTGAATAATTAATGATTTTAAAATTATAAAAACTAACTAATTATATTATTTAAATTACAAAAATTGAATAATTGAGTTAGAAAAGAGAAATTACTTTAAAACAACAATAGGGACTTAATAATTATAAATAAAAATAAAAAATTAAATATTATATTTTTTAAAATAAATAATTAAATAAATAAATTTATTAAAATATATAAATTAAATAATAATATTTTATTTTTTATAATTTAATTAGGACCTTAACCTTCTATTTGGATGTATAAAAAATACGAGATAAGAAAATAATTAGAGGAAACTAAATATAAATTTTCATTTATTTGAAAAGATAGGAGAAAATAAAAAAGATTGGAAAAATATTTACTCTCTAAATAGACAAGAAAAAAAAATTGTGTAAAAAGTATATTTTCATTATGAAATTATATACATACCCCACGTAAACAATAAGAATAGAAAAATAAGGGGTAAAATAATAAATTTTTTAAAATATTATTATTATTATTTTTTCACTTTACGTCTTCGCAAGTAAGGAAAATGATTACATTTTCTTTTTCCTCTTTCTTATTTCCAGTTATTCAAATAAAAATTAAAAAAATAATAAATAAAAAATATTCTTTATTTCCACCTTTTATTTTCTTTTTCCTTTAAAATTTCTCAAGCATTAGTGTTATGAATGTGTATACGCGTACCCTACAGGGTGCGTTTGCAAATAGAATGAAAATCAAGTACTAAAAAGCAAAAAAGAAAGTCCTGAAATTTAAATTTAAGGTCTCTAATTCTATCTTCGTGCTCCACGCCACTTTCCCCCCTGAGATTTGACTCCACAATTTAATCATAATTGACCACTGCCCTGACGTCCGCTTTCTTGTACTTCTCTAATAGGCGGATTCCAAATCCCAACTCCACTCCACTTTTCCAACCGCCTTTTCAAATCCGCTCCATCTCAACTGGTTGCCCCATCCTTGACTTTCCATACCAAACCGGTCATCCGCCTTATCTTCACTCACCGGCCTAACCGGTCTCTCTACACCAGCTCCTAAAATTTGACTCGCATTTCAACTTCATTTGGTGTGCATTTCGATAGCATTTCATTTCCATTTCTCTCTCTCTCCTCCAACCCCAATATCTCCGGGATTAAATTTGAATTTAAATGTGCCCCGGATGTCCCTTCGTTTCATTTCCATTTCAGTTTGGAAACGTTACTCAGCTCTCTCCCTCTATAGGAAAGAAAGTTTTCCTTTCATTTCATTTCCTTTCATTTCCTTTCCTTTCCTCTCTAGCTGCAACAAGTTCCTCTATTTCTTCCTTTCTTCTTGGTGTCATCGATGGAGACTGAAGCTGCAAGAAGCTTTCTAAATCCAAAATTTTTATCTCTTACTCTGTTGCCTGAATCGGCTTTTGATCTTTTTACTCTAGATCAAGTATGAGTTGAAGCTTGTTTTCTGGATCTGTTGATTTTCAAGTTATTAAGCTGTTCTTGGCTTCAAATTGTTATTATCGGTGAGTTAATGCTTGTTTAGATTGGTTTTGATCGTGGAATGACGTCTGTTTTTTGGGTAATTAAGTGTATAGCGATGATTTGTAGCGTATTTCAGCTTTTGCTTAGCTGATTTGCTTTCTTAACTGACTATTGAGCTCACACTAAGAGAATTTTTATTAGATGAATATTTTTTCCTAGAGGGTATCATTAGCTAAGTGGAATTTGAATTCGATTTTTGAGTTTATTATTGTTTGGTGGTTTTTTTTTCCATTTAGTTTTCTCCATAAGTTCAGTTATCTCATTGGTGAAGAAATTTGGGGATTTAGTGACTTTCAGGTGATTGTCTGATGATGTCTTGATTGGATACCTAGAACAAAAAGAAATTAATAAAATATTTTATCTTTGGTTCGTATAAAATTTTGTTAATACCATTGTTACCCTTTTTTTTGAACAAGAAAAAAATTGATTATTTTTAAAGCTTGCTCTTTATTTTTGATGCCTTTATTTTCGAACTTGTTTTTTGATTGATCAGTAGATGGGGAAGTGTTGTGTTTGTTGTGTTGGTTGGGGTTGAATTTATTTTATTAGTCTGAATACTTTTTGAGCTGTCTTTTTTGTTTTTGGGATTCTCCTTAATCTGTAATGATTTTATTCCCGCATAATCTTGGTGATAAATTCTTGTCTTGTTCCTCTTGATTATATCCGAAATTCCTCATCTAGGGAATAAGAATATTTACTCGTCTTAAATTTTGCACAATAATAGTGGTTAATTCTAGATTGTGACTAGATCTATTGTATCATGTGAGCTAAAATTCCCCTTCTTCTAGGCTAGTTTACTTTGGCTTCATCCCAATTTTTCAGATCATTGTATAGTATCATGGGTATTTTTCTTTGCTTATATTTGTTATTAGATTGTGTTTTTCTACGGATTATGTCTGATTTCATGCCTGCAGCCTGGGAAATTTTTAAATGGTTTGCAAGTTTTGCATTTGGCTAAACCCATATAGTGGTAAACTATGCAGGATTTATATCTAACTTGAAGGAATTTGCTTCCTTTACAATTTTTTTTTTCCTCTTCCAGTAATTATATGCTTTCTGGTTTGGTTTCTCCAACCTTTTTCTTATTAAGATTTTCACAATCAATTGCTATTTGATCAGATTGACTGCAGAACATATGCATCTAATGATAAATTTCAGTTTTGAAATGAATTCTGAATCTTTGTTGGTTGGATTTCCAGTTGATTGAAGCATGTGCGGTGGTCCAGATAGATCATCAAAATCATCTGCTCCATCTCCATCTACTGGAGATACCACACGTAACACCAAAGATATGAATCATCTAACTGTTGAAACCGGAGATTGTTTTTCCAGTTTACTTGACCTTGCAGCTAACAATGATGTTGAAGGCTTTAAGCGATTGATAGAACAGGATGCTTCCTCAGTTGATGAGGTTGGGTACTGGTATGGCCGCCAAAAGGGGTCAAAGAATATTGTTCTTGACCACAGGACTCCATTAATGGTTGCTGCTACATATGGCAGTGTTGATGTTCTTAAGTTTTTACTTACTGATACAGATGCTGATGTTAATCTCTCATGTGGGATGGACAAAACCACTGCACTTCACTGTGCTGCTTCTGGTGGTTCTCTTAATGCTGTTGATGCTGTTAAACTGCTTTTATCAGCAGGTGCATGTGCGAATTGCCTAGATGTCAATGGCTATCGCCCCATTGATGTTATTGTTGTTCCGCCAAAGCCACATGGCATGAGGGTTGCTCTTGAAGAGCTTCTCTCAAACAGCGTTTCTAGTGTTTCATTAGGTGAGCACAATTGTAATGGGTCTGTTGGTGAGCACTCTTCTAATGGCTTTGTTGGCGGCTGCAATCTAGGGGTGTCAATAAGTACCTCTAATACTAGCTCACCAGCCCTTTCTTCATCATCCGAAAATGGCTCGCCGTCTTCTCCTTCTGTGTTGGTATCTTCTCCTGTGGCCTCAAAGTACAATGATCTGCCAACAATGACTATTTCTGAGAAGAAAGAATATCCAATTGATCCATCGCTCCCTGATATTAAGAACAGCATCTATGCAACAGATGAGTTTCGCATGTACTCTTTCAAGGTCCGCCCATGTTCTCGGGCATATTCGCATGACTGGACCGAGTGCCCTTTTGTTCATCCAGGAGAGAATGCACGTAGAAGAGACCCACGGAAGTTTCACTACAGTTGTGTGCCCTGCCCTGATTTTCGTAAAGGGGCCTGTAGGCGTGGGGATATGTGTGAGTATGCTCATGGGGTTTTTGAGTGTTGGTTGCACCCCGCCCAATACCGAACTCGACTTTGCAAAGATGGCACTAGTTGCAATAGGCGGGTCTGCTTTTTTGCCCATGCACAGGAAGAGCTCAGGCCCTTGTATGTCTCCACAGGATCTGCTGTCCCTTCACCACGATCATCTGCATCTGCGGCTAGTGTCATGGACATGGCAGCTGCTTTGAGCCTTTTGCCTGGTTCCCCATCATCAGTCTCTGCCATGTCCCCTACCCCTTTTAACCCACCAATGTCTCCTACAGCAAGTAGTATTCCTCACTCATCAGTTGCGTGGCCACAGCCAAATGTACCAACACTACATCTCCCATTAAGCAACCTTCAATCAAGTCGCTTGAGATCATCCCTTAGTGCCCGTGATATCCCACCTGAGGATCTTAATTTGTTGCCAGATTTTGATGCCCGGCAACAGATTTTAAATGATTTAACATGTTTTTCAGAGTCTCGTAACAATTCTGTATCTTTGAACCGATCTGGTCGGTCTAAAGCACTAACTCCATCAAACCTCGAAGAGCTTTTTTCTGCTGAAATCTCGTCTCCCAGGTTTGCTGATCAAGCTGCTGCAGTTTTCTCCCCCACACACAAGTCAGCTGTTCTCAATCAGTTCCAGCTGCAGCAGAGCATGTTATCACCTATTAATACAAGTGTTTTCTCCCCAAAAAATGTTGAGCACACTCTACTGCAGGCTTCATTTGGTGTTGGATCTCCTGGAAGGATGTCACCACGAAGCGTAGAGCCTATCTCTCCAATGTCCCGTCTCTCAGCATTTGCCCAGCGGGAGAAGCAGCACCAACAACTACGGAGCCTTAGTTCAAGGGATCTTGGATCAAACAATCCTGCAGCCTCAATGATTGGATCTCCAGTGAATTCTTGGACTAAGTGGGGTTCACCAAATGGGAATTTTGATTTGTCTGTTAGTGGAGGAAATGAACGGGGTTACTTGCAAAGATCTTCGTCATTTGAGCTTGGAAACAATGGTGATGAGCCTGACCTCTCCTGGGTACAGTCTCTGGTTAAGGAATCACCTCCTGAGATGATTAAGGAGAAGTATGGCGTACCTGTTTCTGGTGCAGCCTCATCTGGTGAGGGATTTCCTAATTCTCAAATTGATTGTGTTTTAGAATCTTGGCTTGAGCAGATGCAGCTTGATCAGCAGCAACAGCTTGTAGTCTAGTTAAAAGTATTCAATTTTTACTCAATTGAGATAGGTTAAAGAATTTTCTCGAAGGTAAATATTTTTTTGTGGGCTTTTGGCTGATCGGAAAGTGAAATTGGTAGGGTAACATTAGAGAAGGTATGGAAGAAAGGTGAAAGGTAAAGAATTGGCTTTAAGTTTAAGGGAAATTATTCAATTTTTTACCATTTATTGTTTAAAGCAAAGATTGGAAGGATGAAGCCTCTCTGGGCTATGCTAATGAAAACCAGTCCAGGTTTGGTCTCTCTTCTCCAATATATCTGTTCCTAGGATCAATTATTTAGTGTTATTTCCTTTTCCAAAGGGAAGCTTTAGCTACCTGTTTCATTTTGCAATGAAACCATGAGTTGTATCTTTTAATAGTATCTTTATTTCTTCAATATTTCCATTTTCTGGATCTGTTTACTGTTATAAGAAATGGTGAGAGGAGGGTAAATCTTTCAAGAGCTTCAATGGATGATGCGTTCCGATGTGAATGCGCTATGGGTGGGGATCAGATAGTGGGGAGCCATTATGCTTTCTTTGATGATGTAAAACTGAATTTTAAAGATATTAAATTCTACACCTTTGTTTTTTTTGGTTTCATACAAATGGTTGCCTTAATCATTACGTTATGTTTAATAGACATTGCTTTGCTTTTAGACTTTTCTCTCTTTGTGAATGATTTGAGTCTCTTTTAGGGATTTGAGAAAGGACAGCACATGATGTGGTGGAACCCCACACTTGTGGATATTGTTGATTAGCTAAGTGGATTGTTTTTTGGATTCTTTCAATCTTTATTTGGAAGATCATCAAATGTGGGACTGTGATGGGTTTTGGGGGGGGGGGGGGGGGGGCGGATTTTTTTTCCGCTTCAGTAAGAAACGTGGATCTTAGTTTATAGAAGATGATGGGGCCTTTTCGGGTGAGGATGGTGTCATTCATTTTCTTTGACGCCAACCACTCGCCCCAAAGTGGGTGGGGTGGTTCTTTATGAGGAAGGTGGAGAAATGGATGCGTTTCTACTTTGTTTTTAATTGATGGTGAATTTGTGGGGCATGTGTTAGGACTTCAGTGGCTATTGCCCTTATAAAGGTCGGCTAAAATCTTAGGTTGCTTAAATTTCAGGTGTTTTTGGTCTAAAATGTTAAACAATGTCATCATTATTAACCAAATATAATTTGAGTGTTGCTCAGGGCGGCTTCTGGGTAAGAAAGGTTCCTTTTATTGCCGAAGGTATCTTTAAATCCGCATCTCTAAGCATCATTAGCTATTTCATTAATGTTGTCTCCATTTTCAAGCATGCATGTGCTAGTTTGCTTATACATAATATTCAATGAAGAAAAGCCATTGCTTGAATTTTTGGCTGACTTTTATCTCTTTGGTTTCCATTTTTCTTGGTCCTATATGTAGCAGAAGTCTTCAGTCTAAATTGGCTTGCTCTTGATTTTTACAAAACAACTTTATGGAATGCTGTGTACTTCATATTAAAAAAGCTACAATTTGGATGGCTGATTTGTTCATACAAATTGCGCGAAAGGGATATAGTTTTACATACTTGCGCATTCTTCTCATGCGGAAAATGAGCCATTATAATTATTGTTCTTCTTTTTGTCAACTTTTGAAGTCTCAATTTGTTGAGGCTTTTACTGGGCTCCGCTTGGAGTTGGCCGAACACTGGCTTTTTCTGTCCTCCAGTGGGGGATCGGAGCAAAAGGGTGCAAGCAGGCTGCCATCCATTAGGCCGCTGGTGTTAGCTTAGGGTTGCATGTGTTCTGGGTCCTGGGCCGTAGGTTCATCTTGGGGCACCTCTTTTTTATTACTATTATTATTATTATTATTATTATTTATTCTTCTCTGTGGTTGGGCCAAATGTTGGGACTGATTCTTTTGAGTCTTGCGCTTGTTTACTCCCTTTTAATGAAGTTTTGGTATTAATGGAATGTTTTTATCCTTGTCACCTTATATGGTTTAAACTTCAATTTCACCCTTATTAAAAAAGTTTAATTTAATTATTTTTAATTTTTTTGTTAAATTAATTTAAAATTTTTTTACCTAAAATCAATTTAGTTGAAAAATAAAAAAGAAAATTAAATTTATTAATTTTAAAGTTTAATAAAAAAATTGAAAATAATTTTTTTAATTTTTTATTTAAATTAAGAAATTTAATATAAGTTATTATTTTCCGAGTTAAATGAAATTTAAATTAATTTAAATAAAAAAATAAAAGTACGTTAAATTGAAATCTCTGGCGAAATTGAACAGTTTGCCCACCTGAGAGTTTTCTCGTCTTCTTTTCCTCTCCCAGCTTCAAGACGGTGCAGTCTCCCTCTTCACTATGTAGAACGCTGCCTTTTATTTTTAACATGGTTTGAAAGCGTAGGTAAGGGTTCAGAAAGGGTTTAGGCTTTAAGGTTGCACCGAGACTTGGTGCCTGTTTAGTATTTGAGGTTGGACAGGTTTATTTTCAGATGCCGTAAAGAATATCAAATTTAATTTTATATTATTTTTTAATAATCTTTAATTAATATATTTAAAAAAATATTTTTCTTTAACAATAACATTAAATAAACTCTTGATGATAAGAGCCCATTTATAATAGTGTTTAAAAGATCTGAATGACGAAAAGGTCAGTTTCATTTAGTTGCTAATAAGGCTTTATTATTGTTGTATGATACGTTTAGTATGGGGTATATTTTTCAAGATAAACAGGGTGTGTGCAATTTAATTGTATGTTATTGTTTACAATATAAAGGGGGACCTAGTTTATGGAATGTAGTAGGCAAATAAAACTACATGCCTAATCACCATTTAAACATGATAACACAATAACATGTGAATCCATAATAGAAACATCTAAAGAACCGCAGAAAGCAGTATACAGATATATATTTGTGTGTGTCCATAAGATGAAGATGAAAGCCAAAGGCGAAAGGCAAAAATGGGTAAGAGAAAATATGTGATTATGTATTGCTGAGAAATTCCTAAGGAATATTTTCCTAGGGCAGCAATCGGCCTCTGAGAAAACTCCATGGTCCAGTTCCAGTCCCCATCCTGCGCAAATAGTAGCAGTTCCATTTTAATGATTATGCAACAGAAAAAGAGTAAGGAACTATACCCTTGAATTTATAATGTCGATGTTTTAGATCTTTGAGGATTTGGGAGATATTTTTGATGGAGAACAGCCTATCTGGATTTCATCAATGGTATTACTTTATGGCTGAATACATTCTATTTGGGTTTGGAATTAACGGATTAACTATAGAAACTAAAATCATAACTTAGTGAATACCTGAACTTATTAAAAAACACATAACAACTAAACACAAATTGGCAAAGTTATCGATATCTTATCAAAAGAAGTTGACTGTACTCTAAATTTTGGGACCATTTCTGAAAATTTTGAGAGAAAATTTGTCATTTTCTTTGGAAAATTTAGAGTACAGCAAGCAAGAGTTAGATTATATTTGGCAATAGGAGGGACAATTTCTGAATTTTTTTCTTTTACAAATCACTGATGATATGGCTAATTTATGTTTAATTGTTATGATTTTTATAAGTTAGGCGTTTAATAGATTACAATTTTAATTTAGGTATTCAATTTAATCCCAAATAATACAGGTGTGAATACTTTATTTACTTTGAAGAAAGGGAAAGAAATATGGAGATTCAGTTGCTGTTGAAAGGGGAATTACCTCCATACACCAGCAAAGGTACGTAGCCCCATAAAGATGGTTAGAGCAACCCATATTCCAATAAAACCACCAGTTTTAGAGAGAACGAAAATGGTTGCAATGCTTGCTATAGCTACAAGGACCTGGAAAACACAAGGAATTGGACAAGAAAATTTCAATTAGAAAAGAATTAATATTTGGACAGACTTGTAAAAGTCTCATACACATTCTGCTTTGTAAATGGTATGAAAAAGGGCCAATATACTAACCATAGAATATGCAGAATATGCAAAATCAGATGCTCCAAAGTTCACACCATCAAAAACAAAGGCTATTGAGTTGATAGGTTGTGTAGCTGCAACGAACTGGTGGAGAGATACAAAGGAAAATTCAGTTCAAGTTATTGATACCCAAATAGACCTATTAGCTTTAGCTCATTGATATTGCAATCACATTTAGTGTTGAAAAGACTCGAGTTTGAGTATAAATGAACTAAAAAAGAGGAATTCTGAGAAATATTTACCGGAATGCCTATGCTTATAATGTGAAGAACATTAGGATCTTTTGAAAAAATTCCATCCCCAAAATGCAAACCTACTCCAACAACAACAGCTAGCCCCAGGCCAAGAACAAAACTCATCTGCAGAATAAAGAATATTAAGGTTCTGAATTTTTTGTAATGGAAATTGTGAATTCAGATGATATTAGTAGTGTTCATTGGCATACCTGAAGAACCCGGGTTGCCGCGGTTGTTGCCTTCTGGTAGTCCTTCTCAGCAAATGCACAAGCAATAATTGCCTAAAAGAGTGACCAAAAAGCACATTTCAGTTCCAAAACGAAACCAATGGGTTTTAGATGATTGATACTAAAATCGTTTGCAGGCGACTTGTAAGTTCTGTGTTTGAGTTCTTGTTAGAGCAAAATGTATCAAAAGAAAAAAGAATGAAAATTGAAAACTTTACCTGTCCAGCAACAGCCAAGCCATCAGCAAGAAGTGATGAGGTCAACCAGACCTGTAAGCAGACTTGGAATGCAGCCATAGGTGTCGAACCCAGCCTTGTAGCCCTTGATGCTGCTAAGGTCACACAGATTGTAGCAGCTATAACTCTCGCTAACAACAGGAAACCTGCAATACCAGTAGAGAAATGAAGTTAAAATAGTGATCAAATTACCATGACCATAAACAAAATCAACAAACACAAGAGGGAAAAAAAGAATTAAGAACTCCTTACCATTTTTGAGAAACCGACCAAATTGCAAATCTTTAAGACTTGGTGGTAAGAGATCAACTTTTTTCATCAACCTCCATAAGAGGATCAGTGAAATCAAGTACCTAGAAGGATCAATACCAAGAAAGATTACTCAGAACAAGAAGATCATCTAATTTAATAATTAAAGATCAAACAATATTTGAGGACGTGCTAGTACTTACTGGGAAAGAACATGTGCAATGGCTGCACCACTGACCCCCAACTTGCAAACGAAGATAAAAATGGGATCCAAAATGACGTTTGTTACATCTCCAGCAACTATTGCAGAAAGAATAAGCAAAACAAAACAGTTAAATAGTTGAAATTCATGAATGTAAAACTAGAAGAACAAAAGGAAAATGCTGAAATATATATATATATATATATAAATGAAAAGGTCTCTCACCAGTGGCATATAATGGAGTTTTTGTATCTTTAAATCCTCTGAAGACTCCTTGCATGGCCAGAGACAGAAGAACTGCAGGAGAACCTAGTGATCTTAATGTCAAGTACTTCCGTGCAGGAGTCAACATAGGGGAATTCTGTTCAATATTTTAAGAGAAGAACTGTTAATTTCCTATGCAAATAAATAGATTCGAATCAGGTACATATTAAAAATTTAGAACAATAACAAGAACTACAGATACTTACAGATTTTACACCCATGATACTGAGGAGAGGTTGTGCACAGAATATGAGGAATATTGCCTGCACAAGACCAAGAATCCCTCCAACAATGAGTGCTGTTGAGGCTGAAGGGATATGTCTCCTTCCCTTCTTCTTCTTCTTATTATTATTATTTGGTTTTTCCTTGACACTTTTGCCTTCAGCAAAAGTGGGAGACTTGCATGCAGTTGCCTTACAATCTGCAGAAGAAAACATCAACATTGAATGATTTAAGATGGTGATCATTTTTTTTTCCTTCACGGAGAGTATGGGTTTGAAAGAGGGAGAAAGTACCATCTTCTGGAATTGAATCTCTATTCTTTTCAGTGTCTGTTGCTGATCCTTTCTCCAAGTTCTCAAGCATGACATCTTCTAGCACCAACTCTTTCACTTCACAGGTTTTAGCTGAATCCTTCTTGTCCAAGTCCTCCCCTTTTTGTGGTTCATTTCTCACCCTCTGAACAGTATCTTCCTCAGCAACAAATGAAGTAGTGATACTAACCAGTGGGAATATGGTAACCTTTGATGCTTGATTGAAGATGGCAATTGAAACTCCTACAGCAGCTATTTCCACTGGTCCTGTAAAGAAAAAGAAAACTGAAAATCAGCTTTAACTTGGCAAATGCATTTTGAGATTTCTGTAGGGACACAGTTATTCTTCTCCTGTCAAAATGCAGATATTTCACTAGAAGTTTCTTGAAAACAGATATAAACTCAACAAAGGACATGCATGGAAATGGAAGCATACCTAGATGGCCAATAAATGCAGTGTCAATTAGTGAAGCAATGGGATCAGCAGCTAAAGCCATAGCAGCAGGGACTGCAATCCTTAGTATCTCAGAACCAAGTTCATCCATCTTGAAAACCAGTCTGTAATTGTAATACACATTAGCTAGATCATTAAAACGTAAGATGTGCCACTGAGCTTTAGATCAGTGATACTGAAATTCGAGGCAGCAGTAAGAGCCAAATGGCAAATATGGCGAAAATGTATGGAAAGAAGAGAGACTATACCTTGCATCTCTAAAGAAAACCAGGATTGGCATCTTCCATTTTCTCTCAGCTAGCTGCAAAGCTTTATCCTCAGCCATGGTATCAAATCAAGTCCTCACTTGTTTGGAGTGCAAATAAGTCAATTTAGCTTGTGGGGATACCGAAAAAAGGATTCAATTCTCACAAGCTAATAATCTCTGTAACCTGCAGAGTTCATGAATTGGATTAGCACTAAAGTCCATCAACAACCAAGATTCAAGCACATCACAGACAGTTGATTTATATTACTAGAACAATGGCTATAGAAATGAAAGAACATTATCACCCCAGCAAACAAATAATAATGCTCAAAAACAAGCCAACCTTGTTTTTAAGATGATTTCAGAAGGGAGATCCTGTAGAAAGGCTACAGATGAAACAAAAGCTAATGCTAGTGGAGTAGCTCAAGGACATAATCTAGTGAGCTTATATGCTTTTTGCCTTAACCTTGGATTATAGTTGAACCTCCCCTGGTTCTTCAATAAAGGAAAAACACATGTCAAAGGAAGTTTCTTTCCAATCATGAACGTGTAAGACGGTATGGAAAATTGCAAATTCCAAGCTAGCAGACCCCTGCTTTATATATAGTTTCTGATTAAAATTTAATTGTGTTGAGACAGCTGCACATAAATTTAAGCACACCCAACAGACATAATTGGTAAGGGAAGAAAAGACAAGATTTGTGTGGTTGGATTGTAAAGTCATATTTACAGGTAAAATATGGGGGGAAAAACGCAACTGTGATAAGTTACAATTTCTTAGAATTCTCCTTACTCAAATTCTACTAGGTTTACCTAAATCTCACTCTTCTGTCGGGATTTTAAAAAAATAATAAAAAAGGTAAAGTAAAAAAAAGTTACCAAAGTGGGTACTGCCTAGAGCAAATGGCCTTGTGGACATGAGAAGAAATTATTGTAGTCAAAGAATGGCACACAATGAGTTGGCAAGCCTTCCAATGCCTATAGACATGGGAAGGCTATTTTTTAAGGGATGGAGCTTGGTTGAGAAAGCTCAGTAGCTTTGAAGAGCTAGGGAGAGCTATAGCTTTAGATTTGAGAGTGGGGTGACTTAAACATTGGGTGGAGAAAGCAAATTTTTATTTTTATGTAAGAGAAACAAATTATTGTGGGAAATATTGAATGAAGATTACTCAAAGGGTTATCACAATATTTATATGTACTATTATTCTAACATAATGGAAAAGATAATTTATTGCTATCTGTAATTGTAGGTCGGTATTTAGCCAAATCACATTAAAAATTGTGCCTCTTCTAATTTTTCTATTGAAGTATTTATATTTGTGCCAAGTGAAAATTTCCCAACACCTTTAATATGAGAAATTTACAATATTTATATTATTTCATACGTCTAGGTTATTTTCCTTTCAATCATAGACCTTATAAAAATATCTCATTTGGATCACAACAGAGACTTTTTTCAGGTTGGATTATAATTTGATGCCAAAATAAAATTTTTTCAGTGATCAAATTTCAATCACCTTGCTTTTTTTTTTTTTTTTTTTTAATCTTTTCAAGTTTATTTTGTTACAAAATCAAGCTAGTGTATGTAAGAATTACTCAAGATAGTTTATAACATTGATTGCTAAGTACTGCCTGCATTGTTCACAAAATTTTCAAGTAAATAATGGAGATATTCAGGTGTTTTCTGAATTTTAAGTCCCGCACAAGACTCGCCTGAAAACTCACAAAAAGAGACATCTTTCTGGCCCAGAAATAATGCAGAAAACAGAAGGAACAATGTACCTAAACTAAAAAGAGCATAATGATTTGTTTTATTTTGCTATAAAAATAAAGGGAAACCAAATTTATTGGAAATTTTGGTTCATGTTTACATCATGCAAACCTCCCTCAGTTCTATATTTCCCTGGCCAACAACAGAACAAGATATCATTATGTTCATGTATAAACAGACACGTATCCTTTATTCTTTCCTTTTTTTTTTAACAATTAATCCCGATTGAAATTTCATCTCAAAATCTCATAACCATAGACAAGATTATAATACTACTGAATCAAATTCACTGTTTATATCATCATTTCTTTTTTTATAGAGAATCACATAAAATTATTTAATTATATGATTATTTTAATTGTTATGCCAATTGTGTCAACAAGACCTTCATAACGTGTACATATTCAGTCTTTCTCTGCAAGGAAGATTCGATTGGTCTTTTCCCCCAGATAAAGACTCAAATAGTGGGTGAAGGGAGGGTTATTGCTTGATTAAAATAAGCCAAAAATTAAGATAAGCGATAGCATCTGAAAGGAACAGTTAATTGGAAATATCATGGAGAAGTCTTGATCTTGTTTTTTGTACATTGCAGTACAAAGGAATAAAGAATTAATCTTTATTTTATACTCCAGTTTAATGTACCAAAGTTTTGGAAAAAAGGCATCACTAGTCAACGTTTCACATCCACAGTAGGTAAGAAACTAATTTAAATAAGCAATCTTGTTAAAAAAACAACTAAAAGAAATGAATAAAATGGACACCTATTACGAAGGTATAGTACTTCTTAATTCCTAATACTAAAGAGTGTCAAACTTAATTGATTAAAAATAATAATTAGATAGAACCTTCACTATGTAATTCTACCCCAGATACATACTTTTCAATAAAGTAAAATTGATCACAATCGATCTATATGATTCAAGATAAAAACAAATTATAGAATCTATATATAAAATAAAGAAATTTCATATGTTTATATCTTAAATTTATGATGAATTGACTATTAAGCAAGAACAATCATGCAACCACAATCATATTTATCGAGCTATACTATCTTAACCTTCCATATATGCAGGCTACGCAGATCAATGCCTATATGACAATTAGTCCTTTAATGCATGCATGGCTGCGCATAAGATGTCTTAATAACCGAAAATAACTGAACAACCTCGACAAAAAGGACAGATGCCGAGTTGTGATAAGTTCATGGAAGTTTCAGTGCTTCAATTAAGGTAGTTAAAACATGGGAGGATGATGGAAAATTCTGCGAAATATTAGCCATGTGAGGTTCAATTACTGAATTGATGAATCTCTAAATCAGGATAAATGCATCTAATATAAAGCTTTTCTCAATTTCTAGGGTAGATCTCTAAATCAGGAAGAATGCATGTAATGTAAAGCTTTCTAAATTTCTATTGTGTGATCATATGCGTGCACTTTGTCTCTTTTAGTTATACAGGGAAGTCTGAATTGATATAAAACCATTCTTGAAATGTTGCTGAAGCTTTTATATGTTAAGTGCTTTTCTTGATATAATGTCAAAACCATTTTAGCTCAAAGGGATTTTTTTTTTTTTTTTTTTCTTGTTGATTGAGGAAAAACTCAGGGGATTTGTTTTAGTTGTTGCATGAGCGTTAAATTGATTGATCCTATCATTGTAGGGGACATTTGAGACAAGATAAAGATCTAACAAAGAGTTTGAACCATGCTATCCATATTCATGTTTTATTTACATTTTCTCGATAATCAAATGAAGATTTTCCTTTATATATATGAAAAAAAAAGTTGATCACCATGCAAGAGGTAAATTCTGGTATTCAACTTCCCATCATAGCAATTTTATAAATTTACAAATTATATATATATATATATATATATATATATATATATATATATATATAGTTTAAATAACCTTATATGGAATGATGTTAAGTTTGCCTAGTTTTGCAGTTACGTTTGATACAATATAGTGTAATTAAATTTTAATAAAATACAAATTCAACTTATCATTTATTTTAAACACATATTTATTCAAATACAACCTAAAAGAACAATTAATTTTTTATATTTCATTAATACCTCATAACTAAATGGATCTCACACCATATCAGTTCATGATCTTTAGCTATCAAAGCTTCAGAGAATCAATTAAATTGAATTCCTAATAGTACTATTTTATTTGATTTTTCAAGTGCTTTTATAATCAAACTGAAGATAATGACAGGTAAGCAAACCACTAACCAACATATGGAAATCCATTAAATGTCCAAGGTGGT
Source organism: Hevea brasiliensis (assembly GCF_030052815.1). Taxonomy (NCBI): domain Eukaryota; kingdom Viridiplantae; phylum Streptophyta; class Magnoliopsida; order Malpighiales; family Euphorbiaceae; genus Hevea; species Hevea brasiliensis. The sequence continues at coordinate 5,264,810 of NC_079506.1, read as the reverse complement.
CAGCCACAACCTAACATCAACTTAGAATAATGGATGCTACATAGACCCTACAAGGCATAATTTGACCTTGGTTAAGGACTCATTTCTAAACTTCACAAGGTAGACACCTCCCTGGTTATAGCTTACTTAGAACTTACAAATTTTAAATGGGAATTTTTCAATATTATTATTAGAGCCACATTAATTTGTATGGTGGCTTCAAAAGCAACCCTTTAATTTGAATTGAATAAACTTGAAGAGTCACTTAACTTTTTTTTTTTTCCCTTCTTTTGACTAATGTGTAAAAGAAGAAAAAAGAGAGTAAAATAATTATTTGATATATGAATTATTCTTTGACTCTTACCAATAAATTTAAACATTTAAATCATATGGGTTTTTTTTTATATGGAATATTTTTTTTAAATAATACTTTTTTTATTTGAAGAAAAAATATATTAAATTTCTACTGGAACTTTCAATTTAATATCTGAATTTATTCATTATTATAATTCATAAAAATTAGAAATGATCAACAAAATTGAAATTTAGTGAAACCTCGTATGATTTAACTTACAATTAATTCATTTAAATTTATATAATTAATTTAATATATATATATATATATATATATATTAAACTTGACAGAGTCAATGGTCAAACTAATAATGCAGAGTTGGTGAGCTTATTGACCGTACTAATTGCAAACGTTTCGGTATCTTTTCTGTGGTCCGTACTTTCAATTTGGATCACCTGTGGCCTGCCCGCCATTATTCTCTAATCCTTCTCCTTCCCCAGTTTCCCCAAAACTACACTGGTTTAGTAATAATAATAATAATAATAATAATAATAATAATAATAATAATAATAATAATAATAGTTTTAATTTAAATAATTTATTGTTAATTTAATTAAATAAGCCAGTTTTTATTTCCCTTCCACAGCATAAAATGATGGGTATTGTTTATTTATACAATATTGAATTTCAAATTATTGATTTCAAGAAATTAATATTACAATGCAACTTAAAAAAAGAATTAAAATAGTTTTTTTTTTTTTTTAAGCAAGCAATGATATTTAAGAAAAAGTGTAGCATGCAACGTCTGATTATATCTGGTTATCAAACCTTCTCAATACACCCTTTCTCGGACAGAGTATACTGAAAAAAACTTAAAGCAAAACAAAGAAAAAAAAAATTCTAAGAAAAACATAAAATAAAGAATTCTATCCATACTAGTCGAGAAAATAGATATTAATTTGATAGATAAGAATACTTAATAAAGTTGAATAAGTATATAAATATATAATTTAACATTAGCATAAATATCACTATAATGACAAAAATTTAGACCTAACTAAAGGCAATGAAAAGAACTAATTATTGTTATATATGATCATTGAACGTACCTTTTTTCTCCAGAAGTAGCAATAGTCCTTCTCTTTGCAGCAAACTTCAAAGCTCTTTTCCACCAACTTTGATCCTTTTCAATTGCAGGCCAAATACCAACCTATCAGTCTCCTTTTATGGGCACACTCACTCCCTCTCAAATTGATCTCCCATCCCTTCAATTAATTGATTAAAAAAAAGATAATGGGGCGCAAAAACTTTCATCCTTTCTCAAGGGAAAGTGTACACGTATTCAACACACTATGATTTTAGATAGAACTCATGATATTTTTAATAGAATCTACTATAATTTTAAATAATATATTAATTATAAATTAAATGATTATATACACCGGCATATAAATAAGAACAAATAAGAAAAACAACACTATGAAGGAAAAATATTAGGATTGATATATTGCTTAATTTTTTTTTATTGAAGTTGTTGTTTTAGGAGAATTTTTATATGAATTTTTTTTACAAGTTTAATTTTTTTTAATTAAATTTTAGTTTTTTCAGTATAAAATTGTAGGAGTGAGAACTCGAACTTAATTCTGCCAAGTGAGTGATATGCTTCTGGCTATTAAATCAAATCAAACTAGACATTAAATTTTGATTTTTAAATATGAATGCATAAAAATATATGAATGTGGAGGTCACAATATCGAACTTGCAAGGAAAAAAACAAAATTGTGGAATTCCACTGTAACCATTTAAGCTATAACATTCTTGTATATGACATTGTCTAACTTTTTGCTGCAAAATTAAGTGCTTTTAGTAGGTAACACACAAAGCTTTTAGCCAAGTTGGGCTGCGTAGGATCTCCAACATTATATCACATCCTTGGCTATTATTACATTACTTTTTTTTTTTTTTCTCTCTCTCTTACTTTCGTGAAGATGACAAATTTTACAAAATAATATTAATAAACTTTACCAAATTTAAAAATTTAAAACTTTAAAATTATAAACATATGTGATATACATATGAAGCTCAATTGGTTTAATATATAATTGATTTGAAGTGTAAAAAATGCGAAAAAAATATAAATAGTGAATGGCATAAAACAAATAAACTTGTTGTTAGTTGCTGACCACAAATGGGTATGGCCATGGCCTCATAATGACAAGTGAGAAAATGGTATCTCAATATTTTTGTTTCTATTTTCTAGTGGTGTTTTAGCTCTTGTTGATGAGACAATATTCCACTACAAGCTGTCACGGAGTAAGAAGTCTGCTCACCTCAAACTTGCTTCAAACCGTGCGGCCTTAGTCTTCCCCCAAGACTAAGTCAGCCTTCCCACACTCAAAGTCTATAAAGATAGACTAACAAGGGTGACAAAGGGAAAAATGGTGAGAGAGTGAGTGAAACACAAGGAACAAGATTGGCAAAGGGAAAGTAACTTTACTACTCACTGAAAATAGCTTTACAAGCCTAAGGCTCACAAGAGAGCAATAAAGTGGGCTAAATACACAAATACACACTTGGAAGCTTTGGTATGGCTTGAGAGCATGTGGAGACTCTTGGTTGCCCAAATGAAGGCCAAAAACCCCTATTTATAGCCTTCATGCCGAGTTGGAACTCCTTTGGCGGCCAAAATTCGAAAATTGGCGGGTTGGCAAAATGCAGCGGGAACCTCGTTTTGGCGGCTTCCCATCGCCCGGCTTGCCCCAAAAGCGCCAAAGACGCCTCGGCACCTCGAACCTCATTTTGGCGTGCGAGGCGGACTTAACCTCGTTTTGGCCTGCTCCTCAAGAACTCTCCCGCTTGCCCGGTTGGCTGCTTGCCGAAAATTGACTCCCGCAAACATTGCCTCCCGGCAATGCACCTTCCCTTCGCCCCACAAGGGATTACACCTACTGAACCTCCCTCTGTAGGCAACCTCGCAGAAAAAAATTGGACTTCTCCGGGAGACCAAATTTGTGGGGTGACATTCTCCCCCACTCAATCCGCACGACGCCCTCGTCGTTTGGACCTCCTCCCATGCCTCCCGGCATGCACCGCAGTGTTGCTTCGGGCTTGCTCTAACTGTGCTCCTGCAGTACCTCCCTCGTCCCTGTGGCTAAGTGCACCAGCTCTTCCCTCGGCTTTGCACTTCCGCCTGCTCTTCCTCGAGCGATGTCGCCTCGGACCCTCCTGCCTCGGCGAAGACTCCTCCTTTGGACTTCTGGCTACTGCATTTCCCCTTGCACAGTCCACCTTCTCCCTTGGTGGATGCCCTTTCTGCAACTTCGGAGTGTGTCCCCTCTTACACTCCTTCTGATCCTTCTTCGGAGTACCTCCTCCTTTCCCATGCTGCTTCTCTCCCTGAGCAGCTGATGAAGGATCATGCTTCTCAACATGCATGGTTGCAAGGGTGTTGGACGCCTTCCCTCGCAACAACGGCACCACACATGTACCACCTCCCTCCGTGATACACATGCTATTGGCGAATAACATCGGGATCGCCTTAGCTCGGTCCACGAACTCGACCCCAAGTATGCATGGAGAATCATCCATAGAGACAACAAAGAAATCTAAGGTACCATGCCAGTCTCCAATGCGTACCTTAGTGTCTCGGGCTACACCGTGTATCAGGTTGGGTGTGGAGTTGACTGCCTTCAACCATCCCATCTCTCTCTCATACGGGATGCCCAACCTCTTAGCTTCCTCCACCGTCAGGAAGTTGTGGGATGCCCCGGTGTCCAACAATGCCCGCAGCTTTTGTCCTCCCACCTCGATCTGGACAAAAGGTCGCCCCTTCTCCACATTCACGGTCCCTTTCTCCTGGACCTTCAGGGCACTCAACTGCAAGGATCCCATGGTCGCCTCCCTGGGTTGGAAAGGTGCCTTCTCCCTTTCCTCGACCAACGCCGAGAGCTTACTCTTCTTCGGACACTCTCGAGCTCTATGGGGTCCATCACAAAGAAAGCACGAAAGAGGAGGGCGTTGCATACCTCGGTCTTCCCTCTGACTCCTAGGATGCACCTCCTTCGGCTGGTGGGATTTGGAGCTTCTATCCTTGCCTCCGCTGTTGCCTCCCTCGCTCCTCCGGAACTCCATGAGGGATTCAGCTATGGAGATGGCGGTAGCTAGATCTCGTGCTCCACGCCTCTCAATCTCCATTCGGGCCCAAGTCTGCAGCCATCCAGAAGGCAAAGAGAGCTTCCGATCGGTAGTCCGGATCTCCAACAAAGTCTCCATAAATTCCTTTACGTACTCCCGAATACTACCCCTATGTGACAGACTCCTCAACTGCCCTTGCTTCAGGCGCGGCATTCTCCGGTAAAGCGCCTCTTGAGCTCCCTCTTGAACTCATCCCATGAGGCAATGGTGCAAAGCCCTTTCTCCATGTCGCCGTGCCTCCGTCTCCACCAAACCATAGCAGTATCCACCAAATACAAGGGCGCATGGTCCACCTTCTTGGCATCATCCGTTATGCCAATCGCCCTGAAATACTGCTCCAAGCTCCACAAGAAGTTGTCAATCTCCTTCGCATTCCTAGCGCCACTATACACACTTGGCTTCGGAACCTCCACTCGCGAAGGGATAACAAGACTAGCCCCGGAAGTAGTGGCAACTCCCCCACGTGCCACGGCCATAGCAACAAGAGACACTTGCTGCTCGACTTCCTTCAACTTCCCCATGGCCCATTCCAACTGTTCCTTTAGGGACCTATTCTCATCCCTTAAGGCAGCAATTTCCCCCATTTGAGAAAGGCGTAGGGACTCACCTTCACTAGCCAGCTTGTCGAATGCAGCGTTCAAGGCACCCTGCATGTCCCCTCGAAGCTCTTCCATCCTCTCATCGAGCTCCATCAAGCGGGTGTCCATCTCCTCGAACCTTTCCTCTCCATCCACGAGGTGCAATTCGACCTTGGCGAGACGTCTCTCCAAGTCTCCCAAGTCCTCCCTTGCTCGGCTAGGATCCCTTGACTTACCTCGGCCTTTTCTCCTGCCGCCTTCATGCTCCACAACCGTAGGAGCAACACCCACACCAAGGGTGATCTCACTCTGGTCCGCCATTGTCACCTTCAAGAGCAACCGAAGCTCTGATATTGCTTAACCTGCTCTGATACCACCTGTCACGGAGTAAGAAGTCTGCTCACCTCAAACTTGCTTCAAACCGTGCGGCCTTAGTCTTCCCCCAAGACTAAGTCAGCCTTCCCACACTCAAAGTCTATAAAGATAGACTAACAAGGGTGACAAAGGGAAAAATGGTGAGAGAGTGAGTGAAACACAAGGAACAAGTTTGGCAAAGGGAAAGTAACTTTACTACTCAAAGAAAATAGCTTTACAAGCCTAAGGCTCACAAGAGAGCAATAAAGTGGGCTAAATACACAAATACACACTTGGAAGCTTTGGTATGGCTTGAGAGCATGTGGAGACTCTTGGTTGCCCAAATGAAGGCCAAAAACCCCTATTTATAGCCTTCATGCCGAGTTGGAACTCCTTTGGCGGCCAAAATTCGAAAATTGGCGGGTTGGCAAAATTCTGGCGGGGAACCTCGTTTTGGCGGCTTCCCATCGCCCGGCTTGCCCCAGCAAGCGCCCAGCACGCCTCCAGCACCTCTGAACCTCATTTTGGCGTGCAGTAGGCAGACTTAACCTCGTTTTGGCCTGCTCCTCCCGGCAACTCTCCTGCTTGCCCGGTTGGCCTGTTTGCCCCGAAAATTGACTCCCGCAAACATTGCCTCCCGGCAATGCACCTTCCCTTCGCCCCACAAGGGATTACACCTACTGAACCTCCCTCTGTAGGCAACCTCGCAGAAAAAAATTGGACTTCTCCGGGAGACCAAATTTGTGGGGTGACAAAGCACATAGCGAGGGAGAGAGAGAGGGAGAGAGAGAGGGAGAGAGAGGGTACACCATGGTACAATTGCTAATTTAAACACATTATTTAATTACATATTTACAATCTTTTGAACTAAACTTTTCATAGTGACAAAAAGTACCATATGTAATTAACAACAATATTTTGATAAATTTGGAGGACCCCAAGATATTAACATTTGCAATTTGTTGATAAGTTAATTTATTTAGGCTTAGTGCTGTAATTCCTTGTTTTAGCTATTCCCCTTCCCTTTTGTTTCTAATATCTCAAAAGTTAATTTATTGGGGGATGCCTATTGGCCAGGATATTGGGGGACACGTATTGGCCGGAATTTAGTTGACGATGATCATGCTAATTTTTTTCTGGAGCCCTTTTAATTAATAAAATTATCATTCACAAAAAAAATTCTCAAAAGTTAAATGTTAGAGCATTCAATCAAATTCAAAAGTTTAAACCATTAAGCGGTGAAATTTAAATACTTCTTTTAATATTTATGACGAAGAATATCATCGAGTTAGCTTTTAAATATCAATATTAAATCTTTTTTCCGAACAATTTAATTAGGCATGCATTTCCATATCAACCTGATGTATTTAGGATAAATAATCCTAAAACAATAACAGTAGAATCAAAACTCTAATTAATAAAAAAGAGAAACTTTCTCATTCTTATCAAATTGAACTATAATTAATAAAAAAGAGAAACTTTCTCATTCTTATCAAATTGAACTAACCCTATTAAGTAAATTCTAAATTTTAATTTGTTGTATTCTTTTTTTAAGTGATGCAAAATCTTTGAATATTTTCTATAGTTTTGCTTTTGTGGCTAACTAGTAACTTGTGAATTAAACTGAATACTCTAATATTAAGTGCTTACTAGGTAGAAATAATCAAATTTATTCTAAAAATTGGAAAAATATATTGTGCTTAAATTGAAAAAAAAAAAAAAACCCAAAAATAGTTTCTAGATGGTGAAGACATAATCTTGAAGAAACTCATCAAAGAGATATATAGTACAAGAATATAATATAAAATATAGATGAAATCCACTTTCGCGTGGAAGCCATAGATACCACAATGTCAAGTTCAATTAAACTATAAGACAGTGGAATCCACTTTCGAGTTGCAACCGTATTATTATTGCATGCCATGCCAATTTCAATAGAATATTAATTGGAATTCTAGTCATCTAGCTTTTTCTTATGCACCTAAGCAAAATTTTGATCTAATGATAGCCTCTTCTTTTGTTTTCTTGACTAAATTCTTAAGCAATTAAAGCAAAAGTATAGATATTTATATGGACTTGCAATGAGGATAAGTTTCGCCTATCTTGATTAATTATAAGAAGATGGAATCTACTTTCGTGTGGAAGACACACTCAGTTGCCACCCAAGAGATGATAAAAATACTCCCTCAAGCGATAAGACTTCGAGCTCTAATTACATTACTTAAGATTGACACGATAAGTAATTCAAATCAATCTACAATTCAAACAGATCTAATTCCATTTATTAAAAAAAAAAAAAGATGAGATTCAAAATACGTATAATAAGAAATAATGTGAACCGTTATTGTTATGAATAGAATGATTAATTTTATGAAGTTGAACAAAATATCCAACTAGATAAATATGTTGTCTTTTCCCACTTAAAAAGATGAGGTTCACATAAGTAGTCTGCAGTAGTGGAGCTTCCATTTTTGGCATCATATAGAAAAAGTGATGTTTCACGTACCCAATATTAATTATTAAAAAAAAGAAGAATATTACAAATGGTGACTAATAAGAGACGGGTGTCACAAAAATGTTGTCATTATTTGGTAATGCGATAGATTAAGTGCATGCTAAGTGAACTCTAGTAGTGCTTAACAGCAAAATTATATATATATAAACTACTAGTTAAGTGCACCATTGGTGCTTAGAGATGCCTAGGATTAGGAGAGAGCTTCCCTTGTCCACCAATGTTGCACCCTCCATGCTTACATGATAAGATAATTAATTTCCACGTTCATGGCAATGAAATTTTTTTAGATTAATTAATAATGCTCTCATCTTTTAGAGCTTTTGGCTGTTACTTTCAAGCAAAACTACAATATGCACTAATTAATCCTTCTTCTCGAAAGTCTTCATTTCCATATATGTCAATCCCTATTTTTTTTGTTGAATATAGAACTTGAGACCTCATTAAAGTAATATTTGAAAAGCGAATATTTACATCTAAAAGGAGTATTTTATAAGGAAATCTAGATGTCATTCTGCAACTTTTTGTTAATGATTGATGCTTAATTTTCTATATTGTTGCCCACAATTGATTAATATTTTCTACCAGAAAGTTTAGACTCAACAAATCCACTTGATCAATTAATGTACATATAAACTTATACTACAGAAGTATGTTATGATAAGTGCATGCTTAGCTAAACGCAATGTATATTCATACATAAGAGCATTTATGGATATCTTGAAAACCAAATGCTTGGTGAAGCTTTAATTTGTTTTAATTAGTTTCCCATGTGTGTACGTGTCCTATTTGTTGCTTCCCCCATTGGTGATACTATTAAATTAATTGCCCTACTGATTCAATATGGGTGCGTTTTGCAACTTTTTTTGTATTTGCTTCTGATTTTTTCATTCAGTATCTTGATTTTTAGGTTGGGTGTATCGTGATAATTTAAAGATTGGAATTATACCTCAAAGAGGCAAGGTGGGTTCAAGATTTGTGTTTTGCTCCAGCTTTTTAATTTCACTTGACATGAATTTGAAGATTGGAATCATACCTCAGGAATCAACTGGTTTTCTAATAGCTTATAAAAAATTAAACAAAAAAGAAAAAGAAACTGGTTTTCTAAGAACTAAGCAATGCTGTGGATCCATTCACTCAAAGGCTACATAAAATTATTTGATAAGAGCTTTCAATTGGAAAATATTATCTTATAAGGAATAGTGCTTTTCATCACTGTAATCAATTTGCGGAATTGACATCCAGAAAAACATTCATTATGCTGTGAAGTTTACCAATCACTGCTTGAATAAAGACAGATTGTAAATTAGAATCCTGTAATTTTCAAGCTTTTAATTGGATTTTATAATTAGTGTGTGCATTAGATTTGGTGTTTGGCTTCTATATCATTATTTAGGTACAATGATTGTGAATGCACAAACTAATTACCATTCTTGAATATATAAATTTGCTAGTGTTTTGTTCATTGACTTATAGTATGGTGGTCCTTCCTTTCTTAATCAACTCTTGTGAAAGTGGATTCAAAAGATCGAGATGTTAACCCTAGTGCAAGTAGTTGCAAGATGATGCAACTAATTAATTAATTAACAACCTAATAAGTATCTTATTTTGTGCTAATTATAATTATGTACTTCTTTATATACAAAATAACAGACTTTCAACAATGTATTAATGAATTTGTCGCTAATCATATATATATATATATATATATATGTTAGAGACATATTAGCAATGAATTTGTCACTAATCTATCTCTAATCCGTCTCTAAATCTTCTTAGTGATAAGGGTTTAGAGACAACAATGAATTCATCGCTAATGCTTTATTAATTTAAAAACAACTTTTAGCGACGAATTCATTCAAATTTGTTGCTAATAAATATTATTGGCGATGAAATTTTGATCATCAATAAATTCATCAGTATATATGGTATTATTATTTGATGATGTTGGTTTCTATAAGTTTTAGGTAGGGTTTTCCTATTCTTTGAAGAATGTTATTATAGGAATTTTCATTAAATTTAGTAGTCTTGAGAATATTTGAAACTATCAAATTTTTAGTGTCATATTTTCTTTTTTAAAATGAAAATGTGTCAAAGTGATGCAGACTCTCAAGCACTGGAAGTAGTAAATTTAGTTAATTTCTGACTGATTAGATTGATTAATCAGTTGGTCCATTCCAATAATTAAAAGTGGAATTAGGTATATTGAAATATCTTTGGTGCAGGTGGACATTTAACAATGAACAAATGATTATATATTGACTGCTAATTGTTAGAAATTTTGATAATGTGCTCCCCTTTAGAAATTTTGATATACCAAAGGTAAAATAAAAAAAAATAAAAAATACTGCACTTTCTCATTATGCTGAATAATTCACAATAATTATGTGAAAAAAAACATCTCTGTAGATGTTGTATTATACTTACAAGCACATAATTTCTTTCAACCTTTATATATATATATATATATATATATATATATATATTCCTCTCTGTTTATGATGTTTCATATATATGCTGATAAAAATGGAGTTCTAAACACTATGTAATTAAGAGGGATTTAATACATTGTGCAGGTGCTGTTATATACTTGGGTTCGATGTTTCTGATCATATTTGCTATCCAGGACTAGTAGACATTGTGCTTGGTTATGATATTTTGGCTTGATAAGATTCAAAACCACCCGAAAATGGGAGCTCAAGCCTACTCGAATCAATATTGGCAATCCATTTCCAGAATCTAGCATGTCCTGCATGTTTCTTCCTGCTCCATACATGGGCTTGTTCTTGGTTCCCACGTACAGTTTGAACACTGTTGAACCCTTTGCTTCAGCATACAGTTTTGAACCCTGCAAGCTTGAACTCAGCATTTCATATACAAATTGAGTTTTCACACTAAATTTAAGGTAGACAAAAGCCTAAACCTACTAAACAAGCTACAGGAGGCGACCAAAGAACTTTTGAAGATAAAATTTAAAGGGGATGACGTATGAGACATGCTTACACGAGACATTGCGAAGGGAAGGCGACCGAAGAACATTTCAAGCAATGGAGGTTGAATGTGAAGGCCAAAGAGCTTAGACTTGTTTTCTATGATAAGATCCATGGAAGAGTTGCAGGTGAGGATCTTAGTTGTAACACCAGTGCCATCTACTCCTTCCCCTAGTTCAAATTGCTGGATTCCTGCCATCTGCATCACATTTTTTCTGACTTCAAATCTAAAGGGAAAAAAGTATTGGGATTTGGTAAAAAGATAGTGTGGTGCCCGGACCTTTATCAACAGTCCAAGAAAATTATAAGACTGGTATAAAAATGTTTACGAGTGTGAGACCAGTTTGGCCCCATTAGTAGTTAGAAGGCTGCCCATTTAGCCCAAAATTTGGAGCTTTTTCAGAGACTTGATTGGGCTTTAGAGTTAGGTCCGATGTAAATAGGAATGTCATTAGAGCAGGAGAGGATAGATTTTGCAATTTCCATCCTGTCCCCCTAAGTTTTGAGCAAGAAATCTGACCTAAAAAGAAAAAGCACTGTAGACCTATTAAAGTAATTTTTATTTTGAGCAGCATCAAATTGAGTAATTGAAATTGATTTGGATTACTCATCGAGTTATCGTGTGGAAAACTTTTGAGTTTTTGTGGATTATTGATTGTTTCAAGTCAAAGTTTAAGTTGATCGGATCAATTCAAATAGGTTAATTTTGAACGAATTATACAAATAGTCAAACTGCATATTTGGATTCATCCAATTTGAGTCATTTCAAATTTTTTGTGAATTGACAATTATTATATACTGTTTTGACTAAACTAAGTTTAGATTGAGTTGAAGGACCGAGTTAAAATTTACCACATCATACAAGGGTGAGAACTAATTTTCGATAGATATTAAGTATTATCTCTAAAAAGTAAAGCACATGTACAGTCTACCTATTGAATAATTATACAATACAATCATTTTACGTATATGGATTGTATTCTCATAATTAATCATGACAAGACTCTTATGAGATTCAACAAAATCAATTATAATAATAAAACTGTTATATAATTGCTGTATTGAACCCTCATCCTACCGAGTTGATCTCCTTTAATATCACTACAGGAATTTGATCCTTAAGTTCTATGCTACTAGAATTGCAACTGCAAGTTTTAAAAAAATATGTATAAGGACACAGAAAAGAAATAGATCATGTACCTTGATCGACATCTTGGGTGGCGGTGGCTTAGTAGCAATGTAGAAAACAAGCAAGGCAACTCCCAAACTCACCAAAAGTCTCCAACTTATTTGCAAAGAAACCCAAGCACAAGAATTGTGATGCATACATTTTGCATAATCATTTAGGTTTAATTTCATAGCTATTTTATTTGATTATTAGTCACTTTTAGCTAATTTCATTAGTTATTTAGTTAGTTTTCCATAATTGTCAATTTTGGATTAATTTGTAATTTTTACTTTGTTTTGTAGGAAAAATGGTGTTTTTGAAGGACTAAAGAGAATTTTGCCATTGAGGAGTGTCTTCTACAGCAAAAAGATGTCAAAAACAAGTTTTCAAGCTGAAATATGCATTGACCAAACTGTGCATAACTTGCCGCATAAGCTATGCAGATCTGCATAAGGAGAAAGATCACTGTTCCAGAACCAGCCGAAATGTGCATAAGGAGACTGCATAGCTTATGCACATTCTCGCCTCCCTTATGCACATTCACGAAATTGTGCATAACCTATGCACCAAGTCATGCGACCGCATAAGTGACCTGAACCAGTAAAGCGCATAAGGGACTGCATAACTTATGCGATCCACTTATGCGATCCCATGAAGAGTTCATTAATGAGTCGGAGATTCCCTCAAATAATTCCTCCTAGAACATACCATTTTAGGGCTCCATGTCAGAAAAATGCTATAAATAGTCCCATTTTCTCATTTTAGAATAGAGACAAGGAGAAAAGAAGAAGAGGAGAAGAGAGGCAGAATTTGAGGAGTCATTTTCACCTTCCACACCATTTTTAACCAAGATTTGCAGATTTCTTCCTTCCTTTACATTTTTCTACATTTCTAGTGTTTAATTTCTTACTTCTTAGCTTAGATTAAAGCTTTATTTCCATTTAAACTCATCATATCTTGTAAGCATTATGGATAGTGAGTAGTTTACTTTTGATTCTGGAGTAAGGGATGTAATATTTTAGTTATTTTTGTGGATTTGAACTGGGTTAGTCCCAATTTAATGAATTTATGAGGTTTAATCCATTTCTTGTGTGCTTATTCACATGCTTAATGAAGGGCCCCATTAAGTTATGTTCTTAATCCTTGGTTGAAGCACCGAAAGGAGAAAACCAAGTGATAGTTAATCAAGAAATTGGACTTAATTAACTTAGATCTAGAAATAGACTAAGGGTTAAGAGGGTTTTAATAGATTGATTAAAGAACCTAATGGGTCTTGGTTAATTTTAACTCCACGAAAGTAGGATTAAGTTAATTAAGGCACTCTTTGTCTCACTCGAAAGAGTTTTCAAAGGATTTTAGAATTAATCTCCTTTAAACCCATAAATTTCATGGATTGGGCTAGCTAGGGAAAATCCCAAAATAGCTTGAATATGAAATCCCGAACTCCGGAATCGCCTTTTTATCATTGTTAATTTCTAATCGAATTTAATTACTTGCCATTTTGAATATTGCCATATTTGAACTTGCTTACTTCAATTTGATGCAATTTTAGTTTAATTAATACATTGTTGAATAGAATATTAATTTTGCACATTTAAATTGCATATCCCATTACCCATTAATTTACTACTTTAAATACTTCGATTTAGTCAACTTTTATATCAAAAATTCAATCATTAACACGACTCCTCGTGGGATCGATATTTTTCTATACTACTTGTACGACCCGTGCACTTGCGGTTGGGACGCATCAAGTTTTTGGCGCCGTTGCCGGGGAGTTGTTTGTTTAAGATTGAATTCTTGATTATTTTAGTGTTTATAGTTTTATCTTTGTTATCTTTTCATTTTGTGTTTGTTTGTTCTTTTTTTAGGTACTCTTAATCTTTTATGAGAAGAGCTAGAAGCACAAGTGACACATCCTTATTATTTAATCCTGAAATTGAGAAGTTTTGTAGAGCCAACAAGAAAGAAACCAGAAGAAGAAAAGAAGCATTGAGAGCAGCTGAAATTTAACGAGAAATGGCTGAAGAAAGAGTTGGAATCGGTGGTGATAATGCTGAAAAAGATCGAAACAATGAAAATGTAGCTCATGGTGAAGAAGTTGTAAATGCTAATGTGCCTAAGGGAAGTATGATGGATCACGCATTTCCTCATTTTGATGATTTAAGAGAGAGTATAGCAAGACCAAGAATTGATGCCAATAGTTACAAGATGGATTTTGGAGTCCTTCAAATGATTCAGAATTCTCAATTTGGGGGTCATCCTTCTGAAAATCCACACACACATCTGAAGAAGTTTGCTATGATTTGTGACATGCAAAAACAACCTGGAGTATCTGATGATGCAGCAAGGCTAAAATTGTTTCCATTCTCTTTGAAAGATAGAGCATTGGATTGGCTTGATTCTTTACCTCACAACTCAATTACAAATTGGGAGCAGCTCACTGATGCATTTCTTGCCCAATACTTTCCACCTGGAAAAACTCAAGAGTTGAGGAATCAAATGATTGCTTTTAGACCAAGAGAAGATGAGACTTTTTATGAGTCATGGATGAGATGGAAGGAGTTGGAGAGACAATGTCCACATCATGCCATTCCTAAATGGATGATAAACCAGAATTTTTACACAAATGTCACTCCTGCTATCAGAGGAATCATTGATGCTCAAGCGGAGAATTCATCATTAAGCATGAAGATGAAGCTTATGAGTTATTAGAGAAAATATCAAAGAACAGTCATCTATGGAGTAGTCCAATACGGTCAACTACTACTAAAAATAGGCAAGTTGATGGAATGTATGAGCTTGATCGATTCAACATTATCAATTCAAAATTTGATTCACTCATTATTGTCATTACTAAGAAAATGGAGGATTTAAGTATGCTAGTCAGTTCATCATCATGCTCTGGAAGTTCTCAACAAGTTACTTATGCAGAAGGAACAATGAGCTGTGGAGTAGATTATCCTTCATATGCTTGGAGGAATCATCCCAATTTTTCATGGGAGAATCAGCAAAATCAAGCTTCAACTCAGAACTTTCCATCACAACAACAAGAGCATCAATACCAACAACCTAGGCAACCACCACCTAGTTTTCAGCAAAAGAATGCAAATACTGCACCTTTACCAAGACAGCAAGAACAAAGTTCCACCACAGAGGCTTTATTACAACAAATTCTTGCTAATCAAATTAAGCGTGATGAAGAGTTGAGAGAGATGAAAGCAAGGCTGGAACAAATGCAAACACACAATAGGATGCTGGAAAATCAGATTGCACAACAAGCATGCTCATCAAGTACCAATTCTATGGGGAAACTTCCTAGTCAAACAGAAAATCCAAGGGAGCAATGTCATGCCATCACACTGAGGAGTGGTAAAATAGTGCATACTGAGAAGAGTGAAAAAGCTGAGAAGAGAGAAAATGAGAAAGATGTCAAGGGAGATGAAAAACAAGAGAGTGTAGAAAAAGGTAAAGAGGAGGTTGAAGAGAAAGAAGAGAAATATATACCTCCAGAGCCTTACAAGCCACAGCTTCCCTTTCCACAGAGATTTCAAAAAGCCAAGCTTGATAAGCAATTTGGGAAGTTCTTAGAGGTTTTGAAGAAGCTATATATAAATGTGCCTTTTATCGATGCTCTTTCCCAAATGCCTTCTTATGCTAAGTTTTTGAAAGAAATTCTCTCAAACAAAAGAAGACTTGAAGATTATGAGACTGTAGCCTTAACTGAGGAATGTAGTGCTATCCTCCAAAGGAAACTTCCTCCAAAGCTCAAGGATCCAGGGAGTTTTTCAATTCCATGCCATATTGGGGAATCATGTTCTATAAAAGCTTTATGTGATTTAGGGGCTAGTGTAAGCCTTATGCCCCTCTCCATCTATGAGAAGCTTAACATGGGAGATCTTAAGCCAACCCACATTTCTCTTCAGTTGGCAGACAGATCAATTAAATATCCAGAAGGGATCTTGGAAAATATACCACTGAAGGTTGGAAAATTTTACATCCCAGTTGACTTTGTCATTTTGGACATGGAAGAGGATTCTCATATGCCAATCATTTTGGGGAGGCCTTTCCTGGCTACAGCTGGTGCTTTGATTGACGTGAAAGGTGAAAAGCTTACTCTTAGAATCGGAGAGGATCAGTTAGTCTTCAATATTGGCAATGATAAGAAGAAGCAACATGAAGATGTAGACTCTTGTTTGAGAATTGATATAGTTGATGAGTTAGTAAAAGAGCACTTTAGAAAGAGCTATCCGAAGGCTTCTCTTGAAAGTTGTCTTATCCATGAAGGGAGTATCAATGATGAAAATCCAAAAGAGGCTGCATTTGCACAAGATTTGAATAGTAATCCACCTTGTCCTATGGCACCAATCTTTCAAGTTGAGCAAATGGAGAAAAGTGAAGTAAAGCAACCATCTCTCAAAGAAAAAGATGCACCAAAGGTTGTCAAGAAAGAAATGGTCGGATTTTTAGACAAAGCAACAAGAATCTTCTCATGTGATGGAAAGAAAATGAAGTATAGATTCATTGAAGCACCTATTGGAAACAGAGGCAACAAATTCCAATTTCAGCCACCATGAAACATGAAAAGAGTCTAGCTAAGGACTATAAATTAGCGCTCTTGGGAGGCATCCCAAGTCCTTTTATTTTGCTTTTGTTGATTTACTTTCATTTTCATTAATTTTGTTTTTATCTTAAATTTCCTCAAATTCAATTTTTGACATTATTAAATCTTGTCCCTTGTAGATGTATATCAATGAAGAAAGGTCAGAACTATTGGGAGCTGCAATCAAGTTATTGCAGAGAGGAAAAATGCAATCTGCGAGAAAGGAAAAGTCTGCAGCAGATAGATTCTCATCCTTGAGCTGCAATCTGGTTTATGCAGAGAGGAAGAAGAAATTCTGCAGCAAAGAGGGTGTTTGCAGCAGATGGCTTGTGTTTTTGGTGAGGTTGGGTGTGAGACTTTTAAGTATGTGTGATTTTAATCTTAATATGGTGGTAAGTGAGTCATTTTTGCAGTTTTGAGCTTCTTTGGGTTGTAGGATTCAAGGTAAAAATGCTGCATTTTCTTGGCAAAACTTGGAGTCTTCATTTCATCATTTGTGGTTAGATGCAACTTCATGCAAATTTTATGGAGTTTTATGTGCTAAATGTTGATTTGCAGAATTTGTCTTAAAATGGCATAGTTCTCAAAGGTCTTTTATGTAGGATCCATTTTTACATGCTTGTGTGATGCCTTTTTGATGAACTTTGTATATATTGATGTGTTTTTTTTGTGAAAATTTCTCATGGTTTATGCTTCATAGAATTATATTTCTTCATTTTAGGGTATTTTTCACACTTGCAAATCATATTCTATTGCAATCCTAATCTTGTTGAATTGTGCATAAGCAACTGCATAGCTTATGCAATCCTGCATAACCACAATTCTTGCCATTTTTCACCTTTATTGCAAGTGCATAAGGAGAGTGCATAGCCTATGCAGTTCTGCATAACCTCATTTTGTCAAATTTCATATCTGTAAAAACTGCATAAGGTGAGTGCATGACTTATGCACAACTGCATGACTTCAAATCCTGCATTTTCTCTCTCTGCCGAAGTCTGCATAAGCAGA
Source organism: Hevea brasiliensis (assembly GCF_030052815.1). Taxonomy (NCBI): domain Eukaryota; kingdom Viridiplantae; phylum Streptophyta; class Magnoliopsida; order Malpighiales; family Euphorbiaceae; genus Hevea; species Hevea brasiliensis. The sequence continues at coordinate 5,247,129 of NC_079506.1, read as the reverse complement.
GTGCATAACTTATGCACTTCTGCATAACCAAAAACTCTGATTTTCTCAAACTTGCCGAGGGGTGCATAAGCAGAGTGCATAACCTATGCACTTCTGCATAACCAAAAAACTCTGAACTTCCAGTTCTGCCGAGGGGTGCATAAGGAAGATGCATAACTTATGCACTTCCGCATGACCAGAAACTCCAAAAATTCAAACTTGCCGAGGGGTGCATAAGCAGAGTGCATAACCTATGCACTTCTGCATGACCAGAAACCCAGAAAAACCAAAGTTGCGAGACACGCATAAGCGAGTGCATAGCTTATGCATACGCATGACCTCATACTCGAATTTCAAAACCTACCGAAGAGTGCATAAGCGAGTGCATAGCTTATGCACATCCGCATAACCACCAACCCAAGTTCCAAAATTGCCGAAGGCGCATAAGCAGAGTGCATGACCTATGCACACGCATGACCCAAATTACGAAAAACCAATGCCGAGAGGTGCATAAGGGAGTGCATAACTTATGCACTCCGCATGACTTCGCTCCTCAAAATTTCAAGACCAGTGAGACTTGCATAAGGAGAGTGCATAACTTATGCACCCGCATGACTTCGCTCCTCAAAATTTCAAGACCAGCCGAGACTTGCATAAGGAGAGTGCATAACTTATGCACTTCCGCATGACCAAAAAAAAAAAAAAAATATCAAAAAATAAAAAAAAAAATATATTTTTATAGCCTATGCAACCCTTATTGCCACTTATGCAGCACCGCATGGCTTATGCACCCTACTTATGCACAAAAAAAAAAAAAAAAAAAATTATGCAAATATTTTACATAGCCTATGCAACCCTTATTGCCACTCATGCAGAACCGCACGGCTTATGCACCCTACTTATGCACATGTTCTGGAAAAGTTAAAACCTGCTGAGACTTGCATAAGGAGAGTGCATAACTTATGCACTTCCGCATGACCAAAAAAAAAAAAAAAAAAAAAAATTTTTTTTGCAAATATTTTACATAGCCTATGCAACCCTTATTGCCACTCATGCAGAACCCCCGGGGTTATGCACCCGAATTTTGCACATGTTTTGGACAGCACTTTACTGTGCATAACTCTGACCTCTTATGCATCACCATTATTCCTTGAATTCTCATCCGCTCTATACTGTAACTCTTTCCTTTTGCTCTTAAATTTCACAATTCTGTAATTTCTCTTTACTTTGAATTTTGATAATGCACTACTTGAGACATTGAGGACAATGTCTAATTTTGAGTTTGGGGGTGCACATTCATTTTGATTTTTGCTTCATTTTTTTTACATTTTGAGTATAGGAACATCTCATCCCATTTCATTTACATATATTGTAAATATTTTACATATACATCCATACATACATATACATAACACATTTACACACACATTATACATCACTTAGAAATTATACACTTTGCACACAAATAGACTTCTTCCATTTAGTTAATGCATTGCTCATTTTTAGGAATCATGCATCATGCATTAAAATCTTTTGCCAAATCCCTTGAGTATTGAAAAGTTGCCTATGAGAGTGATTTGACTTACCTTTAGTTGGGTTTGTGGATCGAAAGTTTCCTAAGAGGTGCAAAGTTTTGAAGTGTTTATCCCTTGCCTATATCTTCTTAGCCAAAAAGCCACCCAACTAGTCCTTTAGAGATTGGAGTGTTTAGAGGGAGTTATTGGATATAAGGTAGTCAAATGATGTCTCACCAATCCTAGAACAAATTTTCTAAACCTTTCAAGGCGAAATATCAGCTTATACTTGAAAAGAGAGATGATTAGGCATTCTTTGATTTAAACCTTCTCATTTTAAACCTTTGGCCCTTTTTCCTAATTAAAATTGACCTTTGAAAACCCCTTTGAGCCTTTTTATCCCTAATTTTTCTTGAAATCCTTATTGCTACCTAGCCAATGAACCAAACACTCCAACCCTTTTCATGAGAATAATATTGAATATTAGGTTCACTTTCTAAAAAATAAAAATAAAATAAAATAAAAAAAAAGAAAAAAATATACAAAAAAAGGGAGAAGAAGTGCTTGTCATCTTGTAAAAGTGCTAGTATATGTGCTTTTCACTATTGCCATTCAAAATGAAAGAAATCCACCCAAAGTATTAAAAGAAATGAGTTTGGGGGTGGCATTTTTAGGGACAATCATCAAAAGAAAATGCAAAATACAAGTCTAAAGTATCAAAATGTCCCTCCATTTTTATGTGTTTTGTAAACTATGCTAGCACTTGACAATTCTCATTGTGTACTTCTCTCCTCCACATATACAAAAAAAAAAGAAAAAAAGAAGAAAAAGAAAAAAATTATAATAAAATAAGAAGTGTACCTTATGTTTAAAAATTGAAAATATTCTCATGCTTTGAATACTTTTTACCCATCTTTCTTCTTAGCCTCATTTTAAACCCCATGGCCTCATTACATCCCTAAAAAGACCTTTGATCTCTTGATAGTACTTGCTACATTAGTGGAGATAGGAGTAGGGAATTTGCCTATGGGATTGGAAAACTATTCATCTATTCATTCAATTCTATCATTCCATGTTGAGATACTTTGGTTATCAATTGTCCTAGAATTCTTTTTGAGCATGACTATCTCTTTTGATTTGTTGGTTTGGGGATTTTGAATGATAATTGACTTGATGGCTAAGCGGTGAAAGCTTGGATAAGCATTAGATTCTTTGCATTTTGAAGGATGGGTATATGGATTCTTTGGTATGGTGAAGGTGTGTTAAGTTACTTTAATAGGTGATTTTCATAGTTCTTTGGATAAGGCACCCTAAAAATTTTTTGCATTTTATTTTAAAGTTTGCTTGAGGACAAGCAAAAGCTTGAGTTTGGGGGTATTTGATGCATACATTTTGCATAATCATTTAGGTTTAATTTCATAGCTATTTTATTTGATTATTAGTCACTTTTAGCTAATTTCATTAGTTATTTAGTTAGTTTTCCATAATTGTCAATTTTGGATTAATTTGTAATTTTTACTTTGTTTTGTAGGAAAAATGGTGTTTTTGAAGGACTAAAGAGAATTTTGCCATTGAGGAGTGTCTTCTACAGCAAAAAGATGTCAAAAACAAGTTTTCAAGCTGAAATATGCATTGACCAAACTGTGCATAACTTGCCGCATAAGCTATGCAGATCTGCATAAGGAGAAAGATCACTGTTCCAGAACCAGCCGAAATGTGCATAAGGAGACTGCATAGCTTATGCACATTCTCGCCTCCCTTATGCACATTCACGAAATTGTGCATAACCTATGCACCAAGTCATGCGACCGTATAAGTGACCTGAACCAGTAAAGCGCATAAGGGAATGCATAACTTATGCGATCCACTTATGCGATCCCATGAAGAGTTCATTAATGAGCTGGCAGGAGATTCCCTCAAATAATTCCTCCTAGAACATACCATTTTAGGGCTCCATGTCAGAAAAATGCTATAAATAGTCCCATTTTCTCATTTTAGAATAGAGACAAGGAGAAAAGAAGAAGAGGAGAAGAGAGGCAGAATTTGAGGAGTCATTTTCACCTTCCACACCATTTTTAACCAAGATTTGCAGATTTCTTCCTTCCTTTACATTTTTCTACATTTCTAGTGTTTAATTTCTTACTTCTTAGCTTAGATTAAAGCTTTATTTCCATTTAAACTCATCATATCTTGTAAGCATTATGGATAGTGAGTAGTTTACTTTTGATTCTGGAGTAAGGGATGTAATATTTTAGTTATTTTTGTGGATTTGAACTGGGTTAGTCCCAATTTAATGAATTTATGAGGTTTAATCCATTTCTTGTGTGCTTATTCACATGCTTAATGAAGGGCCCCATTAAGTTATGTTCTTAATCCTTGGTTGAAGCACAGAAAGGAGAAAACCAAGTGATAGTTAATCAAGAAATTGGACTTAATTAACTTAGATCTAGAAATAGACTAAGGGTTAAGAGGGTTTTAATAGATTGATTAAAGAACCTAATGGGTCTTGGTTAATTTTAACTCCACGAAAGTAGGATTAAGTTAATTAAGGCACTCTTTGTCTCACTCGAAAGAGTTTTCAAAGGATTTTAGAATTAATCTCCTTTAAACCCATAAATTTCATGGATTGGGCTAGCTAGGGAAAATCCCAAAATAGCTTGAATATGAAATCCCGAACTCCGGAATCGCCTTTTTATCATTGTTAATTTCTAATCGAATTTAATTACTTGCCATTTTGAATATTGCCATATTTGAACTTGCTTACTTCAATTTGATGCAATTTTAGTTTAATTAATACATTGTTGAATAGAATATTAATTTTGCACATTTAAATTGCATATCCCATTACCCATTAATTTACTACTTTAAATACTTCGATTTAGTCAACTTTTATATCAAAAATTCAATCATTAACACGACTCCTCGTGGGATCGATATTTTTCTATACTAAAAAAAATATGTATAAGGACACAGAAAAGAAATAGATCATGTACCTTGATCGACATCTTGGGTGGCGGTGGCTTAGTAGCAATGTAGAAAACAAGCAAGGCAACTCCCAAACTCACCAAAAGTCTCCAACTTATTTGCAAAGAAACCCAAGCACAAGAATTGCTCCTTCTAAAAGAACAATACCTCCACCACCACCCACCTTTCCTCCCATAATAATACTCCTCATCTTCATCCTCCTCCTCCTCCTCCTCCTCCGCCCCATAAGCACAATCACCACGTCCATGCGCATCAATAATGATCAAACGGTTAACGCCATTCTCATCTCCACTAACCTTCTTCTCATTCAAGAAAGAGTTGTTAGAGCCACGAGAAGAGGAGTAACGAGAGAGAGTGAATCTTGAGACCTCAGAGTTCTTATTGAGGAGAATATTAGTATCGGATCTTGAAGGTGAGTGAAATGTGGATTCAAGATTTTGGGTTTTGAGCTCTGCACTGTTTGCATGAGAAATAGTAGATGGGCTCTGCACGTAGTAGGAACATGGGTAGGAGTGAAACAGGGTTTCTTGGTCTTCACTGTCCATTTTTCTGTGGGTAGCCATTGTTCTGTATTCTCAGAGAGAGAGAGAGATGGGTATTTCTGACAGGGGAAAGGGGTAGCTTTGCAAGGTTTTTAAACTGAAAATTATGGAGCAGAGGTTGCTTTGGTTGATGATTAAAGCTTAGAGAATAAATGATGGTGGGTTTTAATTTGATTTGGATTTGTGAAATAATAAATTAGGGAAAAGCAATTAATGTATAAGCTGCTTTTAGAAATATGATGAATGTTCAAAATCATAATGCTTGAAAGAAAAGCCTATATCCTGACCTGATCACTATATATGTAGGGTGGCCAATTTCCAGGCATTGAAGCAAAAATGAAATAATTGCCATTTATTTATTTTAATTTCACTAAATCAATCGGTAATGGGACATAAAAATACAAAAAGAAGTTTCACTACTATATCAGATAACAAAGGGTATCAGAATTTCATGCTTCTTTCGAAGGAGAATGAGAAATAATTTGATGAATTTGCTTTATATATAACTAAATTTATTATAATGATTGATTATAATGACCATAAGAGAGTATTGAGCTCTTAAAATAAATTTATATATTTATTTATAATTTTTTTATAATTTATAAGTTAAAAAATAAATTAAAAAATTGACTTTTTATTTTATTTTTATTTTATTGATTATAAATTAAATTAATTTAATTAAATATTTTATCTAATTACCCTCCGTTTAACTTTAAAAATTTTACTAATAATTTTATTTAACATTATTTTTAATATTTTTAATAATAAATATATTTATAAAATATTTTTTATTAAAATATATTAATTATTAAATATTTTAATTAAATATATAATTATTTAAAATTTTAAATATTAAATATTATTTTATTTTAAAAAGATTTTAATAAAAATTAAATAAAAATATGAATAAAGTTTTTGAGAATATAAACCGAGAATTACGGGAGGCCTATAATTTGATAGACCTCTGAGTAGAATTTGCTTTACACCGAATTGTCTTTGTGTTAGAATGATGACAAAGTAAGCACGCTTTTCCATTTCTTTTCTCTCCCTTAAATTTTGTCCTTTTTTATATGGAAAATGATCGTTTCCATCTCCAAAAACGCAATTTTTGAGCAAGAAACAACAATCTCCTATCAAATCCCACCGCTTTGTGCACACACTCCTATAATTATTTTCTTGTTTCTTTTACTTTATAGTCATTTCCTTTCAAGTTGCTCCTTAGTGAATATTTGGCTTAAGTCATCAAAATCAGGTTATAAACACCAAGGATTCGTTTGAACGGGGTGAAAGGAGATTTAGTAAAATATGATAAGGTAAAATAAAAGAAGATATAGCATGATAAGGTCAGATAATAATTTTATTTATATTTAAAAAAAAAGTAATGTGTATGAAAATTTTATAAATTTGTTTTGTTTGATGGGATGATATTAGAAGGTAAAGTTAAATATAAATATTATAAAATTATTTTTTTTATGAAACTTATTATTTTATTGTAAGAAGAGATATTTTAGAAATTTTTTAAAATTGATATGGATAACATAGGAAATCAAAAAATAAAAACCTTTTTAACCCTTCCCAACCTATCAAATTGGTGAGTTAGAAAATGGAAGGTTTTAGGAGGCAAATAACCCACTAAAACCCTCCCAATCTCTCAACCATCCATCCAAAATAAGTGAAAAATTATTTAAAATCATCCCTTACTTTCTCTTACTACTATAACCTAGTTAGTCGAATTTTAAATTAAATTTAAAAAAAAAATTAAAAACAACTAAATTATTAGATTTGATCGAACTAAATTGAGTTAGAACTGGAATCGAAATATATATCGAAATTTTAGGGAATTTTACAAACTGATTCTAGTTTATATCCTTAATAAATCAAAATCAATGATTTTGAGTCAATTTCAAATCAAAATTAATCCATAATCAAGTCTAACCATACGATTCAATGATTTAATTGAGATATATACATACATATATATGATACATTATGATAAACTATATAGTGTTTATACTAATTAACATTGATGTACAAGATGAGAAATATATACTCAATGAGAGAGATAGAGAAAGGGGTTTAATTGTGTGCGTGTGTCTATATATATATATATATATATATATATATATATATATATATATATATATATTATATCCCTTTCTTTTGAAGAGATAATGGATTGAAATACAAGAGTGCAGATCCATATAAAAATGGTAGTCATGATTGCAGGTAATAGTGAGAACATTGATAAATAATATAATGGAAGCAGCTTTATTTGCTTTTATGGTAAGACATTATGAATACCACTTCTCACTATTACCATCATAACCAAAATATACATAAAACTTTCTTGCCTTGCCCCAAACTATATCTCAAAATTGCTAGTGGTTATGTACTCTCCCTTCTTTTGGGGTTTGGTGGTCCTTATGACCTCAAGATTTTAGCCCTATTAATGGACATGGTGTACATATACAAGTGCAGATATAACTTGGAATGCATTTTTTCAAGAAAGGCTAGAACTTGTAGATTTCAGTTTCACCATGATGAAACACTGGTTCCAGATTGTTCTATCTTTCTGTGCATTTATTGGACAAAATGGGTTAGGATTACTTCTTGAAGCAAGAAAATGTATAATCAAAGGTATAAAAATCCAACCATTTATGTCACGACCCAACCTATGGGCTAGACCAGTATTAGGACCTGGGCCAGCCTAAAACCCCCGAGGCCTGTAGTAAGCCTAACTATTCCTTAATTCAACTCTAAGGCCCATTTGGGCCCAATTTCAAGAATTCAACCGAATAGAGTTCGGCCATAAAATGGACCTTTCAATGGGGAGTTTTTGACTCACCCAACCTGTAAACACAATATATATCAATTGGGAAGCTCAGCTCACCCTTTACATACTCATAACAACATAAAATAAATGGGAGCTCAGCTCCCTCATCCAGCCTAACACACATGCATAAAATAATAAGTTTACATGTCCAAATTGACAATTTATATTACAGACCCAATTCAAATAAATATTTCTAACATATGCGGAAATTCTAAGAGTTAACAGGTTTATACAAACATTAATAAACGACCTGCGAGGGAGAAAAGCAGGTTAACCTAAAAAATATCCTCCTGTGGCCTGGAAAAATATTGAACAGGAGTGAGCGTTCGACTCAAAGAGTAAAATATCAATTTTAACCATAATCTCTATAACTATCTAAACTAATGCACCCTGTAGAGTGAAATACAACATCAGTAATATTTTTACATCATAACAGCAAAAAGGTAATTTGGAGTACTCACACACTCAGTAATACTAATAATAATATATGGGAGCTGATCCCCTATACAGCTCTATTAAATCCAACCTATGCCAACGAAGAACTCAAGCCGAACTTTCGCTTAATAAACCAAATCGGGGCCCTAGAGAAGAACTCAAGCCGTGACTACCCCGAAGGACCAGGTCCCAGCGAAGATCTCAAGCCGTGACTACCCGTCCTATCCATAGCCAACACCACATCATACGCACGCCAACACACGCACACTGCTCCAAATTACCACAACAACATCCATGGCACTTTAACAATTGTGAATGCAACATAAAACGTGCCTAGAGTTTAAATACATAAATATATACATATAAGTGATGCATGGACATGCTTTAATAGTGAAATTACAATTAAAAATAATATTTTACTCACAGACTTGACAGCGGTCACTGTGACGGCTGGGCGGAGGAAGAAGGCTGTCTCGGCTCATCTGACAATTTTATTACAATCATTTAATAAATTTGACTCAATACAAAAAAAAAAAAAGATCAAATACGTCCTAAGTCGTGCCCAAAATCTGGCAGAGTCTCCCCTGTACCTAGGACCTATCCAACCTGCAAAAGGACTCAAAACACACTTCTCTATTCACAACCCATATATACACAACTCAATCACATCACATAGTCCCTCCTGGGCCTATCCAAACAGTCATCCATCACAATATGTAAAATTTCAATTTAGTCCTTATAATTGACTGTTTTTGCAAAAACTACCCAAACAAGCTCTAAAATTTCTAAAACTTTGTCCTGCTGTCCTTAGCAATATTACTAAGCTAATGCAAAAAGAATTATAATTTTCTGAGTTACCACGAATATTTTATGAATTTTTAATCCCATTTAAGTACTAGAAAATTATGAAAAAGTAAGGTTCGGGTTTATCTATACCGATTCTGACTTCGGGGACGTGCTCGAGACATTTGAAAATGGTGGGGTAGCCAAAACCTCGATCCAATTCGGAGACTTTTTCAGTAGCCAGTCTATCTGGCCGAAAATTCACAGACTCGGACAACTGTTGAATTTTCGTGAATTGAAGATACCTACATGAAGCCCATAACACGGGGGTTAATACATAAATTTTACAGAATTTTCTAAGTTCATTTAATACTCAGAAAAACACTACGAAGTTCCATGGGACCCACCGAAAAACGGCGTCAGAAAAATTTGAAATTTATATCGCCGCGAAGCTCTCGACGAGTGGAGCGCTCTGGTACTCTCAGTTTTATTGTGGGGTTCACGGTTTACGAGAAATCTAGCCCAAAAACCAAAATGGGCTAAAACTTCCCCGACAAATATTAGACAAACCGCTAGATGGATTTTGGTGTTCTTGGTGTTTATGGAAAGCTCTCGAGGTATAGATGAGTTTATACACAAGACTCGGCCCAATCGGTGGCCGGATCGGCCGGAAAGACCAAGCGGCGCGCTACGCGTAGCGTCGCTTCGCGCGACGATTCCCAGCATTTTAGGCCACGGCTGGCGACTGGGGAGGCTGAGGAGGCGGCGGCGCGGTGAGGGGAGAAGAGAGGAGAGAGAAAATGGGAGAGAGAGAGAAAGGGTCGGGACTCGCGCGGGGAGGAAGAAAAAGGAAGAAGGAGCCGGTCCGATTCGACCGGTCCAATTCGATTCGGCCGGTTCGATTCAGGATGCAAAATTTTAAATTTTTTACTCTGCTTTGGGACCGAAAACGAGGCCAAAAAATTTCGAAAAAATTCTAGAAAACTCAAAAAAATTCGTAGACTCTAAATATATTTTTAGTTTTGCCACGTGGTCTTTAAATTAATTTTTAAAAATCATCAAAGTTTTTGTTTTCGGAAAATTCGACCCGATTTCTAAAATCTGATAAATTTCAAATAATTTTCTAAAATTCAAATAAAATAAAATATCAATAATTACCCAAAAATAATAAATTTAAAAAAATTAAGGATGTTACAATTTATGAGTAATTCTATATATTTTAACCATTAATTATAATGAAATATATATATATATATATATATATATAATGATTATATAATAATAATTAAATTTTAATTTTAAATTAATTAAAACCGAGTATATGGATGGTCCTAGCAAAAATGAATATAGATGAAAGCATTAGCCGTATAAATTTGCTTAATTACTTAGTGAATTTTAAATTCAGACAAGTCAATAAATAGATTAACGCGCTTTAATAAAATTATTATATTTTTACTAAAAAATATATTCTTTCTCTAAATCTACGTGTGCATATCTTTTTTTACATAAAAAAAGTCAGTGCAGTAGAAGGTGGTAGCCTATAAGCTATAGCAGTGCAATGCAAGTCTTCAAACCTTGATATTGCCCTGGGCATACGCAAGAATTTTTGTTAAATCAAATACCGAATTAGCATACAGCATCTCGACGCTTTGGCCGAGTGGTTAAGGCGTGTGCCTGCTAAGTACATGGGGTTTCCCCGCGAGAGTTCGAATCTCTCAGGCGTCGAGCACTTTTTCTTTTCCTTTTTCTCAGTTTTTTTTTTTTTTTTTTTTATATTAATTTTAATTAGAATTAAAATCTCACCATTGTTAACCGTAACATCACTGAATTTGAATTGATTAGTCTTAATTAATTACTATAGTTGTGTATTAATTATTAGCTTAATCACAATTTATCGACAAATTGATTAATGAATGAATATTATTCGCTAATAATATAGATGGACATGTATGATTCAAGGGCTTAACAATTAAGAAGCATAATCTATATTAATTAGCTCAGTGGCATTAATATGGGTTGTAAGGTCTTGAATTTGAGTCTTAATTAAAATTAACTATAAGAAAAGGGCATAATCCATAATTCAAATGCGTAATAAAATGCTAACTTGTATTCTAACCAATTAAGACATGGATTGGTAGCCTTACATTATCAAAACCCTCTTGTCAAACCCTCATTACAGATAAATCCATTTTAATTTGACTTGCTTTTTCTTAGATTAAATAAGCAAGGTTGATTTGGAAAATTTTTATCAAAATAAAATTTATCATAAATTCAAAATATAAATATATGGACTTCACTGTATATATTGTATTTTTTTTTTATCTATAATAGATTAATCTAAATAAAAAAAAAGGTCCATTTAATTTATACATTTGAAACGACTGAGATAAAGTTGCAAAATTGAGATGGGTATCTCACTGTATATAGTGTAATTATTTTTCCTTATAAAAAAAATAACATAAGAATTTGTGTTTGAGCCTATATTTTCTTACTCTAACAAAAGTTTAAACCAATTTCAAAGAAATTTCAACCATAGAGAGGAAGAGATTTTTATAAAAATTCTCATATTCAAATACTGCTGAATAGTGATTAATTGATTTAACGAAAAAAGAAGTTATACTTTTTTTTTTTCTTTTAACAAAGGAAGGGGAGGGATTCTTCAAAATTAAAATTTTGCCTAATTAAGAGTTATATTTATCATCAAGATCTACAAATGCAATTATATTTGTGAATTAACTACTAATAAATTTTAATAGTTTTATGTGACAATTTCAGCAATTCTATATGATAATATGGACAATATATTTTTTTACAGATGGTATTCATGTGGTATGATATAAGTGATTAGTCCATATGTCACGTGAGGGTATCATGTAAATATTTCTCACACATATATATAGAAAGAAATTGAAGGAATGAAAACTTAAATATAACTCTGTTAAAGTGAGTGATATGCCTTCAACCATTAGAATAAGATAAATTAGATTTTATGTGACAATTTCAGTAATTTTACATAATAATATAGATAATATTTTTATAGATGATATTTATGTGGTATGATATAAGTGGCCAGTCCATACGTCACGTGGTGGATTTATGTATATATTTCTCACACACACATACACATATATATAAGGAGATTGGAGGAGTAAGAACTCAATTTTGAGTCTGCCAAAATAAATAACATACCTTTAATCATTAGAATAAGATAGATTAGATTTTATGTGATAATTTTAGTAATTCTATATAACAATATGGACAGTATTTTTATAAATAATATTTATGTTGTATGATATAAGTGGTCAGTACATATGTCACATGGTAGTTATAAATAAATATTTTTCACACGCAAATACATACATATGGAAAGAGAACATATAGAAAGAGAGTAAAAACTCGAAGTTAACTCTATCAAAGTGAATGATATACTTTCGGAAAAGCTATATTAGACTGTTATGTAGATATACATAGATAAGTAGATAAAAAGAGAAAATATTGCATGAAATTTCTTATTAGTGAGTGTTTACAAAGCGTGTATTGTATCTTTAACTGAAAACATGGACCCTCTTCATTATTTCCTTGTTTGTACAAGAAAGTAACTACAATTGGGATCGCCAACTAATCTTTTATTTCCTCATATACACTTTCTCTCCTATTCTATTCACATTTCTCTTGATAGGGAACGATGATTATTGCACCCCAAGAAATGAATCCAAGGTTTTGCCTCTTGCAAAGAAATTGAAACTACTACTCCATCGTATACGAGAATCTCTCTACATACCCACCCAATACATATATATATATATTCTCCACTTCGCAATATTTTATTGCAGATTCATCATCTGACCAACAACAAAGAAATTAAAGAAATAGTATATATGGCTGAGAAAGAAAGGTTTCAGAGATATCAAGAAGAAGAATGCAGTAGTGTCTGATTTGAAAAAGAATGTGCATGCCCAAAATTTCCTAGCACATTCTTGGATTAAGGGGAGAGAGAGAAGGAGAAAGAGAGAGCTCAAAATGTGGCAGGTTTATTCAACTTGGAAATCAAGGAAAGGAAAGGAAGAAATGTTTTCCATCAAACCCTCCAAATCCCATTCTCCCATTCTTAAGTTTTCTCCTTGCCAATGATTTTCAAACCCAAACATGTCCTCTACTTTTAAGTTCTGATGATGGTGATGATGATCAGTGTTATTGAAGCAAGAATTATTATTGTTCAAGTGGTTGTTGATGTTATTGTTGATATTGCTTTTCACGCTAATAATGCTGTGATTAGTTACAGCATTATTATTATTCTTCTTTTCCTCCTCCTCAATACTTCTACTACTCTCTAGTGGAGGAACACAAAGGTCCCTTTCTATCCCAATCTTATTATGATGATTCTCTAAAATCCCACAATCACCATAAAATCCATCTCCCATGCCCACCTGAGTTAAGCATGTAGACATGTCAAATAGAGCAGCAGCCCCGGTCCCGTCGAACTGATTATTATTAAGGATTAAGAAAGGATCGAACTGGTTGCCACCGCCGGCAACGATGGCTTGGATGGATGCTGATGATGAAGAAGATGAGTCCATGCACATGGCGATTAGGTCCTGATCATCATTGTGCATAGGCATGATATTTCCTATGACATGATCTCTAGGCACTGAGGAATCACTATCATTATTTGGTGAGCTTGTGGAAGGATTGTTATTACTAATAACCTTGAGTCTTTTCTTCAACGTGGAGTTCCAAAAATTCTTTATTTCGTTGTCTGTCCTTCCAGGAAGACGAGCCGCAATTTGAGACCATCTGAAATAATATTCAACATAAATATGATTAACTATAAAGTACAAGTAACAAACACAAAATCAGAAGACAATTAGTGGGCTATATACAAGAATATGTATAAGCTTTCTATATATATTTACAAGTTTTAAAATGCATGGATTTGAATGGATATGGTTAGGGTATAGAAAAATGAATAGGAAAGGTCAAGCTCTAGCACTGCCACATGTCCACATTTCCCTTTCGGATCATTATAGTCAGTATCTGCCATGCCTTAAAAAACGCCTGATAATCTAAGACATAAAATTCAGCATGAGACAATCACGAAGTGTGCATATATAGATATAAAATAGAATATATTTGTTTTTTTGTATATATAATTCACGCTGACTTACCATTCCAAATATGATTTTAGTACAACTGAAATAAAACTCATTAATAAATGGAGTAGATTTTCCATTGCAAATATAATATCTCTACCATGCATGGAAACTTTTTATATTCTTTTTATTGAATGAAAGATTATGGAAATAAAATACCTACTAGCTAATTAAAAAAAGTTGTGAAAGTGAAAATAAATTTATAAGTTCATGGAAGTTTCAAAGAAAATTAGAAAAACGAAAAGCCAAAATTGCTATTTTCCAAGGTTGACTGAGATTTTTATTGCTTTGGAAAAGGCAAGAGATGTTGATTTTCTTTTATAAGCAAAATAAATTTACTGAAGAATGAATAAAATAAAAGGAGATAACACCCCAAAAGAGGGTAAGATGTGGCAAGAAACAAGAAAAAATATATTGCAAGAATATATATTTGATCTTCTCGATTTTCAAATTAAGAGAAACTTTTTCTTCCTAATAATAATAGAAAAGCATATGAATCAATGGTTATTCAACTTTTTGGTCTATAAGAAGTATATGAAATCAGGGAAATTTTTGTTTACACGGGTTCATCATGAATCTCATGTGAGACCCACTATGCATTTATATCTTAAATTTATGATGGAGCAGGTTTAGGTAAGAAAAATTTATTAAACCAAATTCAAAAAGCACATAAATATAGCTGGAAGATATGCATTTTCTTGAAGGTTAGACTTATCTAAGGCTATGAGTGCAGATTGAATATGGAATTGACCCAACAATGGCCTTAAGATGCTAATGCTATACAAACTAAAAGAGAGAAGGCAAGCAAGTAATTAATTTACATTAATCGTGACAAATGCTCAAATTAAAGACTCCTTGTTAAGAAAATAAAAGAAGAAAACTAAAAATACCCAATAGACATTTCAAGAATTTGCATTGACATTCTACAAATACTCTCTTTTCATCTCCATTTCATGTCGCTATAAGCATATGAATTGTCCAAGACTAGCATCTTCATCGATATAAAGAATACACAATCAAAAGCAAGAAAGGTGACCTAAAACATAAGCTTTGGAATCTCTAGCTAGGGTTTCATATGATATGTTTAAAAGAGGAATGGAGAAGGGACCTGTTGCCAAGAATGGAGTGCAAATGGATAATCAGCTCTTCTTCTTGAGGGGAAAAAGCACCTCTCTTGAGGTCAGGTCTCAAATAGTTAATCCAACGAAGACGACAACTCTTTCCACATCTGTGCAAGCCAGCATTCCTAGCAATATCACTCCAGCAACCTTGACCATTAGTTAACATGTACTTGATGAGCTTCTCATCTTCCTCAGGTGACCATAACCCTTTTCTAAGCTTAGCCTTGTTATTGTTCACTCCTCTCTCTTTCCCCATTAGATCCGGCTTTCTCATTGCTATTAGAATAGCTACTTTTGGATTGGATCTAGTGGAAACCTTTGTTCTTTTAATTTTTAACTTGCTTGATGGAGATAAGAGAAAGCTATATAGCTAAATGATATGTCTGCATCCCGAAGAGAGAGAGAGAGAGAGAGAGAGAGAGAGGAGGCTTCATGTGGTGGTAAGAGTGATGATGATGGTGATGGTTTGTGGGGTTGCTTAGAATATGAAAATGGGGGGAGAGAGAGAGAGAGGTTGTGTTTGTTGTTGGTTGATGGGTAGAGTGGAAAACGGATTGGAGGGGGACCTCCTTCTCTTCTCCGACAGAGAGAGAGAGAGCGAGAGAGAGAGAGAGAGAGAGAGAGAGAAGAGAGGAAATGGTTGGTCTTCTTGTCTTTGACTCTATGTTGTCTTTTTCGATGCATTTTTCTTCACTCATAAGGTAATCATCATGTATGAGGCAAACAATTTTGCTTCCACTTCACATAAATGATAATGCCCCTCTCTCTCTCTATAGCTTCATAGCTATCTTATACTTCAGAAACTCATGTGGCTTGAGAAGGAGAGAAAGGGCAATAAGTACTTTTAGTACTCTATTCTTCTCCGTCTATGGCCAAAAAGTTGCATATATTAGTTGCATGCTTGGCTGTTAGTACATTTGTTTATTAAAGATGACTAGCTCTTGAATAATTTTTCAAGCATCTCTCTCTCTCTCTCTCTCTCTCTCTGAGCTAACAGCCTAGCTAGCTAGCATGCTTCACAAGCAAATTACAGCCTCTCTAAGAGAAGGATAATAAGAAAAAAAAAATCAAAATTTTTAAATACCCTTAACTCTTTTTATCAAAATTAACCTTTTTTTTTCCTATTAGACTCTAATTGAGATTTAAACTCAAAACCTTATAATTTTGAGGACAATTTTAGTATCACCAGATTAAAATTTAGTCAAGTTACTTGCTATTCATAATGAAGAAAATGAAAAGGCAAAGCAGAAAAGTTAAAGTATTAAAAATGACAGCATCCACAACACTCAGGAGATAATTAAGATGAAGGTATTCATGTAAGTGAATGATACAAGAGCAAAAATCCTATGTAACAATCACAAATATGTCCATCTCATGTGAAATTTGTTATTAATTAGGAGTAGAAAATAAATGGTAAAGATTAGTAATGGTAGCATCATTCAAATTGACATGTTCCAACATATGTATTAACTATACAAAAAATGAACTTTTTATTTTTTTTTTTTAATTTTATCTGATGAATGAGTGTTTTTATAATTATGAAGTTTAAAATTTAAATTTCAATTAAAGTTAATTACAAAAAAATTACACAAATAAAAAGTTTAATGTTTCTTTCTCATTTCCAATTAGGACCTCTTCTTGTCCTCTAAGGCTATGTAAAATGTTTATTCACTAATATTAAATAACCATTTTCACTGAAACTTGTCTAGAAAATTTCTCTCTTTCACATGCAGATACAGAGAATATTTCTCGCTTCTTCTTTTGGCTTTTGCTTTCATTTTATTTTTTTTAAAAAAAAATTCCCAACATCGATCTTTATAGATAAATCTCTTATATACTGCTTTAGTCAAGTTCATTCTAAAAAATTTTCTTCATACATCCTAATTTTAACTTCCAAAATTCAAAAAAAAAAAAATCAAAATACAGCTATTAAAATTGGCTTGATCAATTGGTACACACCTGCAAGTAATTACCATTAAGAGTCCTTCACTCTTGAGAAATAACGCTTCGAGCTTTTTGATGCCAAATTATTCCAAACCCCTTCCCAATAATCATTTCAATTTTCTTGGCCAAAATCAGAACTGTGTTTGGAAAATTCAATTCTCCTAAAAATTCCATCAATTAATCCAAAGCATGATCTAAACATTATTTCTTTTACTATAACTCATTATACAGGTAAAGTTCTAAGTATGAATTCCAAAAAAAAAAAAAAAAACTTGGCGGCAGGTCCAGAATTCACGTAATGGAGTAATTAACAAGCTTAGAATTAGATATTTAGACCAATAATTAACAAGAACTAATCAAGAATTTATAGCCATCTATCAATACCAGAAAGACCTTTCATTTTCATTATGTGACAATATAGATATCTTCCATTCTAATTCCCTTTCACTACCTAACCCTCCACCTCTCCCTCCTCTCTACAACTTACATGCTAAGAAGTTTCTTTTGCTAAATGGAAAAAATAAATAAATAAATAAATTCTTGTATCATAAAGGATATAACTATCATCAATTCCAAGTCATTGTCCGATCCGAATGAGCATTACAAGCTTGTCTTGGTCAATTCTTGAGAAATATAAAAGGGTAATATATACACAGTTTGTATTCAAAGCTGATCCTGTATGCTGATTAAGACAGAAGCAGATTTCCAGGGAAAAAAGTGAGGGAGATGAGTGGAAAACTCTCAAGTTACTCAAATGCTTCAAAAGCATTAATTCTCTTACATACATATATCTCATGTATCAACACCTGTCCTTAAAAAAACAAAAAAGAAAGAAAAGAAAATCTGTCTTATGAGGCTGTCCAAAGCAACATATACGCTTGGTCTACTTTGTTAAGAAGACAAGAAAGACCACGTAGCACTAAAATAGTAGTTAAAATCTTGGTATGCAGAAATGCACATCCTTGTCTTCTTCTTCTTCTTCTTTTTTTTTAATAGAATCTACCAAGGGTATTAGTTACTGTCCTGTTCAATCTGCAATTATTAGTGAGACGTAATTGTTTCTGATTTTATTGTAAAGATCTAAAACACACAATCGCATAAATACAGTATAAAAAAAAAAGATATAAGATTGACGTAGTTTGATTATAAAGTTTATATTGATATACAATCACACATAAATATCTAAATATTGTTCTAGAAGGTTTTCCTAAATTCTCACAATATTATCAAAATAAGCAGATAATACAACCATTATAGAACTTATAAAATATTTCATTTAGGTTGCGATGTAGATTTTTTAGATCAAATTAAAATTTGAGCTTATAAATGTACATTCAAAATTTAAGTCAAATGATAATAAATTTAAATTATCTTTATAGGACAAATCGATTATCCAACACTATTAAAATTTTATTTGGAAGGAAGTTTTTTAAAGTAATAGGAGATTTTTCAAGATCTAAAAATTTTGAACTTGTGTTTTAGAGAATATAATGTTTTCTTTAAAATATAATTTTTGGAGGTTTTCAAAAACCTCCAAAAAATCTCAATTTTCCAATTCGTTAATTTGGTGGATTAATAAGATTTTCTCTTTAAAATCTTCAAATATTTAAAAAAAAATCTTTTTTTTCTTCCAAACACTAAAAAATTATGAAGGTTTGAAATCTTATTATAAAAAATTTTACTTTAAAAATTCTTATTTTTATTTTACCTCCTCTAAACAGAGTGTAAGAGATATGAATTTCTTTCTTTAAAATTATAGGATTATCCATTAGTTTTGATCCACATAGCAAGAGCTATAGGGCAAGTGATACCCATATTTCTGTAGTATCTTTTATTATCAAATTATGACTTGAAAAGCAAAAAAAAAGAAGTCATGAGAACCATGAAAGGAAGGAAAAAAGAGGAGGAAAGGATAAGCAAATCAATTCCAAAAAAAAAAAAAAAAAAAAAAAACTTCACTCTTCTTTATTTGGTTCATGAATGTATGGAACACATTCATCATCTTTACAGCAGAGACAAGGGCAAGCAAAAAGTGGTAAAGACAAAGCAAGAAAGTATGCTTCCTTTTTTGTGGCATAAATACCAATTGATTCAGCTTGGAGTTTTTGGAATTGAGCCAGGGGAATTTTGTTATTCCCTTCCCACCCCATCGGAAAATCAAGTTTGGAAAAGATCGGGAAGAATTTGGACTAGAGCTAGGCAAAGAGAATTTTTTTTACAAAATAATTTAATGAAGGAAGGGAGTCTTTCTAGTCTAAGGTATTGATCTTTTTAAGGGATTAAAATAGAGTTTATAAATCACCCACCAAAATGGATGGTTAGTAAGACTCTAAATCAATCTAATTAATGGAAGTGTTGAATAAGTTTTATAAACTGGACCAACTCGTTAGCTGCTTTTATTATTATTAAATATTGGTATGTAAATATCATTCATTAATATTTCAATAAAAAAAAATTTTGAGCAATGGATAGTTGATCTCCAATAGAAACATGTTTATATATATATATATATATATATATATATATATATATATATATATATATATAAACAAAGTACTTTATTAATTTGATTGAATGGTTGGGAGTTAGCTTTTGATTGTTAATTTATAGTATTTAGTGAACATAGTTTTTATTTTTTATTGTATATGTAAGGAGAGGAGGAAGTCGAACTTGAGTCTTTTGAAATTAACATATGTGCAGTTATCACTGAATTATAGTTATCATTAAATTATACTCACAGTTGCAACACAACTTTAAAAAGTAGTTTTAAATTATAATTATATCATAAAAGTTAAAATTTTAAATTATTTATTATCAATATTTAATCGTTAATCATTCAACATTAACAGCTAATACAACAACCATTAAACTAAACAAATCTAAATCAAGAATAGTTTAACTTCATCTTTACTCTTAGAAGGTAGAAATTTATTGAATTTGAGAAGAACAAATGAAATCTTGAGAAATTGAATGAAATTTAAAATTGAGTTCATTAGGCAATTGCATGTTGGAGGACTGAGACAAGAGTTTATTATATTATTTATGGGAAAGAGAAATTATTTATAAGATCAAATTCAGACCTTCTTCTTCTTCAAGTATACATTTAAGATTAAGGTAGGGTTGGCTTCATGAGTTTGAAAAGACCCATTGGATCATAACCCTTCATGACCACTTCTTGTTAGGTCTCAGTCCCTTCACTTCCCATGCAAACAATTCATCTAACATAAAACTGGTAACTTGCAAAATACTTAAATTTCATCTTATAATAGTATCATCTCTATATTTTAATTTATAATATAAACTTTCTTCAACATCAATTTAGTGAATATAATAAAATCTTATAATCTTTTTCTTTTAACTTGTTAACATGGCAAAGCTCTCCTCTTTCTATTTATTCTAAAAAATAGTAATTTTTATAGTTTATTTATAAATTTTATCTTGCGTTTCATTTTTTACCTTAACTTTAATTTTTTTATATATAAATTAAAATTTTATTTATTAAAATTATTAATCCAAGAAAAACTTAACAAATCAAGTCATTCTAAAATTCATGTCAAATAATTTAAGAACCCAATCAAAATTTTAAACTTTAATTTTATTTAATAAAAAATCTCTCTAACTAATAATAGCAGATTTTCAGATTAAAAATATCTTTAAATTATAGTGTGATATTTACGAATACAATTTTAGTATTTTTCGGTGAAGGTAAATTCTTCTCCTTTCTAGAAAATATATCATTGTAGTGGTACTAGTATTTTTATAATATGTCTAAATGATAGTTGAAACAACTACTATGAGAGAAAAAGAGGTAAAAATGTAATTTCCTTCTTTTTTTTTTTTTACCTAAAAAGTTGTTGTAGGTAGTTAAAGGAATTGTTGTTAAATAAAATTAGAGTTTAAGAATTTTTAGTGACAAATTAAAGTTAAGAGATAAAAGTGAAAGAAATACTGTCACACCTTACCCCTCTATAAGGCATAACATGATCCCGTAGACTATCTAATGAACGACCGAACTTCACCTACCGATAACTCATTAAGTACCCTACAAGAGATTTTAAAACAATTTTCTTACATTTTGGAAGTAGTGAGCATTATGGTAAGAATTAAAATTATTTATTCAAAGCTTAAATGCTAGTAAAAATTTTTGTTCATTTTAATTTTACCGCAAATTTTATAAAAAATTTGACAGAGTTCCGTCTGTATTTTGAGAAAACAATTCTTCAAAAACCTGTAAAAACACTTCTAATAATTATTTCCTCAACTCCCAACCTCCAAATAATCTCAAGTCAACTCAATTCAATTCACTTCAAAATAATTCCACAATCCAATCAAAGTTTATCATCTCAAAATATTTCATAACTTCATTCACAGTGCATAAAATATAAAATTTACAAATACAAATCTTAATTTACAAAAAGAAGTTCCAAAAATAATATTATTACAATTTATTATACAACTGCTCAACTTTACATTGATACATAAAATATAGCAATATTTACATCAAAATAACTACAAGGGTATAAAACAATACCCGTACAAAAATATCAGTGTAGTCCTCAATATCAGTAGCAGCTCACTCTGCTGCTTTCTCCTTGCTCTTATCTGCGACAGCAAAACAAGCTATTGCTAAGTATAAAAATACTCAGTGGTGCACAATAAAAATTTTAAATATAATACACAATTTTAATATTTCTCAATCACATTTCACAATTTATCAAAACTCAGAATAACACAATTTAGTCAAATAATTTAATAAACACAGTGTTGCCAAGTCATACACAACTTAAGCCATGACATAAAATTTCCGATCAATGTCGTGTTGTACACCACGACAAATAAATCTACAACCCCACTAATAGAAATCAATGAAAGATGTGGCTAGCTAGCTAATGAGTACTCATCCGATCTACAACCTCAACTGGTAAACCAGAGAGGGAGGAAAAATAACCGATCTCACCCCATAAATGGAGGAGGAATAATAAGACAATGTCATGCTAAGTGTGAATCAAAAATTAATTTCAAACATTTTATTCAAATGATTCATGAGAAATCCAATAAATTTCCAAAGTCATAATTTCATTCACAAGATGGCAACACAATTCATAATTAACTTTAAATTTTCATAAATCACACTAAATTAATTTTTCAATGACAAAATGCTCAAATAAGGTTTATTGTGCACAAACCTGACGTGAGTCGCCTCTAGGCCTTAACTCAATCTCTTAGAGCTTCCAAGTCTTTTTCAGCTGAAACACACAGTTTCACAGTGTTTTAGTACCATAACTTAGCATAAATCCAAAAATAAATTTAACTTCACTTTTACCTAGCTCTAATGTGCTAAACTCGACGTTCTTGAAATTTTTGTGTTTCGGGTTACTATTCACTACACTATTCAAGTCAAATTGTTGACTTTCTAAGGCTTAATAGGTATGGGAATTCTAACTTCACCCACATACCACATTTTGGTCACTAAATTTGTTGGTTTTGGTCATTTTCTCAAAATTTAAGTCCTTTAGGCAAAATTGTAAATTTTCAGTTTTGGTGTCTTAGGTTGTATTGTTCCATTGGTCACTTTACTGTTAGAATTTAACAAAACTTTCTTCATAGAAAATGTTCCCTATTGTCTTAAGTTTATTCTCCTTTCTAAATCACTCCAATTGGAGTTTTGTAGCTCAAGTTATAGCCATTTGAACCATGGCTGCTGGATTGGACATAACCCAGAATTTTGAGCAATTTTTGGTGCTAGCAGTTTTGAGTCACCAATTTGGGGTGGCCAAATGACTTGGTTAATGGCATAATTTGGGTTTGTGTTCTACATAAAAGTTTGAGGTCTATATCTCATCTAACCACTGGTAAAATTTCAGGTCATTTAGACCTGCCTAACTCCAGTTATGGCCAAATGAACAAACACTATTCATTTAGTCAGTTTGTACAAGGCAGCTTGCAATTTTCTAACTTTGGTCAATTTGTTCACTAGGTTTTGGTCACTTTTTGGACATGTTTCCTTAATGAAAATTCTGTCATTTAGTGTCTATTTTCATTCCCAATTGGTCTTATACCAATTGGACTTGTAAAATTTCATTTTTGGTCCCTCAAAAGTAATTTGGTCATGCTGCTGGCAGCATGACCATACTCAATCCGAATTTGGCTTTGATTCAAACACTTCTAACACACTTAATTAGGTCACAAATGACCATTTTTCACTTCACATTTGGTCAAAGACACTATTTACAAGTTTCTCACATTTTTGTCTGTAACCCTAAGTGTCCCAAAACTCTAACTTACTAACTTGTTGCATTTAACCACATTTAATGCATTTAATCATAATTATTCAACACAATTAATCTCACATACACTTTCAAATCTACCAAATTCATGCATACATGCATCAAAACCCTAGTTGGCCAAAATTCAACTTTGTCCTTCACAATTATTTTCTTTTGAATTTAAGTTAAAATCTAAGTTAAATTAACTCAAAACAAATATTTTAAACTAAAAATTTCAATTTAAATTCTTACCTCACTTGAGCTTTCCAATCTTCTTAATTCCCCAATTTTTCTCTAATTTCTTTCTTCTACACTTCTTTTCAATACTCAAAATCAAGGTTTAACTTGAGGAACTAGGAAATTTATGGTGAAATTTAGGGTTTTGAAAGCTTAAATTTAAGCTCTCATGGAGGAATTTAGGGAGAGAAATGGGAGAAGTGAGTGTTCACGGAAACATGGAGAAGATGATAGAAAAATAGCTTTTTAATTTTGTTTTTATGTATAATTATCCTTCTTTTTGACTTAGTCAAAATTTCAAGTAATTAGAATTTAATTATGAGGTCATGTGTGATGTCACACACATGATGTCATAAGGCAATTTTCTTTTCTTTTTTCTTTTTCCTTTATTTTTCAATAGTTCTTTAATTTAATTTGCTATTCCAAAATTTTCATTTCTCTGATTTTATTTGACAGTTATGTCAGGAGTCAGCTCTCGGGGTCAATTGACCAAATTGCCCCTCGCCGGTTCAACCCGGTTTGCAAATAATTCAATATTTCTTCCGGCTCCTTGACCTAATTATTTGACTGGCTTACAGTTCTTTTTCGTGATTTTCTCTTTTTCACTATGTTTGTAATGGTCCTCAGGACCGTGGCGTCACATTTTACGATTCAAAATTTGAGTTTAAAATGACTTCGCAGTCGTTCCCGAAAAGGTCACCCATCGCTGTGACTCTCGGCTCGTTTAACTTCTTATGTTATGTTCTTCTTATTTATACTTAACCAATTGACAATTACTAATTATTTGTGTTTATGACTTCTCTAGTTGTCTTAAGTGTGGTTCTAATCTCCTTAATTGTCCGGATCAACTTCGGTCACCGGAACAGTGAAATATACCAAGCTATACAAATGGGGGTGTTACAAATATGGGATAAAGGTTAGGGACGGACTATAAAAATTATTTAAAAAAAATCTTATAATCCGTACATATTTTTTTTTATTAGAAATGGATTATAAGAATTCTTTTTTTTTTAGAATAAATAGGGAGAATATATATAACAATAATTGAATAAACTAATTGTTTCGAATTGAAAGTATACTTAATTGTTATTTTGATCATTTAATTTATAAATAATAGCAACTAAAATAAATTTCGATAAAAAGATTATTCTATTGACAAAATAAAATTTAAAAAACATAGTTATTTTAAATTAAAAACAAAGAGAGTAACATATAATTTTTGTCAAATTTTAAAAATTAACTTATGATTTACCCTAAACATTTTGGTTCTTTAAAAGAGATGAACGAAAGACTTTTACTTCTCATTTTTTTTAATTTTCTATTTCCACGTTTTTATATAAAATAAAAATAAGAGTGTTAAATCTTATTTGAAAGGGATAAAAATTGTATTAAAAAAAGAAAAATATAATTTTTAACTTAAAATATGGTAATTTTATAACATAGCCAAAATTAAGAGGGGTGAATTGCCCCTCAACACTGAAAACAAACAACATTAAAAAATGATTTCAGAAGTATTTCTAAAAAAACTTTTATCAAGTTACATCAAATTTTATTTCATTAATGGTTTTTACAAAGCAGTCCAAAAGATTGAAGGCATGGTTTTTTCCATAGTTGAGACCTTCAAACCAAATAGGCCCAAATAGAATTCCAACTCTGAACATTTCATTTTACCAACTCATCATAGCAAATCACATTTCTTCTTCCCATGGCTGATCAACCTTGTTTCTGAATCATTTTATGATTCACTACTGATAGTATACATATTTTTTTTATTGCAGATCAAGTTCAGTGCAATTCATTTCATCAAGATTTCAGCATATCATTCAGAGATTATTTTCTATAGAAATCTGCTAATGTTCATCATCCCCAAAAGAAAAGCTTTACTTCTGTAGTTATGTTAGAAACAAAGGAGGGAGCTATAATACCTTGTTGGAAAACAGAGAAGAGGAAGAGCTGGAGTTGGCTTTAAATAAGACATTTCAGAAGCTAAACATATTAACACAATAAAAGAGAAGTTCAAGATGGAGAGATAGAACAAACAAATATCATTGCTAAAACAAAGGAAATATAAGCACAAGAGGGGTCTATTTCAAATCATTCCTGTTCTTGTTTAAGATGAAGTATGACTTCAAACGCATGCTTTTTTCCTGAATTTGCATTCACCTTCAAGGGTGAGAACTTTGAGTTTTTAAGACCTTTATGTCCTTAAACTGATGAATCAGACCCGCATGCCTTTGAATTGCACAAAATGTTAGACCAGCATTAAACTGCCGAAAACTTGACAAAACAGACCTACTAGTCTTTAAACAAGAAGAAAATTTGAGGAAGCAGACCAGCAAGTCCCAAAACTGCAAAAATATGACCCAAGCATGTCTTAGAACTGTTTATAAATTGTCATTTGTTGACTAAGGCAAGCCATCTTTCTCTATAGGAGAGAAGAGGCTGCTGCTGAAAAATATGTGAGAACAGAGAGAATTAGAGAGAGCTACGAAAATGTGGAAGAAAAAGAAAGAACAAAAAAAAAAAAAAAGAGTACGTTTTATGCCTATTTTCTATTTTTATGTAATGAAATTTGATTTTTTCTCCTCTCCAACTTGTCTATTTTTATCATGCTAATATCAAACTTCTGCAATGTCTTTGTGAAAGCCTTTAAATACAACTCTCCCTATTATATTTTTACCAACCTTTTCTCTCTGCATATTTTGCATTGTGCAGAACTTCTGAATTCATCTTCCATTCTTAAGTTTCTGTTTTGAACCTCTATCACTGAGCGTATTTTCCAACTGTGATCATCAACCCATAAAGAGATCTTTTGTAATAAAAAGAAGTCCAGAAACGTTCTAACAACATCTGTTTGGATATTATAATAAAAAGACAAAAACAATAACACCAAGAAAGCAAAATGGACTTAAAAAATGAACCAAAACTAACCAAGTTAGCAAGAACAGAACCTATTGCATATGCCAGTCATACTGCTATTGAACAAAAGATCTGGTTTACTTTGCTAAGAAGTTATGGCACTTTATTAAGAAGTTAAGGCCTCTTGAATTTTCACTCCAGAACAACATAAAAAACGAAAGCAAAGTTGCAATTACATTTCAAAACTTGAATTAGTTACACTGTAACCTGCAAGTGGAGCCGATGTAAGTCCTTAACTATGATGAATTATGCACATCAAATCAGTTAAAAAGCAGCTTCATCTCTTTATTTCTTGTTGTTGCTCACCTTGCTGTTTCAACTCATTGTATAGTTTCAACAACTGAGGAGCTTCCTTGTAACGATCCACGAACTTTTCCATAAAAAATTTCTCTGGACGCTCACAAAGTACAGTAATATGAGAATCTATTTTAACCAAACCTTTTGATGACATAAATTGAATAAGTGAACCTCTTGGAACAAGCCTTTTCTTCAAACTTAGTGAAAGCAGCACCGGTCGATTGGCAATGACAGAAGAGTCTAAACCCAATTTGTTAACATAGAAATCCATTACTGCCATAATCTTATCCTCCGAAATTGTCATACAAAGTGGATATTTTCCAAAAGCTGTAATAACATCTTCGTTAGACCAACCCCACCTCTTATAAGCATCAACCTTACTTTCCCATTTGGATTTTCTCAATCCTGCCAATACCATGACTGCTATAACAAAATGCAACTTCGAAGGACGGAATCCCATCTCTCTCACTTCATCCACAGTCTTCTTAAATTTATCCGGATTCTTTTGAAGCTTCAAAGGGTGATAATGAATCAAGTGCAAAATATTTGCTTCAGGCACTCCGTTTTCTCGCAAAATATCGATAGCAGGTATCACCTGATCTTCAAGACGACGAAGCAAAATAGAAGGACAACGTTTAATGGCTGCAAGGGTTTTCTCGTCAGATTTGAGCAAATCTCTAAAGAAATTAAAAGAAGGAACCAAGTGCTTTTCTAAACTCCTTTTAAAGACCCAAGGGCAGCAACCGAAGATTCTTACAAGATCAGAGTTTGAAGCACCTTTAGAGCGAAAAAACTCAAATTTTGGGATAATAGTTCTCTCGGGTTTGGATAACAGCATAAGTGGCCACCTTACGATAATGTAAGAGATCTGGTGTTTTTTAAATCCAAGGTTCTTGAAAATGGATAGGACTAAGTCAGACTTCTCTGGAGTCTTAAGTCGACAATATTTAGAAGTCGACAAAGCGGATTCCGGGGACAACCCACATGTGTTTATGAGGTAAGAAACAGTAAACGAGAGTTGATTTGCATCGCTAGACAAGTATCTAAGGAATGATGATAATGGTATTGATGGGTTTTGAGCTGTAATTGAGTATCCATTTCTCCTATGGAGAATAGTTTTACAGAGAAAATACAACATGGGTATTGGAATTCAGGTAGTGAAAGAAGAAACTCACCTATTTCGGAACAAGCTGAATCGAGCGAATTTTCAATTTCAGCAGATAATAGAACGCAGAAATCACCTAGTTGCAAGCAGAAAAACCCTACTCAAAAAGATGTCATACATTCTCTTATGGAGGTTCCACTTCCACAGAAACAAAAACAACGTCGTATTAAATCTCTTTGTTTTTCATCTAATAGCTTTGCTGACCCATCGAATCAAAAACTAATAAAGTTGGGGGGAAAAAAATCGTAAAAGAAAAACATTTTTGGATTAAGGGTTTTTGACAGGGTTTAAAATAAGTTTATTATTAATAATTTTAAATAATTATATTCTTATATTTTATTTTATTTATAAAATAATTTATTCATTCATTTTATATAATTATAATTTTTTATTAACATATTTTTTTTATTTGTCATAGCTTAAATTTTTGGAAATAATTATGCAAAATATTTATCATCATATTATAAACATATTTTACATTAGTGTTTAAAACTTATAAACTCCTACGAATATAATAACCTGTTTAAAATTAAGGGAAATAAAATAATTTTATTTTAATTTTTCATAATTTATTAAAGAATTACAAATAAATATTATATTAATTAAATTAATAAATTATACAATATTAATAAATGATCATATAAATAAAGTTTACAAAATGACTATAAAGATTAAATTGAAAACTATAAAGTTTAAATTTTTATTTATTGACTAACAGCTAAAATTAGTAAGATTAACCATTTCTCACAAAATCATATAAATAAAAGTTATTATATTTTAAAAAATTATTTTAACCCCCTTAACAATACTTTACATAAAGCTAATATGAGATCCCCTTGAACTGACCATATACATATGCATAAATTGTTATTCAAATTTACTTCAAAATACTGCTGGAAAGATAACTTTCAAAACTAAATATAACAGTTTTAACCGTTTTAAAATTCTTAAAACACATATAACTAACAGATTGAAGGACCTGTAATATTTAAGGTGTTTTTCTGAATAGTAATTATAACAACAATTGCAATACCAAATAGACCAGTAATTAGAGGTGTGCAAACGGTCGATTCGATTTCGAACTGAACCGAACCAAACCGATAAAATCAAAAATCGAAAATAAAAAATTTTAAAAATCAAACCAAACCGATTAATAAAAAAAAATCAAACCGAATCAATTGATTTTAAACCGGTCAAATCGAAATTTATAAAATTTCATATTTTTAACCTTAAATCTAAATAATAAAACATAAAAACAAAAAGAAAATTAGAAATCAAAACTCAAAAATCTTAAAGTTCAATTTGATTTTCTTTGATTTCGATTCGATTCGATTTTCTTTGATTTCCTATATATATTAATAATTTCAGTTCAATTTGATTTTTTTTAATTTTTTATGAAAATAACCGAACCAAACCGAACCGATTAATCAAAATTATCAAAATTATAAATCAAATCGAACCAATTAAATTTTAAAACAAAATCGATTAAACCAAATTAAATCGATTCGATTCCATTTTTCGGTTTAAACCGAAAACTGCTCCCCCTTACCAGTAACAATTAAACAAATTACGAACTCAAAAAAATGAAGTACCAATAAAATGAAAATCAAGAACGTAGAGGTCTGTTTGTGATTGCCCTGAACAAATTTTTATTTGCAAACATATGCTTTCCCATCACATGAAAATGGAGGGTACAAGAGAACAAAACCAAGCAAAAAGTTCAGAGTATTTTTTTTTCTTCCTAGAGCATTGATGGAAAGTTGATAAATAGGTATCCTCAAGGGGTGCAACACCTTTTACACGATGCCAAAGTTGATAGGCTCACGCAAGAACCTCTCCATCTGCTTCGCCCTCGTCTTAATGGACATATCAAACACCTTCTGCCCAAACTCTACCACAAGGCCCCCAAGAATACTAGGATCAATCTGGAATGAATTTGAGATAATTAGATTCACTTCCCTCGTTAAATAACTTGGGTATTGAATGACTAATACCACTGTTTGAAATTCAACTCAATTGATTTCTTTTTAGTTAATTCTCATGTTTGGAATAAAAGAATTTAATACTTAGCTTTTTTTTAAAAAAAAAAAAAATCATTTTCGAAGGAATAAAAATCAAACATGATTGAGAATTCATTCAAATTTTTCTCTTGCAAATGATTTATTCCAAATGAAGTCATAAGGTTCATAATTTGTACCTTCTGTTCGAGCTTAACTTTCTTTCCTTTTCCAATTATTTCCTGCAGCGTCTCCTTCAATTCTTTCTCCTCCTCTGGAGGCAAGGGCTGCGTGTGAAATTACAGCAGTTATTTCACAAGACAAAGAAGCAGGCAACTACAACTTTACTCTTATTGCAAGGATCAGCCGCATACATAAAGGGACAAGAAATAATATAGATAGGAGCATCTAAAATAAAATAAAATAAAACAGACATCAGATAATTTCAAAATTCAATTCCACAAGAACATAAAAGACCTACTATGTAGAAAAATACAATAGATAAAGAGACACAAATTTGACAGATAATAACGATGTAAGTTTGACTGTGAACCAAAGTGTCAAACTCACAATGACACTTGTGACTATAGCTTTCACTTCTCCCTTATCTGCCATGGTCAACTCCGAGAATCTCTTTGCAATGCTATCAATGTTTCTTAACCTTCCATTCTCAGCCAACACAACTGCAGAAAATACAGCAAGGAAACTTTCAGAATATGATTAGTACTGATACATATATTATCAGCATTCAGCAAAAATTAAATGCTTTGAATGCGAGGGGTAAAACAGTGATACTTGTACATGCACTAATCCAAAACACATACTATGATGCAATATCAGCTACGCCATAAAGTATACAAGGAAAAAAAGGAGCAGACATTTAAAGTATAAATTTTTAAAAGTTAACACATAATTCAGTATATATAAGAGCAACTTCAATTACAACTTACCAATATCAGGCATTCATACACATATCGACTCAGTGTGCTAACATTAAATAACAATATCATTGACCAAAAAAAAAAACGAAATTAAAACATATTATATGAAATATCAGTTAAAAGAGCTGAATATTACCTAAAAAGTTCTTTGTAACATCTGAAAATTTAGCTTGGGCAGAAATTTCATTAATCGCCTTGACTCTTGTTTCGGAAGGCACTGACAAGTCCTTTGTAAACTGAGAAAATGTAGGGCTTCTCTTTGAAGCCTCCACAAGGTCAAGAATATCAGACTCAATCTTGTCCAGTACATTAGCTTTTTTGGCAGCAAGGTACAAAGCAGAGGCATAGTTTCCAGATCCCCCAAACAAAGCAAGTGGCACCTAAATGTGAGAAACATCAAAGAATGATTAAAACAAAACATTGATAGTTGATATTCAACGTTTAGTGCCTCTCCCTAAATAAAGACATATTGTTGGCTTCAAATTTTCATTTTCTAGTTTTAAATTCATAAGAGTTTAGGAAATATCATTTACTAACAATTCAATGTATGCATGCCATATCACATTTATGATGCCAGAAGCCATGATGATCTAGTCAGGTCTAAAACAAGTTAACCACACTGTTGTATCAACAACATCAAAATATAATCCGGCGTCTTACAGCAACATTAAGTCCGAAAAAGTACCAATGACAGAACACAAATTGTTAACAGTTAATCAAAAGGTTTACAACCATGTAATATATCAGAAAGAAAAAATACAGCATAAGTTACAGCCTGAATATTATCATGCAAAATGAACGACAAGCACCACTTCTTCTCTTTCTTAAGAAGAAAGTTTTTCTATTTCTCTAAAGAACAATCAAGGGTTGCTTGAAAATGCTACATAAATAGGCACCCTATAATGAGAAGCATTTCATTCCATGTCCAAAAGAGGAAGTACACAGAATTTTTACAATATCTCTCCCAGACAATCCTATCCCACTTTATCTCTTCCATGGCCACATAAGTTTCAATATAAGCAGCAGAAAACCAAACATACCATAATGCAGAATTTTTACAATATCTCTCCCAGACAAAATCCTATCCCATTTTATCTCTTCCATGGCCACATAAGTTTCGATAAAAGCAGCAGAAAACCAAACATACCATAATCCAGTTTTCATTGTCCAAGGAAAAAAAGACATCTTTGGTTCATCAATGCCTAACAGATCCTCATGGGCATAAATGTGCACGTGTACAAACATAATCATATGTTTAACAAGCATCCAGAAAAATTAGTTTGCAACTGTATACCTTAACCTTCTCCTCCTTTTGTCCTGACGAAGTAGCAAAATTTTTTGAAGCCTGTCAACAAAAAAATGTCAACCTTTAGACAACAGGTAAAAATTCATGTAGAAGACTTATCATTAGTTACTCTGCTGCGCTCAAAAATTAATAATGCTTCCTAGGGTTTGCGAGAAAATTTAAAAACAAGATGGAACAATCAAATCAATTTTAGTGGAAAAAAAAAAAGTAGAACAGGAAACAGCCATCATTGTAAGGCCCGATAAGATAGACACAATCGTTGCTCAACTCAGCCCTAAATTACTGTATCAGTAAAAGAAATATATATATATATATATATATATATATATATATATTTTTTTTTCCCACAATACCAATTTGCCATTGGGCTCCAAAGCGAACAAGTCACAAGCAATCCACTTTATTCCCAATCACAAGTACCAAAGTTAGGGTTTTCACAAGCTAAGCGTTTACCAGGCACGAGAAAATGAATCTCCCGCTCAAAACATTAATCAGATGCGCATAGATCAAACAGATACGAAATGGTAACAAATGAAAGGGGCTTCCGATTTCCAATTCAAGTGTAATTAGGTTTTGCATAGCTACCTCAGATGTGAAAGCAGGGCAAAGAACGGAGCGTTGAACAGCTGATCGGGAAGCAGAGAGGGAATCAGATCTCAGAACCCTATTGAGTAGAGGTAGACCCGATCTGAGACGCCCAGCCATTGCCATGAGATTTGTTGTTCTGATATTCTATGCTTTTCGAGCTTTGATACAGAGAGATTTGCACGGAGAGATTAAATTCTCGAGGGTTATGGAGATTCCTTGGGAGATAAGAGTTACTTGCGGGTGCGTTCTTTTATGTGATGTATAGTTGAGATTGTGACGCGTGTAACTCAGCTCGTATGGTTTGGCTCCTGATCTGATCATGGGCTAGCCCATCCTGAATTTATTTTTTAATATAAAAAATGATTTTTAAATCTAAATGAGATTTTTTTTTAATTTTTTAATTTTTTTACACAAAATTAATTTAAAATATGTTTTTATCTAAAAATATTTTTTATTATTCTTTAAGCGGATCCTTTCTATGCATACAACATATGCTGATGTATGCATATAATAAAAGAATTAATATTGAATTATATTTAAATTTATGGAATTACGAGTTTAAATTGTAATATAAATCTAAAAATAAAATAAATTATTATCAAAATTTTCGAATCTAATAAAAAAATAAATTATTAATGACCAAATTTGTCAAGTACTTGCTTCATAATGCAGAAGGGCAAATTAAAATTCTGTCTTTATTAAAAATATTCAATATTTTTTATTAAATATTTCAATCCCAAATTCTCAATGAGGTGAGATTCAAAGCTTATAATTTGTCATAATATATTAACCAAAATCAGCTCTCACATATATCATAGAATTCAGACAGTGCAGATCCAAGACATTTTTCCATTAGGAATAACAATCTGTCCTTATATGTTCATCATTGTCAACTTTTCTGAGGTATAACAATCTCATTTGCACATGAAAACGATATAATAAAATCTTCCCATTGATGGGCACACTTTTGCTTGTGCAGGCAAGAAAAGGCCATGGGACTGATACTGCAAAAGCTTGGATATATCACGCTTGTGCTTTGCTCTTTTTCCCGTCCAAAACAAAGCAAAACAAAATCACTCAACAAGAAGGCACTATCTTTCCCCTGATCTTCAGCGATAAATAAATTCTTGTATTGTTGGGTTAGTGGAAGAAATATGGTACAGGAGTAGGGACAAGATCATTCTTGTTGCAGAATTTCATGCCTCTGGTGTACAGAAGTTGGATTATAAAACCACCTGCAAAAGTACTACTTGCATATATACAAGCATAAAGACTACAGAATAATTACTAAAGGAATTAGGTGGTTGAGCAATTTTCCACCCCATCCTTTCCAGGACCCATAAGGAAGCATATTGAATGTAGTCCAAATCTTAATCAATTTCTATATTAAATTCATTTGGCATGATGTGCCTGATAGATAATATCCTCACAAATTCAAATGTACCGGGGTTGTTTTTGTTGTTAAACAAAAAGGACAACTATCAACCTCATGTTCCTGACAGGGTTAGCAAGAAGGGCCTGTCCTCATCTCAATTTCTTTAATAAAGACTAGCCAAATACAATTTAAAGGCTTCAATTCTTGTCAGTTGGCTGCCTTATTAACCACCTCTTGCACAATCAAGGCGGTAAGACAGTAGTCCCCACTGCACCACAGCTGGGTTTCTTTCCCCTGTATCTATAGGGTGTACTCTTTTTCTCCCTTGCAGATTTAGCCTTATTTCTTGCAAAAGAAAAAGGTTGCTTGCCATTTCTTTCAGCAGTCGCAGCTTCGAACATGAATCAAAAATCAACAGCTTCACATTATGATATTATAACATTACAACAGCTTCACATTTGTTTCATTGACGAAGAAAAACATACTCGTACTGGAATGCAGATTCCAGATGCATTGTTCTAGCAGAAAATATCAACAAGGATCCAGATGAAATACGTACATATATATAAACCAAAGCAAAATTCACTGGTAAGATACAAAAACTACTTTCACACTTTGAAGGTAAAACACTACTGAATAGTACCAAAGCATGAACGTAATCATAGAAAACTCGACCAAAAAATCACGATGTAACCAGAGATTTTGAATTAATCGCTCACATCTTGCAACAAAGCGAGAAAGCCATCTTTTCCATCTACGGTAGTAAACGTTGAGAAAAATGCGAACCATTTTGACGAATGGTTTTTGTGGCCTTAACAGAAAGACTTTGAGAAATGAATCACCAGCAGAATGATTGTAACAAACCACCAAGACACATTCCATCATCAATCTCAGAAAAAGAAGTGATACAATTAGCAAAAAGCTAAATAAAACTCCACAGCGTAGATTCCCTTTCCCTCAATCAAACACGTAACCCCAAATTAGACACGTCTCCATTGCCGTGCAAAAAATATGCTTCCTTCTCTAATCTCTCTCTTTGCATTCTATTTAGTTTCTCCTGTTACATGTATATTTTTAGCTATGGACTGGGGTCCACTAAATAAGCCTAGCAATATATAATACTTACTGTCAACAGCAAACAAGGCCTCCTTTTTTTTGAGAATTTTTTTTTTCTCATTTTTCTTGAACGTTTGTTCTACTCTATTATAACTTAAATGCAAATACAAAATGAGTGATACACTTTGTACCGATATCTAGAATGGTGTAAAACATTAAAAAATAATAGTTTTAACCTCCAATGGAAATGACACACAATTAATTTAAAGGAAATACCTTGTCTGTATCTACTAATAGATTTAGCTAGTAATGGTATAATTAAAGAGGAATACACATCTAAAAGAATTACTTTTAACCTCTTCAACAATTAAAGGTAAACACCTTTTGTAGCTAGTAATAAACAATACTCTCACCAAAAATGGTTGACCTCTTTATTTAGCCAGTAATTACACCATTCTGCTGCAATTGAATATGAACTGGAAATAAGAACTTAAGTAAAATAAATCCATAAATCAGTTAAACAACCAAAATGATGTAAAAAATGAAAGAGTCAAGTCAATCATCAGGATACAAGTTACATCCCAATTATATTATGCACAAGCAACTTTGGCCTCAACAAAGAAAGTAATTTTTTTATGCTGTGATTGGTTCCTCTTCAATACTTAAACAAAGCATTTAATCCAAGGCACTCAACTTCTCCAACTCCACCTCTAATTGAAGAGTTGGACAATAATAAGAACCAGTGCATAAAGAATGCATTTTTTTCTTTGCTAAAACATATACCTATTTAAAACCAGTGAACAAAACACACATGGGTAAAAGGAGTTCAAGAGAAGTCCAACCAGTATGCTTCTAATTTAAGAGACTTCAAAACAGAATACCTGATGCAAAAGCCATTTGGCAGTTATGTTAATAACTGGCAGGCCTCCACATAACCACCAGCAAAATTTTGATAGCATTTTTCAATAAGTGAATTTCAACTTCTCATCAGGTAACATATAATTTCATCCTTTTTATATCCTTCTCATATTTTGAGTTATGGTTATTAGATTATAGCAGTAACTAGCAATTGACATAATCATATTACAGGAAAAATTTGGATCTAGAAACAAGCTGGTTGATTAACAATTTCTTTTTTCAAATATAAGAAACATTTTTGCAATGGAATTTCCAGAAATAATGGCAAACCAATTGCACTGGCATGAGAAGCATTACCGTTATTTGAAGCAAAATTATGCAATAAAATGAATACAAATCTATGAAAAAAATATCAGTCTCAGAATTTACCAATGTGGATTATTGAAACTGAAGGATCTTGACCTTCTGATTCTGTTTGTATACTTCATCCAGTTAAGGACCAAAACAACAATAGACAGACCTGCAAAATTAAGAGGAACGGAAGTAGGCAAATCATCAATGTATTACTAATAGAAGATAAACAAACATGCCATCCCCTACCCGCATATATACAATTCGCACGCCATCCACAGAAATTGAAATGTATATCCTTTAATATAATTGAACCTCATCATACCCTTTCAATGGAAAAGTCCATCCCATAGAAGAAAGAAACTTCAAGTTCAGACTTGAATGATTAAACTGTCAGAAATGGATAAGGGCAAAACAATCTGTCAATAAAAGAAAATAACAAATACAATGTATCAAGAATCCACTCCGGAACAAATGCATAACATACTAATC